>NC_051057.1:12366479-12692729 GCF_904848185.1 Acanthopagrus latus
CTAGCGACTGCGACCAGAAACGAATTAGGAAACTGTTTCCTGGGGAAATTAATCAAGTGACATTTTTTTTTCAGTGTAGTCGCCCCCTGCTGGCCATTAGAAATCATGCAGATTTAAAACCATTTCGCAATTGGTGAAGCTCCAAGGTTTTTTTTTTTTCTGCCAGTGTCCAAAAATGTACTTGTTTCTTCTGCACTGCTACTGTTCACTGCACTTATATCGATTGCAAATACAATTCCAACATTCCCTTGCTCTTCTGTCTGCGCACTCAGCACGAGCGTGAAACCAGATTAAATGCCGTGGGCTTCAGGATGACAGCCAGTGGGAAAAGAAGCAGAGGAGAAGGAGATGGACGTGCTGTGTCTGAGAGAGAGGCCCTGAACAGCAGCATGACTGAGCTGCAGCTCCAGAACAATGACACAGAGCAACTGCAGAAAGAGACTGCAGGTAACATAGACAAATGGCTTGAATGGAAAAGGTTGTATATCACTTTTTTTTTGTAAAGCCTGAGTCAGTCACAGTAGATGAAAGTACCCATTAATGTCTGTGCTGCTTTCAGAGACCATTTCGAAGCCTAATTTATGAGAAAATAGGTTATCCATTTTACTCAAAGGAAATACTGCTGTGGATGCAACAGCACCGCTAATACAGAGCAAACATGAAAATTAAGTGTAATGATCTCTATTTATCCCGAAACTATCAGTGTAGCCTTCAGTCCACCGTCTAAAATGCTGTCACTTTCCTCTGGATGTCAGCTCTTCTGGGCCTCTCCATGAATAGATGCATGCTTCTTTTCGTGTGGCGATACTGTCGGCAGGTTTAATCAAATAAATCAGATGATTTCAATACTCACTTTGTGAACAGGAGGAATACTACTTCAGATTCAACTGACCGCCGCAATGAGAACCTTCACCTGTGCCGCAATAACCAGAATATAATGTCAGGCTGGGAGCAGAACGGTAATGAAGGACATTTATAGTTTCCCTCTGGGTATGGATTTTATGATTAAGATAATCACAGCACTTTCAGCAGCTTCTTACTCGTTAGTATGTGGCAGTCGTGAGATTGTGCTGCTTGTTTACTATGAAGCGAGACATTATAAATAATCTCGATCAGCTATTGTCTCCTGAACTATTTACATGTTTAAAATGTGAACAGTTTTTTTTTTCACACTTCATCCTGGTGAGAACCCCCAAAATGACCCAGGTCTGAGCTAAACTACCTGCAGTTAAGATTAAATCAGAGTTTTTTATGAACTACAACTCAATTTAAAGGCTCATCATTTTGTTGTTTCTGGTTGGAAGGATAATTGGACACCTAAATGGATTGCTTTGTTTGGATTAAATCAATCTTTAATTACCTTTATGCAGTCATCTCGAGATGAAAAGCAGTGTCGTCGGCACGCTCCAGCAGAGACGCGTTCAGTGACTTTATACTTCAGCGCTGAGCCTTTTCGCTGTGTTTGTTTGCCAAGACGCCAAAAATAAACTGTGAAGGAACATATGATTTTATTCTTCCTAAATAAAATTGTGCATATACCCATAGTAGGCTCGCCCATGCCTTCATTATCTACACTTAGATTAACTAGCCTAAAATGCAAAATAAATATGTAAACACATGTTTACACATGTAACAAAACAACGTTTATATTACATATTCAAGCACAATCTCTTACAGGAACAAGTAAAGCGCTTGAAACAGTAAAAAAAAAAAAGTGACTAAAGCTAAAAGTCTAGTCTATACTTTGAGCTAAAAGCTAACAAGCTTAATGGTAAGCATGCTAACACACTCAAAATGACAATGCTAATATGCTGATGTTTAGTGTTTAAATGGGCTGATGGGAATGTCTGTGCAGGTACTGTAAATCCTTTTTTTGAATATCATTTTTAAGTATTTGTATTTCCACTTTATGCAACTTAATACTTTATAATCCACCAAGTTTGTCTGATAGATAAAAGTATTTGTTACCTGTAAGATTGAGATTTTATAAACAAAGATGTTTTGCATATGATGCATTACCACATGTACTACAGCAGTATTATGGTGATCTAGCGGGGGCAATGCTGCAGTGAGTGGAAGAAGTTATTTTGTAGCCTATTCCGCCATCTTTTGCCTCAAAATGTGGCTGTTTTGAATGTTTCAGGAATTGTGTGCTACTGACTGAATCATCATATAATTATTCACTCCAATGCGGGCCGCTGATTAAAGCCTGGAAAGCGCCGTGAGACAAATGTCTGTGCCAATTCATCCAACAGTTGTGGAGATATTTCAGTCCAAAGTGATGAACCAGCAGACAGACAGAGAGACAGACATTCGAGCCGTGACGACAGCATGGCTGAAACAAATGAAAGTGCAAACTGTGTTGGCTAATATGTCGAAACTGATACCAAAAAAAAAGAGTAAAAAACGGTACTTTCATGATTTTATATTGCTGTAAAACATAGCGGCAGTGATAGTAATCAGTGTCACTGTGTCACAATATCTCCCAAAGAAAAGATGATTTCTTGTTGTGTCTTTCATGTGTCAATAGAAAAATACGCATAATTGCACATTCTCATTGCAGATGGCAGTAATAACACTCTTCCAATGACACGCGATCAAGAACTTCCCATAAATGATCATTACGACTGTGCTGTCTAATGTCTGCAATCATCTCAATCAACGCGTTAATTAAAACTGACTGCAGCTCTCAGTTGGTTTCATTGTTTACCAGTGTTTGCCTCTGACGCTGCACTTTGAGGGACACCTTTCTGCCATTGATAAGACCCGCTGTACCGAACGCCACAGCAGCCATCAATAGCCCTTGTGAGCGAGTCTAGCGCTGACAGAGCCCTTCTGTTCTGAAAGGTCTCCCTCTGAGGAAGCGGAGCGGCGCCAGAGCAGCTGGGCACGCTGAGGAGAATCAGGGCTTGTGGGGAAGCTGGCAGAGAGAGATGGAGGAGACATAGTGGGTAATTGGAGCGCAGCGATATCCGCCATCTTGGCTCGTTACCTAAATAACAGCTTTGATTGAGGTGAATAGGCCCATAAAGGGTTGTGGTGGCGCTGATAAGCTTCAGCGTGGCTTGGCCGGTGTCGCGAGGCTCTTGGCAATCCACGAGAGCTGTTGGCTTCCTGCAGCTGAGTTCGACGGGACGGGCACCTGGGATTCCAGATGTCTTGGGGTGGTATCTATGGTGGCATCCTTCAGCTGGCATTAGTGCCCACGGTGACATTCATCCTTCAGTCTGGCATGACGGAACCGGCAGCGTCGAGCCAGCTTCCGATCTCTCCACACATATCTGTCTGGGCGAAGCACCACTGGAGGTTCCTTCTGTCTGGGGAAGTTTGTTGCAGGACTGCTGCGCTATCTGGAAACTTGGAATGTTACATGGGCAACAACAGATGCTAATGTAATGAGCAGAGGACTCTGAATATGAAACACGGTTTTCCTAGAAGACGTCAATGGAGTGAGAAACATTTCACTTTAAGCGTTGCAGCAAGGGCGTCATGGAGATTAGAGCCGCTTTGAAAAATCTCTCTCATCTGTTTGCTTTGAATATGTAGGAGCGTTAATCTGGAGCGAAGCTGCATTAAGGAATGTTTGCCTCAAAATACACAAGCACAGAGAGAGAATGTACTTAAGGGGACGCTCTAATGCATCGGGGAGTAGTTAAAGAATCTGCATGTCGAAGCCGGCCTATTTACAGCCTCAAAGTAACAACAAATAAAGTGGCAAATCCACAGGGCCTCACCTCGTCCTCAGGTGGAAACAGATAGAGAGTGAGTGGAAGGTAAGCTGCACCTCAGCACTGCTATGCTGTGAAAACTAATTTAAAATGTCTGCGTCTGCGTGCGCAGATAAAAGTGTACCAACCGTAACCCCCCCCAACACCCCCCTGCTCAAAGAGTCAACTGCACGACAGGCGTCTGTAATCACTGTTATTTTCCAACCGAAAAAAAAAAGAAACACAACATTTATGACAGCTCATAAATTGTAGTAGTCTTCAGTCTTCCCTGGGGTTGTTTAGTCAACATCTACTTCCATCACTTCTCCCGGCTCATACTAACATAACACAACAATACATTCATCATGTTTTTTTTTTTTCACTCCCTAAGAACATTTCTGAGAGTGCACCGCACCGCCAGACTTAGATTGTTTGTAATCGGAAGAAGAAGACTGACCTTACAGGACAACACAATTTTTATACCGCTTTACTACGTTTATATTTGGCAGACCCCGCCACCTCTCTAGCCTCAAATAGTTCATCCAGTTATGGAATTTATACTTCTCAGTATGCATTTTTACCTCATTCATTTATAAAGTAGATTAAAGCTTGAATTTCTTTTCCAAAACTACTTACCCCATTACACCTTTACATCTTCTAGCCTGGCTCTACTCACTTTGACTTAAACCAATGACGCGCTTGTCCCAATCCAGGCAGCACTAATGAAGAATCACCACTAACAAAGTGTCTCTGCTTCAATTACTAACATGTTTCATTTTCATTTCAACCTCTCCACAATTAAAGCCCCCCGTTGCTTAGTCATTTGAACTCTACTATCAAGCAGGATTACAGGAAACGCTGTGTTTTCGGCAGCAGGAAATAAACATGACAGCTGAAGCAGCTGAAGGTGAACACGACGAGACAGTAAAACACAGCAGATGTTTGAAAGCACAAACGTGACGAGAGAAAATAAAGAGATTTAGTTAGAAGCTACAAAAGTACTGAGAGATGAGTACACAGACTTTTTAAAAAAACGCCTTGATGGGGGAGACAGGTGCTTGTTACGGCTTGGCTATACTCCAGAGAAGGTCCATCACCGGTGCGGCTCGGTTGAACACTTTCGATAAGAAAGCTAGGGATGGAAAAGCATGTCGGCGCGGCTCAGTACGACTCGGCACGGCCAAAAGTGCTAGTGAAGAAAACGCCATTAGTGCCCCTTTAACCTCCTCTAATTCTCTCTCACAAACAACGACTAAACAGTTCTGGCTGGAGGAACCACTGGCATTGAATAACTTCATTAGACACTTTCAGTCGGGGGACATAATTTGTGGCCATTTGTGTAGTTAGTCCTGCTGATATTACAGGATGGTGTGGTGTTCAGGGAGGCTGGTGTAAAAGCACGGTGATCCATGTGAATGAGAGAATAACTGGGTCTCGAGAGGAAAAAAAAGAGAGGTGTTTAATGGGATGTTCACGCTCTGTTACCTGCCCGACAGGAACAATCTCACTCACTCACCTTGTTTGCCACTCACAGACCTCTGTACACAGGCTGCTTATTAACAGAGCTCCTGAATGCTTCATGAGCTAAATGGTTACATGCGCAGAGAGGACTGGATAATATTTGCAGAAAGATATTTATAGGAAGTGTGTTTTGTATTCAGGTGGCATCATGAGGGCATCAATCAAAACAAATGTTAAGAAAATAAGCATGGCATTCTCAGTCTGGACGGGATTCTTATGGGTCAATAATGTTATTGATATTGTTGTAAAGATTAAATTTGAACTCTTCAAAATTGGGATCATGAGCTTATCAAGGATGATGAGATGTATTCATAAGCTTCAAGTCATTGATTGATGTTATACTAATTAAACAGCTGACCTTTTCATAAACATTTACATTTTTCTGTATTATCAGTTTACTTGTTTTGCAAATTCATGATCAAAACCTTAAAATGACAGCTGACAATGTTCTTGATATACAGGTAAAAATGTACAGCATTGCCCATTTAATGGTACTTGTACATAATACTTTAATTGTAAATTCATATTTTATTTTATTTCTTTATTTATTTCACAACTTGTAGTCTGGCAGCTCCAATCAGACCCGAAGCGTCAGTATTTGAGGGATGAGATTCAATAATCGACTATCTTTCTCCAGGAAGTTACATTTGGCCGCTTAAACTCACACATTTTTGCTGCAAACTTTTGTAAAGAAGTAAGGTGTTACAGCCATTCTCGCAGCTTTGTGGCTAATGCTGAGCTAAATGCTAAAGTGACTATGGTAACGTGCTCAAAACGACAGTGCTTACACACTGGTATAGTGTTTACCATTTTCACCATCTTGGTTTAGTGTGTTTACATACAAATATTCGCTAATCATATTGGGAAAGTACAGCTGATGGGATGTCAGTCAGACAAATTGGAATCTATAGCTCATGAGCACTAGATGAAGATCCTGAATCCCTTCTCCAGAGGCACTGCATCCAGTGGTTGTTAGTATATTTCACTACTACCAGCAAATGTCAACCTCATGGTGGTGATACGGGTGTCATTAGAGTATCACAATCTCTGTCACTATAAAGCAGGATATATCACCTAGGAACCATGACTGTCTTAACTTTGTACCAATTCATCCGTTAACTGTCAAGATATTTGGAAACTTTGACCTAATGGAGACGCTAGAGAAAAAAACAAGGTGTCACCAACATCTGTAGGTTTAATCCTCTGCGGAACATGAGTGTCAACACAAAATTTAAGAGCCTTTCATCCAGTACATGTTGGGATATTTAACTACAAACAGTAAATGTCAACCTCATGGTGGTGCTGGAGTAATTGTTCAAGGATCACTAAAGTTAAGAGGATATATCATCTGGGAACCATGAATGTCTTGTCCTGTCAAATTTTTCTCCAAAGTGAAAACTCTGAGCAGTTGGTCATCACCAAAGTCTGTAGGATTCATCCTCTGGGGAACATGAGTGTGTGTTCAAAACTGTATAGCATTCCGTTTCGCACATGTTGGGATATTTCAGTTTGGACCAAAATGTATGTTGGCATGTCACTTAAGCCTACGTAAAACAGGAGGCAGATTGGAGTCCGTCTCATCCTGCGAGACACATCTGACTTTGACTTCTTTATACCCACGCAAGCACTCACGCAGTCCGTTTCCCTGACAAGCGCAAGTCCTGCTATTGCGACCTTTAGCTGTGACCTTTAGCGGTCCCTGAATGCCACTTTGGGAAAGTCATTCATTGTCCTTGGCGCTGCTGTCAAAGTGGAATGTCACACATAGCCACGAACTGCATAGCTCATGTTGCTCACAAATGCGCGGAATGAGCAAAATTGCTGAGGAAAGCTTCCGCACTGCTGGTTGTAGGTGCAGGTGTGTGTCTCTGGAGGAAACATACATTATGTGTGCATCCACTAATGACTCATCAGTCAACATTTGGTGTGGTCAGTGTGGAACAAATGGCTGTTTTATCCAACACGCACATAGTCTGAAACTGCATCGTGAGAAGAACCACGATTGAGAGAGAAATGTGCCTATTTTCAGCATCTCACCTGCATACACACCCGCTGACCTCTACTCTGTATGTGTGCATACACAACCGTCCGCGTGACGACTGCTGCATCGCTTCCTCAGGTAGCACGAACGGACTCGAGGTAGAGAGATTGATTCTCTGGAGCAAACAGTGCTAGGTACGTACGTTGGGCTGCCTCAGCAACCCCCCACCTCCCCTCCATCCAACCAACCAAACAGTGTGGTGATTAATAACACCCCCTCCATTACCCTCTGCACACAGATGGGCCGTCAGGTTGAAGGTTGATGGAGAACAGCGCTGTGTGTGGTGTTACACCCCATCATACAGATTAGAGTTTGGACTTCAGACAGCGCGCCCCCCCCCCAAACCAGCTCCACCTTTACCCTGCTGCCGCACGCGATTTGTATCCTTCAGGTATCCTTCCACTGCTGCCGATGCCATTTGTCACCGCAGGGCCCTGCTGAAGACTCCCTTTAAAAAAAAAAAAAAAAAAAAAAAAACGGGTGGAGGGACTTCCACTCTGATTTTGAGTGATTTATGAAGTGCCACTGAGTGCTTACAGTGCTGTGGTTTTTACAGTGTTCTGCCGGAGGAATATCAAAGTCTCTGAAGTTGTCAGAGCAAACCACAGCAGGCAGAAGTGTCTCTCACTTGCAACTGAGTGCTTTATATCACTCCAGCTGAAGCTATCTCTGTGTGTCATAAAAGCAGAGGAGATAAAACTCTGGGAGATCAAAGATTCACAAATGAAAGGGGGGGAGAAAAAAAAAAAAAAAACACATCCAGAACTCACACTCTGACAAGTCTGTTGTGTACGAAGCAGTTTTTAATTTATGCACAGTAACACAAGCAAACATGTAAAAAGAGTTAGTTGCAACTGAGCCGTTGAATAACCTAATATTTGGTTATACACTCTGAAACAGAAATATCTCAACTTGATGAATGGATTTCATCTTATAGTAATATGAGTAGCACTCCAGTCGGGGGTTCAGGAGAACAACCTTTTTGTTGCTACGCGCCGTCTGTACAGTAAATGCCATTAACATCCTGCTCTCACAAATACATACTGAACTCAGAAGCCAAAAGGAAGAGCGAACACTATCAAAATTCAAAAACATCATTGTTATTATTTTTTTTTTTTTACAAAAAATATAAAAAGTACGGTGACAAAGACTGAACTCGATGCGGGCTGATGAGAAATCTCCCAATTTTCAGAATGCACATAAACTTTCTTTTTTTCAAAAGGAAATGTTTTTATTCTTTAAACACTTGATACATTGAATAAATGTATTTAGAAAACTACAGACATAGGCTTCAAACTTAACTTCCTGTACAAAACATATTTACCTTTACCTTTAAAAGCAAATGAAAAAAAAAACAAAAAAAAAACTTTAAGTTCAATCACTGCAAGCTGCGAGAGCCTGTAACAGGAAGAAAAAAACAAAAGAAATGGACAAACTTGACCACAGACTTCAAATATCTACATCCTGATTCGAGGACTCGGGGTGGGGGTGGATTGATATTGATCCGTCTGGAGGTTGCTGCAGCAGTAAATAGTAAAAAGCCACTAGGCATCACCACAGTCTTCGCTTTCATGACTTCCAAAACCAGCCCCGAACCAAAGACCAGCGAAAAAAGGCTCGAGTCCCCCAAACCCTGGAATGCGACCAACCATGCAAAACGAAAACAGAGAAAAACACGTCAGATGAAGTCATGCAAAGCGGTTTTGTGGTTATTTCCCATCATTACAAATACAGGTCTTCTTTTTTTTCCTTTTTTTTTTTCAGAGGCGTCACAGGAAAGTTAAAAGGGATCACATTTTTCCCACAGTTTCATTGAGTTCTTAATTGTTCCCTTTTTTTTTTTGTCCACGTCGGGAAATCCAGTTGTCCGTTTCTCAGCGAGAGTCAAAAAATATGAGCTTTCCGAGCGTACCCCAAGGCACCTGAGAGAATGTGGGCGATTTTTCCCTCTGTTGGCAACGCTGTGTGTCTGTTTTTACATTACATATGTAAGAGTGGGACTATCCCACGCATGGTGTCACGAATCTCAATACAAAGCACACAGAAAAGAATACAGTCAACAAAAAAAAATGGATGAAAGGGTTGGCGTCCTCTCTATGGTATGGAGTCTGAACTGCTGAATCGAGGGTTAATAGTCATCGTAGGTGTTGAGGTCGGTGAAGTATGCGTTGGTATATGTCTTCCCGGCAAGCTGTGGGTTGAAGTACTTATTTCTTTCCTCCAGGATCAGGTTGTTTTTGTTGAAGGCCTGGGGGATAAAAAAAAGAAGAAAAAAAAAGAATAGATGGAAAGGAGAAAAGGGAGAGGAGTCAGTACGGACTTGTTTGCGACACATTGCATCAAGTGATTATTCAGCCCAGATGGCGAGGTAAAAAGCAAATCCATCTAGCCCAAAACACCAACAAAAAAGGGGGGGGAGCAAGACAAATCAATGGGGAGGCCGCTCAGTGAATGAAACATACATTTCACAGAGCAAGGTCAAAGCATTTGCAAACAGGGCTGGAGAAATGATAAGCCACCACAGGGCTAAACTTTTTTCCAATGCGTGTCCGTATGTCCACCTCTGTCATCCCTAATACCCAGCATCAGCAGCTTTTATGGCCCTTGGATTGCTGGCCCTCTAGGACAATCCCGACCATAAAAATCGATCAAAGGGGGGCCTCTTCTCCGTTAAACAATAAGGAAGAGCCATGAGGGCGTCTTCTCTGTGCCTGCGTGACACGGTAAACATGGAATGAGCTTCTGATGTGGTGCTCAATACAACATCAGCAATTTGCCAAATGGATGTGTTCATATCCAGTCTGTCGTAGTCTGGGAGCGTGTGCCGGCAGTCCCTTGGGGCAGTGTAATTGAACACTTGATGATGCTGCATTTGCGGCTGACGGATGTTTCAGACTGACACTGATAGGGAACGAGCATGCCGGACAAAAAACTCATATATTTTGCCTCTTTTCCCATTATGTGATTTGCACACAGAGGGATTGTAATCAACACTCCCGCAGCCCCGGAGACGGTTATGTGTCTCCGCAGGTGGCCCCATGGCTGCTTTTAAACAGCTGTGCTGCGGTGCTTGTTAGCATTATCTACTTTGTCTCCTCGCCTTAAACCTGCTTAATTGGCTGGAGAATGATTACATTTGAGTTTTCTGGCGCAGTAAACAAAATTTGCCTCAACTATGAAGTGGCATTAGTGATCGAGAGGGAACAGAGGAGCATAATGAAACAGCATCACAATGAAGTTGTCGTCCGCAACCCATCAAATCAAAACAATCAAGTAAAAAAAATAGAGGACAAAAACGAGACAAACATGAAGAAAAAGAACATGCAAATGGAGGCACAGAAAAAAAAAAAAGCGGGGATACACTGCCTTCTCACAAGCCGGGCGGGAGATGTGTGGGGGTGGGGGTCATGATGGAGGGATGATGGGGGTCTGAGCGGTGAAAGAGAAACTAGAGTCTGTACTCCAACCTGCCACACACAGGAAGTGCCACAGGAAGTGGAAGGGCGGGGCACGGTGGGGAAGAGGAAGTAGTAGTGGTTGGGGTGAAAGAGCTGTTGGGGGGGTCAAGAGGCGGGACGTTGTAGAGGTCAGTGGTTAGTAGAAAATCTCCAGGCCGCGCATGGACACCCCCATGTTAGCAGAGAGAGGCTGGTGCATGGCGGGGTCGTCCAAGGGCAAGAGTACCGACACATCTGGCTGCAGGGAGGAGAGGAATGGGCAAGAGTCATCCTCAAAGAAAAACCCCAAGGCCACGCTCTGTCTCAAGCCTGGAAATATGATCAGCTGCACATGAAACTACAGATCAGTGGTGACGTCAGTCTGCTGGAAATACACCAGCTGGCCAAGACACCAGCATCTACGACACATTGTGACTAGGATCATCAGGATTTGAGCCGGGGAAAAAAAAACTCTAAAGCATGGCATCAGGTGTTCATCAGTCCTGCCTATAAACGCTCAAAGGAGGCACATTAAGGTTCTGCACACTTAATGGTTTAAAATTCACTGCAGCATCCGAACTGTTTAGGCTCAGCGAGTGACGGTCGGAGGCAGACTGTGCTTTAGAAAAAAAAATTAGACACTGTTCATTCGTCATACGGCTCCTTTTGTATTTTCACATCGACTGTCTATATTCATATCCAGCGCTATTTGCAACTGAACTAACCGAATTATGCTCTCTGCTCCTGACTCTAATTGCATGACAGATGAACGCTCCTCACACCTTTATCCCGCAATGAAATTACATTCGGGGACGCTTGCTCCGAGCCAGAGGATCTGTTCTTTCTGCGGCACAAAACACTTTCAATATCCGTGAAGCAGTTTTGCAAACAGAGATCCATGTATTCACTAAGTTTATAATATTCATCTGACACTGAAGAGCTTCTCTGATAGAATTGAGGATATCAAACGTAAACAAACACAAGATGATGATTGATCAATATAATACAGTAAAATCAAGCTGACTAAATACCGAAAGTTTTACTTCAGAGTAAAACTTGGAAGATCTCTAACAGTGTCGAAGTCTTAGCTTTGGATTCCTCTGCATTTTGATATATACCAGGCTGCAGAACGGCTACATTTCAAAGTGTAAGAAAACTGCAGAGATAGATCTCAGATGAGCAGCAAGTTTGGCTATTAGCTTACTACCTACATCGGTAAATCTTAAAGTGTGAGTGTGAGTTGACACATCATTTATTTACTATCCTACATTTGCTTGTGGGATAACTGTTTACAGGAAAAAAAAAGCCCAGGTTACAATGAGCACCTTCACAGTTAGAAAACGGTTGGTCAGCTTTAACGTAAGCTGCATATGTTAGCCAGTTCAGCTATTAGCTTAGCACCTAAAACGGCAACTGAGTGACCTCAGAGGCAACATCGTCACCTGACTGCATTAGCACGTTGGGTAATAGCTACATTCAGAAAGCAGTTTACAACTACTTCCACTGGGTATTTTCCCATGCTATTAGAGTTCAGGCTAACATTAGCAGCTCTATTGTGATTAGCTTAGACCTCAGCTTATGTTACATTTGACAAACATAATGCCCAGAAGCTTCTTTATTTTATCCTTAAAATAAGTATGTGAGCAAAGCAGCTTTACAGGGTTATGTTGCATATTTATTTGTATTGAACTTGAGCTGGTTTCTGGCTCCTTTCCACGGATCATCAGCTGGTCAGGGTGGTGACATTTTTCCTTGGTGCCTTAACTTTGGTCTAATGTTTTTAGGTACGGAATCTTGTAAAGCACCATTAAGCGCAGACTAAAAACAAGTTGGAGAAACAAACAACATGTGAAGCTAGCGTTAGCTTGACAAGCTAGCTACAGTGGTAACAGCTAACAGGCTAATATCTGAAAAAGAAGTGATTTCTTTTCTGTTTGAATTCAATGATCCATTCAAAAGTAACTACACGTTTATAATGCCTAATCTCTCACTTTTATGATTACTATTAAGAACTGCATATCTGCAGTGTGAGAATAGAATGCTTGACAGGCGTAGTAGCAGTAAGTTGGCAATTAAATCAAGCTAAGCTTCCCTCTAACAATGATTCACGCCATGTAGCGCTGCATATATCCAGTAGCTGCTTATCAACAGGAAGACCATTTATTCTCCAGAGCCTTTAAGTGGCCTGCTGGTGCCAGACTATCTCACAAATGTAGTTACTAAGAATATTTTGAGGCTAATTCTTTTAATGGTATAATCTCATGATACCAGATTCATTGCTTCTGAAGCTCCTTTGTGGGGCTAAACAAATGCACAGTGTGTTAAAGTGGTTGAAACACCCTTTAACACAGAGCACTGGGAATCCTTGAAAAAAGAAAGAAAAAAAAAAAAAAGCCCAGCTGGAGCTTGAAGTAGCTGTGGACAAGCATTAATCACCAGCTCAGTCTGGCATTAAAAGGCCTGATGTATGAGCAGATAAGAGGCTGTTTGAGGAGTTGGATCTCTGTCACCGGCTCTGCTACATCCGACCGTCTGCAATTGAGGACGCAGTAATGCCACCAAGAAACCTGTCTAAGCTGGGAAAAAGTGCAGATGCTGAGCGCCTTCGCTGACTACCTACCCACGCACTAACAAGTACTGTAATTGCATTAGTATGTCATGAGAAAGCAGTGTATGACCACTGACACAGAACAAAGTCACACACTGAGACACACAGCAGAGGAGCACACGCAGAGAGAGGATGTACGCACAACTGCCTATCTGTTACACGACTGGAGAGCGTCGGTGCACGACAGGAGGTGGCGTGACAGTGACAGTCATGCAGTAAAGAGGTGTGTTTAATCACCACCGACACTGGAGGAAGAAGGGCACTGACTCAAAGTGTGGCATCCATAGATTAAGTCAAACAGCAGGGATGTGTTACAAAGTGCTGCTCTACGTGTCCTGTCGAGCGTGACCCGCAGTGAACCCCACAACCCCCCCACGGAGCAAACCTGCCCACAGACCTTGATGGCTTCCACCGAGTCGTACTTGTCCAGCTTGTTGATGTGGTTGGTGATGCTGGTGTTGAGCGGGGCGGCCGAGATGGGGTGGATGACGGTGGCGTCGTGCGACTGCTGCTGGTAGCGCTGGCAGTACGAGTACACCAGCAGGGTGACCAGGCAGCCGAGGATGGAGCTGCTGAGCCCCACGGCGATCATGTGGAAGAGGTTGAAGTCTGGAAGAGGAAAAGGGAAGGGGTGATTCTCTGTCAGTTCGCACGCGTGGAAGTGGTAATTGAGGCTGCAATTCATATGGTAATAATGGAGTGCTCTGCAATAAAGAAGACGCTCTGGGACTGTTGAAGAATTTTTTTTTCCCTGTCTCTTCAGTTCGCTCTGTTCTTACTCTGCGCTGTCGGGACCTACTCTATATCACGGATGAAATACGTGTACGTGTTGGGCAACACTGCGCCCTGCTTTTATCCGGCATTCACCCGCGACTTTAAACTAGATTTTGTACACATTTATCTTCATTACTGTAACAATTCCTCCAGCTTTTTTTTCTGCAATAATGCCGACTGTGTCATTGACAGAGGCTGCTGTAAAAAAAATGTTTCTTTTTTTTTGAAAACATCAAGAAAAGAAATAAAATAAAGAAAACTATGCTACTCAATGTATTTTTAAATGCTGCTGTATCACGTGTTTGGTCATTAATGAAAGCAGGTAGAACTTTTCATTATTCACTGTACTTCTTAAAATCATTTTTCCACAACAACGGAAGTCAAACGCAATAAAAGCTGCTTTGGTATCAGTATTGTTAATGCACAGTCCCAGGTGTTTTAAAATGTACCCAAAGGTTGTATTAAAAGTAAAGATATCATGTAAACGTATTACTTTGGTTAAGGTGATTGTCATCCACACAAACAGTAATTGGGCTAAAGTCTTAAAGTATTTGATAATAAATACATGTAAGTAAAGGCATGTATATACTGAGTACAGTGGGTCAGCTGATTAGCGGATCTTATTTTCTGTCTTCTTTGGAATATGGAAAACAGTACTCCATTTTCACCTGATTGCAGAGAAAATACATGAATTTGAAATGCACTAATTCAGCCCTGATGCAGAATGCAATCAGCAACGTGAAGGCTTTCGCACACCAAGTCATTTTACTTTGGTCCAAAATAGCAGCAGGTATAAAAAGAAGTACAACCCCATGTGGTGCCAATCATGTTAACTCGCGTCCGTCATCAATTCATTCAGAACAATTTTGATTTTCTATATTTTTTGCACCTGTCATAGTTGTTTAGAGGGTTATTTGGCTACTCAGAGCCACCGTAGTGTGATAAAACAGACTGACCACAGGAAAACGATTTGGCCATGAGCTTGACCAATATCTTTGGCTCCAGGTGAAACCAGCACTTTTCTGATGGCATCATTTGGATACTAACAATGTAATGCGATGTTTGTGTAGTGTGTATCTGCGTGTGTGTCATGACATCATGAAATACAACTGGAAGCAATCGGGATAATTCCGTAGCTTTCAAGAGGTGAGAGAACTACAGACTCATCTTCACCGCTTATCAACTCCATTTTGTCTCATATTGCGAATTTTCACAATAAATATTAAAAGAAACTCCTCGGAATCAGTGTGCCAGGTCTCTGTGTTGTGTTTGGTTTTTATCGGATGACGGATTAAAAAATGCACATTTAAAAAAAGCAGAATTAGTGTGCCTTTACCTGTAACTAAAGTTATCAAATAAATAGAATATGTAACAAGAGCAATCCCCACAGAGCATCATGTTTAGTGGATACTTAAGCTTGAATAGTCCAAAAAGTTTCAGTCTCAAACTATTTTTTTTTGTCAAGAGTGCAGTCCTGCACTGACTTCTATTTATACATGTTAAAAAATGTATAGCACAGAACAATAGTTTGTTTTTGCCCTGAGCACTGTCTGTTTGCTGCAGCACTCCCTCCTCCAGCAGGATAAATAATGTTGAGGCAGGCTGGGGGGGGGGGGGGGCGGGGGGGGCACAAAAGGTCCCAAAAAGTCTCACCTCTCCTCGAGTGGGTTATTGCATTCTCATATTTGGGCTGTGCAACTTGGCGGTAAGATGGCACTGTTAAAAGTGACTTTATTGATTTGTTCAAACTCCAACTGTAACAGTGGAAACTGCAGTGTTCTGGTCATTTAACGTGGCTGAAGGTTTTCCTTCCTTCCCATAGCCGAGCTACGATGTTACAGTGCAGTCTGTGGCGTCTGCTGTGCTGCCTCGAGTTTACGTTAATATTCTGGGGAGGATATTATATTCAGGGCTTGAGAAGTGCTGTGCAGCATATAAAAAAAATAAAAAAAAACTTGACTAATTTCACACAGTCCATCTTTGACTACCTCCAGATATAATCAGATAGTCATTTTTCTTGAACGCATCTTGGGGACGTTTCCAGCTGGATTTATACGCCGTTAAGCAGGATTAGAAAGCTGTCTCATTGCTAAAGATGCTGTACATGTGCAACGCCAGGTGTTATCCTCCCATCTCCCCCCCCAACACACATACACACACTCTCTATCTCTCACACACACACGCTAAAATTTACCTCCACAGCGCCTCTCCTCTTGGCTGGAGCGTGCAATCGAGACTTCTGACAAAGGGAAAGAAAAAAAAACAGCAAAAGGCAGCAGAATTAGGGCCAGAAAACCAGACGCATGCACACGTCCCTGTTAGCATGACAAATTGTACCCTTGAAGGTGAGAGTGGAGATGAAAAGCTGCGCTCAATATGAAACAGATATCGTAAAAAACTCTGCGAGCTAATCACAGCCGTGGCACCTGGAGTGGTTTATGAAAAGTATCAGCTCTCATTAAAGGAAATGAAGTACAAGACGCTGCTAATGAACCTTAATGGACTACCTTTCCCATTAAAGGGGATGGATGATAAGGTATGAAGGAAAATGGGTGATTCTATAAAGCCCTGTGATAAGTTTTCACGACTATTATATCCCTGCTAATTAATACAGGATAGGTTACACATTTATGTTTCAATCAAATGTTTGTTCTGTCTAATAATTAACGACTCCCGAAGTTTGAGAACTCTGTCACTCATGAATATGCAACTCTATCCAAATGTGCACAGCTGTAATAACATTAGCATCCTTTGTTGCAGGGAGGGGTTTTAACGATCTCTCTGTGTAGTTGGGATCAATGCTCTGGAGTGTCTCCCATTACTAGCTGTCAATAGGGCTGATGCCTGTCTAAGCAGATATCAATACAAATGGTGTGTGCAGGATATGTGGTTCTATAAGCTGTTAATGTAGGTTTTAACTTTCTAAACTTGAATGTTTTCAGGAAGCATTAAACAGCTGTTAGCTTAGCACGTTTAACCAGTGTGCACAAGACTGAAGTGAGATGGATTGAGAAAAGATGTTGGAGTGTCCAGATTGTTATTTTTCAGCCCTCTCCTTCAAGATTGTGTGTGTGTATATATATATATATATATATATATATATATATATATATATATATATAATATAATATTCGTATACAGGCAGAAGATCAATCGCATCTCTGTATCAGGGTGTTGTTCGCATCATCATCAAACAAACGTGGGGAACTTATTAGTTATGGCTGATTGAAGGTCTCTAGTAAAGAGCGTGTCAGTCGTCTGTATGGTTTTTCCTTTATCCTGCAGCATCACAGAAATATAACCAACAATAAGCCAGTGGCGGAGTCAGGATGTTTGAGGGGCGGGGCAACAGAGAACAAAAAGGGCACTGGCATGCAGAAAGTTGTGAAATATTTACAGTCAACACAGGGCACACTCGCAGTGTTTCTTTCAAACATGGGGCCACCAGGGGGGGCAAATATCACCCTGCAACCCCCCTGAGTCCACCAATACAATGAGCCATATAAAGTTGCAATAAAGCGTGTGGATGTTTTAAAATGAATTATAAGATTCATCTCTGTTTCCCTTGGCAATCATGGTTGGCCCTGCCCCTTATTTCCACCACCGTAAGCTGTACTGTTAGCACGCCTGGCTAATTAGCTTTTCTAGTTACTACAGTTGTAACGAAACCTCACTACCAAGGCTGGGGAGCACATCATTAGCTAAGGAGTTAAGTTTGTGGGGTTACTTTAAAATCAAGCCATTCTATAATTAGCATCTCTACTCTATGACGTATCAATTCCTGAGGCTATCAGTGTTTATGTCAGTGTTAGCAGCTGCTCTTTATTTCATCTGTGGACACTTGCAATCTGGAAACCCGAGCCAATATTACGTTAGCCAAACACACAACAGTCTGATCTTACATGTCTTCTTATCACACTGATAACAGGCTACTGGCACTAAGCGGCTCTCCGCTGCAATAAAAAGAAGCAATTGTTTCATCATTTAGCATTACTATTACTAACTTTTTCCCCGGGACGTGCAGCTTTATAGCCTCAGGTTTTTAGTGTTATCCTGATGTGAAGACATAAAGTGCATATTTTAAGACCCCTTCACCACGTTCTCATTTTAAAACGAGTGTGCTTGCAACATTAAAAAGTCAAACAGCTCATCAAGCCAACATTAGCTTAATTAGCTCGCAAGCTGCAGCTCTGCGACGGTTGTCATTTTGACTACATCTGAAATCAAGGAGTCTTTTGTTTTGACATTTTGAGTGGTAAATCTGCAACTATCATCATTGTAAGAATGTAAGAATGTGCTGTGTGAAAAAGGGCCAGCTTGAAATGGTGACGCTGATCTTATCTCACCACTTTACTAAAAATATAATGTTCACGCAAGTCGTCTAGCCTCAATGTTGTTAATTAAATTGAGTTGACATTTAAAGGAGTCGTTCCGTTGTTAATAAACAACGATAAAACCCCCACGCACTTTTTCCTTACTGCTGCCATTAGAGTTACATTAAGAAAAAGGTTGCATTATTAATGGGCAGCGGGTCACATAAACATGGACACTAGACATAGTAAAGTAAGAGTTAAAATGCTTATATGACCGGGTACAGAAAACAGCACACAGGAGCCATTTCTCTATTTCCGTCCAGCTTTTGAAAAGAAAAAAAAGGAAAAGTAAAACTGCTGCTGTAAGTGCTTTTTGCATGGCCTGACAAGACTCCTAGGCTCATAATGAAACTAATATAGCAGCGGGGTTGTTGGAATGAGTAGGGAGAACAGCCCTTAAGTGTGGCAACCGGGTTCACGCCCCCGTGTAATCACCTACCGCACTCAGGAGTCCTTCAGCTAGACACTAATCCAAACCATCCCCAAAGGCGCTGCCCTGACGCTGAACCTGACCTCTGACCTGCAAGGAGTTCCTCAGAGGGATCAATAACGTATTTCATTATGGCAGGATTCTTGGAAATGAACTGAATTACCGCTGTGGGCATATGGTGGCAGGTGGCGCAGAATGTGTGTGTGTGTGCTCAAAGTTGTGTGTTTAGTCATGCAAAAGAGTGCCGAACACTTTCCCGAAGAGAAGAGGCGACTGTGTGTGTGTGTGTGTGTGTGTGTGTGTGTGTGTGTGAAATCACCTGGTATAAAATTGGAGTCAGGGGAGCACGGTCTGGTCTCGCTGTTGTTTCCCAAGCACTGGTTTCCGGTGGGAAACAGGACGTCGCAGTGACGCACACGCATCTGGGCCCCGTTGGAGTCGCAGTGGGACCACTCCGACCAGCTGGACCAGCTCTCTAGAAACGGGGATGACAGCACATCTCACAGCCTGTCCAGTGTGCGTCCATATATGTGTGTGTGTGTGGGTTTGAACTGTGTGTGTGTGTGTGTGTGTCTGCCCTCAGTTGCACATTAGTCATGCGTGAGTGCCCTCCGAGAGACTAAAGAAAATAAGCAATGAACCTGTGATGGATTGGTGGCCGAGTCAGAGCCCTAAGCTGCTTATCACTGAGGTGTGTGTGTCTGTGTGTGTGTGTGTGTACCTGGACAGACTTGTGTGTTGCACAGTGCCTCCTCAGTGTGCAGACCCAGGCAGATGTCCCCTCCGTAAGCCGGCGGGGGGTTACTGCAGGTTCGCGTCCTCATGTAGTGTCCCCCTCCGCACGTCACAGAGCACTTGGACCATGAAGACCAGCACGACCAGCTGCCGTCCACTAAAAATGGGGATGTGAGGGTCATATATGTTTAAGTTAGAGGAACAGTTCAACCCTAAAACCAAAAATGCGGTGTTCGTCTTATCTTCAGTGCCATTTATCCACCTCGATGCAGAGTTTTGGAGGTATCGAACGTAAAGATGTCTGCCTTCTGCAAAACTGTGGTTAGCTTAGCTTAGCTTAGGCCCTTTTTAGAGAAGGCTGACATCACTACAGCTGATATCCGTACCACTAAAACAATTTAGATGGACTTATAGCACTACAGTAAGAGGAAAAATATGTACTTTTGATTTCCGGTTGAAACGTCCCTTTTTTTTTTTTTTCCTTACTTGTTAATACAGATTCTTGTTTTCGAGTCAAATATTTATATATAAATACATTTATCTTCTTTCATGTTTTCTAGGATTGAGGTTCCAGGTCATTTCCAAAGATAATTTCCTCTGAACATCAAGCGACTGGAAGTCATTCTGAGCCCTTTCAAACGGCGATGCATGACGCGCAAATATGAGGCAATTTGAATACGCGTGCGAGAGTGTTTCTGAAGTGACAGGAAGTGTGTTTCACCCAGCTGTTACAGCACACGCCTGACCCCCTCCCGTGCTCAACAGTCTCTCCTCTGATTAATAAAGATAAATGAAGCATCGCAATCCGCTGTTGTTGTTCCTCCCTTCATGTGGTGCCAAGTGGCAGAACAGCAGTCGATTAAAAAACACATGGAAATTCATGACTGTATCAGCACACGAGGAAGATGTAGATAGATGAATGAGATGTGGGCGAAATGAAAAGAAGGGGAGACTAAGGAGCAATAAAATGGGGGCATTGTTTGGCCATGAATCACAGCAGAAGTAAATATCCTCCTGGTCAATCATCTGGATAAAACCTTACTTCATTGTGACAGAGAGAGATTCCCTCTTCAGAACCACTAGAGAATTGCTTTTAAAGACCTGCTGATGGCTGGCAGCAAAGTGCAGGTAATTGAAGTTGCCGATGCTTTTTGTCATCTCAGTGTAATTTCTCTATCACAAAGTGACACGTAAGTCGATTCCCGGCCCTCGATGACGGATCGTCTCATCCCGGGTGCAGACGCAAGAAAAACACGGATTCATTCGTCTCTGAACCAGATGGATGGTAGGCATAACACCTTTTCTCCCCTTCTCTCCTTCACAGTGCACTTTTAAAAGGCACTGGATTAGCCATAGGAGGATTACAATTGGTCTAGCGGCGCGGTGTGCCGCCTCAAAATAATATCTCACTTCCAGAGGGGTGCTAATTGAGTGTGCATTAGTATTCATTGCTACTCAGGCTGGGTTAAGTCAGTTCCTTCGGGGGACGGGAGTGTGGAGTTGTTCATCAACATATTGTAGCTACGGTATTATTACAGTCAACAGAATAGCTGTACCACATGTATTAGCATAGCGATGCGGCGCAGGGAAAAAAAATCAAAGTACATCACTCGACGTTCAACTCTGGGGGGGAACACTTTTGGCAACCACTCAGGCAGGCAAAACAAATCTAATGCTCTTAGATCCATCCGAAAGTCTTCATCTGAGCTCGCAGCTGATAACAGCTCACTCTATTAGCGACTGCGATCAAGCTGTTGGGAGCTGAAGAGCGGCCACTTTCACTGAATGAATTAACAGGCTGTAAAAATAGTATGGATGGCCGTCCGCTCTCCCGTGCTCCTTCCGCTTGCTTACAGCACGGCGGCGGCAGCTATGAAGACAGATTGCGCTGGCTGAAGATGATGCGCCGATCCAGGTTTTTTTGTTTTTTTGTTTTGTGGGATACCTAAGCCCTTCTCCAGGGGGCTTGATTAATAATCATCTGAGATGGCGCCCATGCTGGATACCAGGTGTGCTTTATGCCAAACTAAGCACTGGATTTCCATTTAGACAGCTTACTTCCCCTGTCAGACAGAGCATTCTTTTAATTAGAAAGCTTCCTCTCCGCTGTCTTCTGCTTTGAGGAGTGTTGAAAATGCATTGTCTCAAGGCTTTTCACAACAGAGTATGGCCTCCCATGGCTGGCAGCATAATTACCCGGCAATGTAATTACATACTGGAGCGCCGCAGGGATTGTCTCTGATTCCTGGTGTAAATTGGGGTCTTCGTCACACCTCTTATCTGCCACTGATTTCTTTTGTGGTTTCTGGTGATTTGGTAAGTCATTCTGTCAGTGTAATTCTTTATCCATTAATCAAGAGGGAAACATAGCTTCAGTATGTTGTGGATTACTGTGTATTTATCTGTGTCTCAGTGAAAAGGGGAGCTGACAAAGTAATTGACTCCTGGTCTTTTGAATGTGTTTGTCCCTGCGTGTGATTAAGGCTTTCAGCTTGTGTCTGCGTGTGCATTTCTTTACCTGGACAAGGGGTGATATTACACTCCTGATACTCCTGCGCTGGCCCCAGGCAGGTCTGTCCTCCGTATCTGGGCTCTGGGTTACTGCAGGTCCTCTTTCGGCTGCGGATTCCCCGGCTGCAGTCTCGGCTGCACTGGGACCAGGAACTCCAGGAAGACCAGCCTCCGTTCACCGTGTGGCCTGAGATCCTCCCGAGACGAAGCACTTCTCCTGGGAAGAGAGTCAGCAACATAAAAAATAAGACAACTGTCAAAACATTTTCTACTCTTCTCCGCATTGAGAAGGCATTTTCCTTAAAAAGCTGCTCTTTTCGAGAAGAAAGTGGACGATGCTCAACGTCCCTTCCTGGCATCACTGTGTGCATTTGTTCTAAGAGCAATAATAGTGCAGAGAGTCAAGAGCAGCTCCTGATCACATTGTCTTTATTCTATAGCTTTTCAAGTGATCTCTAAAAGCTTTTGCTCGATTAGTGCTGAAAGAGCAGTGCCTACTTCATGTTTTATGTTATTATTTAGTCATTTTGTGCTGTAAGGCAAATGGACAGATTTAATTTCAACTGGTAGAACATCATGTGCGTGCGGTCAAATTGAAGTTCTGTCTGTAAACTAAATCATACCTGGCTTCCAGTGTCGTCTTGACAACCATTGCTGAGATTGCGGTCATAATTGATACAGAAATTTGTTACAAGTCAAACTTTTAATGTTAACTTTTTATCATCGCATTGTGCTACTGACAGGTCAAAATCAAGTTTCAGTTCATCAAATCGGCTAGAACATGTGGTGGTGGCACACTTCAGCCTCATGTTTCCAAAATTTGTATTCCGGAAAAAAATTAAAAAATCTCCCGACCAAACTTTTTTCACACATCAATAAATAAATCAATCAATGAATCTCTCGACAAAACTTATTTCCCACTTGGTTTCACACATTATAAAAAAAAACAAACTTAAATTAAATAAATTGGTTTCAAATGTGGTAAAAAAAAAAACACATTCTCCCGAAATTTTCTCTCTTAAAAAAAGAAGATAAGATTCACTTGGTTTCACACCTGAAAAAACATTTTCTTCTCGGGAACATAGCAAAGATTACAAAAAAACTTTTTTTTCTCTCAAGTTCTCAAGCCACAAATACAGTTTTATTGATTATAAAAGTTAGAGCTGAAAAAGAATTCAGCCAAGTGAATGGATCACAAGATGAATCCAGCACGGAGACAGATAGAGAGATAGATGCTACATTGATGGTGTCAGAAATCAGCTGCATGAACGTAATCCATCATTTAATTCTTCACAGACCTGGTGTCACTCTTCAAAGATGGATTCCGCCCAGAGCCGAGTGTGTCAACACGGCGTAGTCGCCCTCTCATCAAACAACATCAGCTGACTAATCTGTGTACTCTCATCTGGAATGAGTCGAATAGAGAATTCCTAATGAAATATGAAACAGTAATTTCTATTAAACTATAATTACCGTGCGCATTAATCAGCAGCGTGGAAATGAGCGGAATGAGCGGCGAGAGAAAAGCTTCTGGCCATTTTTGAATGAAAAGAGTGAACTCATCTGTTTGAGTGAATGATAATCACCTCCAATGAAATTACAGTCACTGTCCGAGAACTTCTCGGATGATTCTCTCGTTCAACACACTGGGTTATTATCGACTTTTTCCGATAACATTGGAGGACTTCATTTTGTGTCTGCTTCTGGTTTGAGTCATCCTGCGTTTTGTATTACTCGTGTCCTGCTCTTTCAGTTTTGGCCTATTTTTGTGTTGTTGAAACGGACTGCGAGAGCGCATTAGGATGCTCAGTCTTAATCACTCGACCACGCCACAGCAACCTTCATATTTTGTCTAACTCTCCTTCTAATCTCTCGCTTTATCGTTTTTTTATGATCCCTATCTTGACTATTTTTCTCTCTGCCTCTCTCTCTCTCTGTCTATCTTTCCCATTAACCTTCTCTTGCTTTTTGTGTCTGCCCCGCTCCCCCCGCCGCTCGCTGTCCTCCAACCTGGCCTCGTTGTTTTGTCAGCGTGCTCTTTTCACTGACAGTTAGCGTGGCACGGCTGCTTTGTATTCTCAGGGAGAGGACAGTGTGTTTACCTAGCACAAATCCTCAACCTCTTCATAACTACGGCCGACCTTGGCGGTGCACAGGCCGACTCACCCCGCGCATCAAGCTGGCGTGAGCGCTGACAGGCCCGTCGAGGCTCCAGCTCTTTATCGATTCTGAGCAGGCAGTGGCATGGACAGTCCCGCCTGCTGCCATGACCCCGCAGTCTTTATCAAAACCCTGCGTGGCGCGAGAGACTGGACTGCTGCTCTCCTCTGAAGGCAAGGGGGTGCTTTGCACCATCGTTCCCATGCAAACGTGTATACAAGGGCCCAAACTGGACACATGCACAAATGCAAACATGGACACTTAATTACGCCGGTGTCCACTATTCAAACACTTTGCTCACGTTGCTTGGCCTGCCCTGATGCACTGTGAGCATTGTTAACGCTACTTCACAGGGGCTGCCCACCCGTCGCCAAAACAAACAGCGTGGTGCCCTCCCTATCAAATAGGTGGCGACTGGATCTATCGATCAGTGCAAGAGCCACACACGGCCAGAGAGAATTAATCCTCGCTCTTCCTGACGAGCCGGGCCGAGCCAAAACTAAGAAGGACACAGCGAAACATCCAATAGTCCCCGCTGCAAAGAAACTAGGACATGGGGAAAAAAAAAGTTCCCTCCTCCCTCCCGTTGCTCAACCTTACACCCTGCTCAAAGGCAAAATACGCTGTAAACAAACTTAGGAACTCGTGTGTGTGCGACAGAGACGGATACATGAGTGCATGCGGGGGACTCAGCGAGGCCACACAGACACGCAACGACGTGCAATCTAATGTACCGTACAGGCAACTGTAACGCAAAAGCAGAGAGGAGAGAGTTATAAAAAGAGTGACGGAGGCGGCGACGGTGACGGGCTGACATGCAAACAGGAGAGGCAAGCGCTTTGATACAGACGGATCTGAGGGACGGAGAGGTGGAGGGAAGAGATGCATTGTCATGTGTGAGTTTTATCAGCGTCAGAGTAACAGAGGACCACACCGGGGGAAATAAAAGTGCTTCATCCAGACTGTCCTAGATTCAGAAATTGCACATTTACTCCCCATTACTCTTCCTCCCTCCCCCCCTTACTTACTCCCATCAGCGACGTCTCACCGTGGAAGGAACCCATTTCTCTGTCCGTGTGTGCTCGTACGTGCACTCTGTGTGGCTGTTTCTGCACATAAAATCATAAACCCAGGGTTTTACAGTGACACAGTATGACAGTGCTACCAGGAGCTGTCTTCAGGTCTGCCGAGCGTTGGGTTGACCCCAAAAGCCTCCAGAGAGACGTCCTCACGAAAAAGCCAAAGAAAAAAAGCTTGTAAGGGCGCAATTAAAACCCTGTGCTGGAGTGCATGAGGGGTCAGCCCACATGGAAACACAGACGCACACATAGCCCAGAAATATATATGCTAACTTATAATAAAGGTTTAGATTTATTGGACTGAGGTGGTTTTTATCAATTTTGTGCCCCGGCTTATAAGGATCCAAGGATGGAATACACAACATTACCTACTACTAGCGTGAGTCACACGTGTTTACTTTGGTGCACTGTGCAAAGGGTTTTACACTAAAAATGACTTGCAGGAGGTTTAAACTCGAGTTCATGGTTGCATTTCTAGACCATTAACTTCAAATCACACACTGCTTCCATCACTGCCAGCATCCGACATCCAAAGTCTCTGTGAGCTGCCGAGCCGCAACCTTTCAGTGCCACAGACAACCAAAGCTATGTTATTGTTTCCTTAATGTGTCATCCTTCGTCTGGTGCGTTTGATTCCAGACAAGGCCTGATAGAAGATCCTCGGCTTCTGACGGAAAATTTGCCCTTGAATGCGCCATCAAGGAGAGCGTTGAAATTGGTCCAACGCTGGTTGTGGATCCAGGACGTTTGAGGGTCAGGGGTGAGAAAAAAAAAAAAAAAGAGTGCCAGCACACAGCAAGGGCAACCTAGAGGGTACTTAAGCATGTTTGATCTGCCATAGGGGCATCCAAGAGGTCACTGTCACTGTGTTTTTTTCGAACATTGAGGCATCAGGGTGTGTGATCTTCAATGCATGATCCTTCTGACAGACAATTTGTGCTTGAATGCATCAACAAGAAGAGTGTTTAAAATGGCCCCTGCCGGTAGCGGACACAGGATGTTTGATGGTCAGGGGCAGAAAAAAACAGCAACTAAAGATGGATTACTTTCCACGTGTCGCCATAGGGGAAATGAACGGAAACCAGCAAGTGGATGGAAAGTGGAAAAAAATGTAGTGATGTAAAACCCATTTAGATGTAATTGACATAAATGGGCTTAAATGTGCAACGCAGTGGTGCTTTAAGTCATTTATTGAACCAAATATCGAAGATAAATGTGCAACTTAATAAATTGCGGATTTTTTTTCTCGGTGGATATTTCCTCCAGTATGAATTGGCGGTTGATGAAACCGACCTTGATACACTTGCACAACAGCTCTCACGACCAGCTTCTTGTTGTGTTTTGATTAAGGGAACACAGCGGTAAAAAGCAAATATCAGGAGGTGGAATTCCAGTCCAGTTCTCTCCATTTATCCCTCTTGCCAATACAATCACAGGTAGCACAAAGTACCAGCTGGTCCTGCTGGCTGCAGTGGTGGGCTTCAAGTGTGGTAATTGTAGGTGCTTTCAAAAGAATGGGCGAAGTCCAACTAGCTGAAATTGTCAACAAACAGTACAAACGGGATTGATTTTTTTTTTTCTTCTTCTAGCTGAGGAATCTTGCTTCCATCAAAGAAACAGCCATTTCCCTTTTCCCTGGTAATTTGAAGTACCAACAGCGGTGCTCTCTGCTCTGAGGTAGCATCCGGCCTGATTGGTCAGAACAAAAAAAAAAAAAAAAAAAGCACCAAAGCGGAAAGTGAACCAATGTCAGGGAAGACAGGCGAAGACAAGCTCATGAATAAGTCAGAAGGTGTGAGGGCAGAAAACTTTCCTTTGCGTGCTGTTAATCTTAAAGTGCTGAAATGAAACCTGATTAGAAGGTACACTGTCAGAGCCTTCTGTTGTGATGTTTTTCAAGAGCTCAGGGCCACAATTACACACACGCATGTTGAGTAAAGAGAGGCTTTGTGCCAACAAAGTAGATTTTTCCTGACAGGCGGGTGTGTTTTCTCATCGCCTACGCTGCTTTGCTAATTTGTTGACTTTTTTCGCCGAAATCTGTGCCTCTCTGTGAGTGCCACGCTGGGGGCAAATGTGAAACAGGCAGAGTGTCACTGGCGGTCCATGGTACTCTGCAAATTCGGTGTCAAGGATAATTGCAGTGAGGTTGTGAACTCTATCTGCCAGTAATCTGGGGAAAGGGCAGTGGGTTACATACTTAACTGAGTCATGACAGACTGAGAGAGACATATACAGAGAGACTCATCATCGATTTGAAAACAGCGACTGAGCTATATGAGGAGAAGCCATATCACATTCAGCAGACTTACTGTACAAGGAGGAGTCTGGATTGAAAATGATTGACAAACTCTATTAAAAGGTATCACATGTATCTTTTGCTGTGTTTTAATTTTATTATTTTTTTTAACATGAGGGCACTTTCAGAGTCCACCAGTGACCAGTTGCTTTAACTTCTCAAAAAAACCCCAGAAGGATCAGATGAGTGAGAAAGGTAGCTGGCGAATGCGACTAAAGGTAATGAGAAATAAGGCTTTAAATCATTCCTCGTCTGTCAACATTTTGTGTCCGAGTCACATAAACAGATTTTCATCAACAATGGTGGTTGTTTTACTCTGAAGGCAGCAACTCCTATGATCCTACGTTACTTTCATTCCATGTTTTGTTATGATTGATGGATCCATAGTGGAAGAAATTACATATTCTATATACAGTATATGTTCAACCTGGACTTCACGAGCGATCAGTTGTCTGATGTCACACAACAATGGCAGCACCCATGGGAAGGAAGTAGGGTGTATTTGTACTTTATTTGTAAAAGGCTGTGAATGAAATGTTCAGATATGTTTACAAGTAACAAAGTGCTACAAAACAAACTGTATAATGGCGCCTGTTCCCTCGTATTTCCTCCTCTATTTGGTTTATGATGCACAGAGACTGCACTGCTGAGGATACAACTGTGTGTACACTTGCCAAAGAGACATCATTTTGTCACAGTCAGACAAGTTCTTTGTTCACTTTTGGCAACTTTCAGGTTGGAAGTCTGAAGTTTCGGCTAGGAAATTCTGCTCTCCGATGGTGCCTGGAACTCAGCATACCGCTGGCTTTTAAGGGACCAATATACCCGACGTTAAGAGGTTAAGTCAGGAGAACACTGCTGTCTGGCAACAGCTTCTAGAAGCCACTGAGGCTAACGATTTAGACGAAGCTAGAATGCAGAAAATGTGATGCAAGAAATGCAGAAGAATAACAAAGATGAGGACATTCAACTGTATAATTTATGTTTTTTTTTATCCCTCTGTCTCAGTTTTTTTAACTGTGTACTGTGTAACACATGTATTATTTTTTATTTATTCTAGGATACTGCTGATGAAAAATAGCCACTCATCAAACTCGGGTGTATTTCCATTTGTTTGAATTTTGATTAATATATAAAAAATTAAGAATTGCAGAATGAAAGAATATTAACCTTTTCTTCAGACATACAAAAATTACAAAGACGATCTCGAAAAATTATAACAATTTACCTAAAAAACCCACCAGAAATTGAACTTCTACAGCCTCCACCATTTCTGAGAACATCAGCGCACACGTCAGAACTCGTGAACTCTGAGCTTTCAAAAAACCTCCACTTGAGAGGCAGAAGTTTGACAAGTGAGATATATTCTTTTTTTCATCATTATAAGTCTGTGACTCTGTCTCTCAGACCTACAATTACACAACCTGCCACTGCCTCCCTTTTTTTGGGAGCTGCAACTGAGAGCTTCCATTTTCCGCCCACTGGCTCCAGTCCACCTCCACCATCACCAGTGTCTAGACTCTGGGGGAGTCATGTCTTATCCTCTGAATTCACGGACTTTATAAATATGCTTCCCAGTGATGGAGCCCAATCACCAAAGACCTTCTGTATCTTGATACAGATTTTTTTTTTACATTATGTGTGGTAATTCAAAAATCCAGAGGAAAACAAGTACTCACAAGCCCACTGTGTCCTAACCTTCACTTTCAATAATAGCTCTGAATAACAGCAATCCAGCCATTTAAATCTACATGCGCAGGTATTATTTTGCTTGAGGTGCCTGTTTCCAGCTGAAACTGGCTCCTCAAGGTCCAGACTTAATTTAGTTCAACCGCGTGTTCATTTATAAGCTCAACTACGGTAGTTCTGTTTTTTTTCCTCGATAAACACTCAGACACACACACACAAAAAAAGAGCTCCCACTGTAAGGAGAGAGGAAGCGAGACAGAAACAGAAAGACAATAAGGACGCTGGAATGGTTGCCATCCGTCAGAGGCGTCCCTCAGCACTGTCCTGTGTCTACTCAGTGTCTGCTCATGACATCCGTACGGGAGAAACTAATCTGTCGCCCATGAGAAGGCCCTGGCCTTGATATCAGATCAGCTGAAGTGAAACACATCAGGCTGCTGACACGCTACCGTTTCTCCCTGGGAAAAAAAATGAAGCCATCACTCACCGACACAAGCCGGCAAAATTACAAACTCGCAACCTTCTACAGAAATGTCTTTCATCTTTCCAGTGGCTTTCTTTTCCCTCGGTGTGTCTGCTTTTCTGTCTTTCTGAGATGCAAATGGAAAAAAAAAGCTGTGATGAATGCCTGAGTTCTAAGCCCTTTTTAAGCCTGATACTGCTATGCTCCATCATAAGACCAGCGAGTGAACTTTTCAGTCATTCATAATATGAAGAGGCATTGATTACGACAGACAGGCTTATCTGTTCCATAGACGTATGGCTTCGCAGAAATCATTGTTTAAGTTGTCGATTCGTGCAGCGGGGCTGGCCTATGGCAGCAGAGACAAAGTGACTAATAACAGAGAAGTTTGGAGTTGGAGGCTGACTAATGATAGACAGGTGAATGCTTTCAACCCTGGAAACAGTGGGAGGGTGAATTCCGGCTGCATGCAGACTACTGCCGGCTGGCTACTAATTAAGTGTTTGCACAACCCTAACAGCGAGCGTCCAGCCACAGCTTAGCAACCGAAAGTACGTATACAAGGCCTGTCAAGCTCTGGATAGCTCAACACGCTGAAATGGTTTGCAGCTTGGTGTGTCTGAAACCAGAAGGGCGAGAGCAAAAGTGCAAGGACTGGATTAAACAGTTTTTTTAGTGTGGCCTTCCTAGCGACAAACCTTGTGGGGTTTCAGGGCCGTATCTTGCTGAGTTGTGATGGTAACAGAAGTTTGGAGCACATTATTGTTTACATGACTTTGTAAAAGCCCAGCTCACGACTAGCTCATCCACTGTGTGTTATTTCTGCACCTGGGTACCACATTGTCTTTAACACCTCTGCGATGCTCTTGACTGGAATTGGGGAAAGTTTCAACTCCAGCAACTGCAGACAGTGTTACCTGTCTGCCAGGTTCATCTAATAGATATATATATATATATGTTAAAAATTATTTTATACTGGTCCGATCATTCTTTTATTCTTACTTGACAAAGAGGAGTAACTCTACACCGCAATACAGGAAAGAGACTGGTGAGTGTTTTCCTTAGATATGTAGCTGTAACCTCAGTCTGTTAGCATGTAGCCATCAAGTGTATATATCTTTTTCAAATTCAGTGAGCTAGAGAGAGCCTCAATGAGCTAGTGTTGGCTTAAATGTGAAGCCTGAAACAAAGGACTCATTATTTAAAAAAAAAAAAAAAATGACAACACTCTCCAATGAATACATCTTTTATGATCATCGTCACTGCACGTGTGCCAGATGAGAACAGATACGGTTGATTTGCATCCCAGAGATATGTGAAACTGGCAAACTTTGACATGCCTGCTGTCAGTTACAGCCATAACTGAAATGTTTAGTGTTCTTATTTCATGTATGTATGTAAGAACTATTTCACGTCCTTTATGTGCTGCTTTGTTGGTATTTCTAGTAAACCAGATTTAGCAAAAAGTGACCTACCACTGCTGGTCAGACTAAGCGCTACTTTTGGGTGAACTCAAGCTGTCATTTTCTTCAGTCTGTGGCCCAACAAGTAAATTAGGACTCCAACCTAACATTAGTGAAAGTATTGTTATTACATGAAAGCACCAAACATGGATTTTAATCCTCTTTTGCCAAGCAGTCGGGTTCTGTTGACGTGCCAATTAAACTGACATGATACTTGAGGGTGGAGCTAAGAACAATCATGTTAATTAAGTGTTATGTGAAGACATGCTGTATTATTGAGCGAAGGGAAGGGTCATGTAATGGGAAGAAAAAGGAAAGCCATGTTTTAAACACTGCCTGTGGGATTTTCTGCTTAAAAATACATGTCTGTGAAGGCAATTATGCAAATCAAATGTTTGGTTTTTCATTCAGGCATGTGAAATGTGATAAAGAGGAAAAAATGGTTACGAAAGATCCAAGACTAATCACTTGATGTACGTGACAAGAGAGGTCTTTAAATCACGACAGATCTTAAGTAATTAACTCATCGCTATCATTAAACTATGATCAGTGATGCGAAACCAGTCAGTATGTTAGATAAAAGCTCATTGTAAATGCTTGGTTAAATCATATATTCATAATTTATCTCCCATAATAAAGACCGATAGAGATCTTAACATGAGAGACAAGCAGACAAAGAGAAGGAAGGGAAGCCGGGGAGAAGTTGGGAAAATCGCCAACATATCTCAACAACGGTTTGTTCTCTCTATTGATGGAGGGACTAATTCTCTATATCTGTGCGTCACAGACGACACTTCCAGGCGTGTGTCCATAACAAGCGCAGCGTCTCTGAGTACAATCCAGATCATCAAATGTCAGGTTTTTCTGATGGCTCTGACGCTCGAAGCTACAAACATGCCGACGTTCTGAAGACCTCAGACAACATGGAAGGGCGGGCTTTTTATTTAGTGTCTGTGGAGCGACATCAGTGGGACACGGACGGAAAAATAGTTTTTCAAAGTTCACACGCCGGCTTCAGACGAGAAATTAAAAAGGACAGTTTTGGCTGTAGGGTGCGGGGTGTATATTCTGGTGAAAGACTAAGTGAAGATGTTTGGCAAAAAGGAGAATGTTTTGTACTCACTGACAAAGTGTTTGTCATTAAGACAATAAACCCATACATACATATACTGTTCATATGAAGCTTAGCGTGAGTTCATCATTCACATAGTAAGTAAATATCTTCAAATATCTTGTTGGCTAGCTGCTTGTTGAACCACCGTATCTTGTTCTTTTTATACAGGTGCTCATTTCGAATGATGGGATGTGTGGATAAAATGGCAGCATGAAAGTTTTAGTTGAAAACACCAAAAAATATTGATATAATTGAGCAAATAATGCTATTAATTAACCTTATTTGGGGAATTGAGTGAAAAAATACAATTACTCTATATAAGAGACGGATAAATATTCAAGTAATGTACCAAACAACCTTTGAATGGTTTAAAACAAAGAGGCTGCGTGGAGCTCAACTCGAAACTTGCTGCCTGATGCAAATTGTAAATCTCTATCGGGTGACACGCCATTCCTTCTGGGCGCTCATCATCTCAGAGGGATTTCTGCATCCTTTGCCCTCGTACTTGGACATCAATACACACCACCACTGAGGTGGTCATTAGTCTGCAATGGCTGCTTGCTTTAAGTGAAGTTAACCGCTGTCCCAGAGGCTCAGGCACCCCGTGAATCTATGGTGGGAGGAGAATGTATTGGAAAAACGTCATGTCCACACACACTCGCACACGCACACACACAAGCTGATGCACACATCCACCTGCTCACACAAACCAGTGAAACTGCACATCAAGCTGCCTCCCTACTTTTACACACACACGCAGGGACGCACACACACAAACACACAAACACACACTCACAGAAAGACACACCAGTGCTTTCCAGATGGATGGCAAGTTTGATAATGGTTGAAATGAAGAAGTGGATCACAGGAGTCCATCCTCTCTTTCGACAGTTATGACCTGATACTCCTCCGAGAGGTGAATCATATAGCGGTCTGGAGATGAGCAATCAAAGCGGGACAAGAAGAGAGTAGCAGACAAGGCCACGGACACCCCGATAGTTCTTGTTTTCACTCGAGCTGTGCATTACAACCGGAGCGGAACTGCGTTTTTCAAAAGAAAAGGAATCTGTATCGTTTCTCTCCCCCTCAAATGTACATGGATTGCGCTTTTGATAAAAAGATGAACTGCAATTTTTGAGCTTGATGTTGAAAAGACATTTTCACTGAGCATGTAAAAACATAAAACCACATCAAGGCCATTCTTTGACTCAATGTAGAGCAGCCATACTGCCTGCAGTGATGTTAGCTATTTATCAAGTTACACCAATATAGGAGGAATAAAAAGTGCAATAACATGATGATAAATTGCTGCTGTTAGTAAGCATTTGCAGTGAGTTTATAATGAAGTCCGATAAAATTAAAATTACAACCATCTCTCTGGTCTTAAATGTGACCCGCAGCACTGCTGGTACATCATTTGCACCTCCGTTTTTGTGATACCTGTTTCCTGACAGCAACAGCCATGTTTGTACATCGGTTGTTGAAGTGATTTGAAGCCTGCGTCGCTCCGCTCATACATCACCGTCTGCCTGATGTAGCCCAACAAAGGCTGACAGATTTAGCCAAAAGTGAGCGCTGAACCCTCAGCCTTCGCTTTTCAATAGGTATAATTAACGCCGGAGGTAATCTGACGTCAAGGCTTCTGGTGACAACCTCTAATGAAACACACAGAGTCTGTGACTTCCTCCCACTAATCAGAATCAAGACAGACCTATTAAGGCACGAGTCTTTGTTCACTAATGTCTTGGATGTGTGTCTGTCACTCCTCTTAAGGCTTTTTGAGTCCTCAGGTTTTTCCCCGTGCCTGCCAGCGCTCACTTAAAAACCCTTCAGGAGCATTTAGGCGTCTCGCTTCAAAGCGCGAGGAGAACAAGTTGTACCAGCGACAGCACAGCAGGAAAGATGGATATTCATAATCGGAAACGCGGAGGAAGAGAGAGATCAAACGAGAGAGAACGCCAGTGATAGCGCACATGAGGGCTAACCCTGGTGATTACTGGTGCGGCGACAGACCACCCAGAGACGCGCATGGACTCAAAGGCCGCCGCAGCTTCGCTGGGCGCTAACTCCAAAGCCCTTAAATGAAAATCTGCTTTTCCTCTTTGAGGCAAAGAGCGACACCATAAACAAACTTTAACTACTGCGTCTGCATTTGAAGCTCTTTTTGCTGTGGTGTGGTGCCACCCCGCCTGTCTACCCTCTAATATGGATCCTTCCACTTGACAACATAAACAACTTGTCAATTAGCAGCCTGTTTGTACAAACATTTACAGGGTTTAATTCACAAGGGGTGTGGCTGACTGAGACTGCGCGGTGCAAAGGGGAATAGCCGGGATGGCGGATGAGGAGCGAGTGTTTGTGCTCCTTTGCAAGACTATAATTTAAGTTTGAGCATCTGCGTCTGTGCACGTTTTTTTGTCTTTGTAAATCGGCTTTGTGGATTTGGAAGTTCATTAACGCGCTTGTCGCCTTGATCTGTTGATAAAGAAGAGGAAGATGGGATCGCAAACACGAGAGCTGATTGAGACGCCGCTCCTCTACAACTTTTGCAGGACAGAAAACAGGCGAGGGGGAAAAGTTTGAGAGAGAAGGATCTAATGGACAACAGACAGAGAGAAGGAATGGCTCGAGGCGAGGAGGCCAATAACTAGCCTGCAGAGATACAGAAAGCCAGTTGGAGGGAGATAACAGCGAAACATCCAGAGGCTGAGATAGCCAGAGAGAGACCATCTGTCTCTTCCACTCTGCACTCACCGTCGGTGGAGCAGCCCGTGGAGCCATCGCTGGAGCAGTAGCGCATCTCGATCCTCTGCCTGCCCACCTCCAGCAGGCTGGGGTCCGGGATGCGCGCTTTGCAAGTGTATCGGAAGCGCTGCTCGTAGTGGCCGCCGTTGTCAGAGATGTTGACCGGGGTCCAGGGAGTCCAGGGCGTGGTCTTCTTCAGGTCGGGACATGGCAGGGTGTTGCACGACTGGTACTCCTGTAGTGACAGAGAAGCATTTTTTTCCCTTACTGCACTTTAGTGATTCTTAATTTCAAGCACGTTTGCAGGCAGGTGAATTTGCCACGTCTACTGTAAGCGTGGGAGGAGATAATCACAAATCATTAAAGCAATAATTAAACATGACAGGCTCGGACAGAATTTCTGGTGTACTTCCCAAGCATGATAATGGACAGGACAATTGCTTTTTGAAACTCTCAGCAGTGACTAATATGAAATTAAACAGCTTATTTTATGAGGAAATAAACAGCCTTTTCAAAGCCCTCATCGTCATTCATCCTTGAAAGCCTCGCGATTCCAGTTCTGGCTGGTTTTACTGTACCGCACGTTGCCAATCCGGGGCGGCTCATCCCCCAAAACACCCCTCTGAATCCATCGGGGGCCACGTTTGCCTGGCCGCTACATAACCTGCCAGTCTGCCGGCAGGATGCGTTCCCATTAGACCGCTTGCTGAACATGGCGTGAGGCAAACAAGCCAGGCAGAAAAGGTCATTGATCAAGTTTAATTTATAACCAAGGGGAAAAAGGATGGAGGAGATGAGGCAGGAAGACGAAGAAAAAAAGGTGTGGAAGTGGAAAGGCGATAATGGCAACTCTTTCTCCTATCTGCATCTGGCTTCGAGAGCCGGGCACTAAAAATGAAAAACGCAGCGCTGAAGCTCTAACAGCATGATATGTGAGTCTCATTCAGAACTCTCATAAGTATATATTTTGCCTCCACTTCTCTCAGCCAACTTCTATTTGGGCTGAATAAAAAACACTCTGCTTCTTCTGTGGGCACTGCCATATATGATGATCTCATTCGGGAAGATAATAGGTGGGTAATAGGCAGTCCGGACCTCTTTTGTGCCCGGCTAAATGAATAAGGAGGCGGAGGTAGTGATACGTCTGAGGGGAAAATGACACCGTGGAGGAGAAGGTGAGATGGCTGCCATTTTCCCTCACACTTGTTTATTTATGCTGAATAGCCCTTGAGTGACTGCCAGACCTTGACAAAATAAGATAAGAGTTCCTCTCTGCACATCCGTCAGCCTGTCACACGGGATGGGCTGACAGGTCAGCCGGGGAGAGGAGCGCCGTACAGTGTGCACCTCCATTTCTCACCATCCCACCTCCTTTTTTATGCTCTCCCTCGGTCTCGCATTCCATCCATCTATCTATCTTTATGTTTCTCTCAGCCTCCTTTCCACGCGCTGTTCAAAACTCGCTCTGTGTCGGCTCCCTTCCTCCCCTCCCCTTGTCTCTTTTTCTTTTGCCTCATCTCTCTCCGTCTCTCCCCATCCTCCTTCGTCTCCTCCCCCTTCCTCTCCTCCCTGGGGTACCAAGGTTAAAAACACAGGGAGGATTTAGATTCTGTTAGGGCCCCCGTGATGAATGAGGGTGTCACCTCCACCGCACTTCCTGCCTCTCTCCATCTAGCGCAGTAATCATCTCCAGACATTAATATTTAACATCATCACGCATCGCGGACCGGCCCACCATCTCTGGTTATCGGCCAATAACACAAAAGGGAAGAGAAAAGAGAGTCAGCATCAGCGTCTCGCCGCCGCTCCCACCGCCGCCACCGCCGCCACTGCCGCCACCGCCGCAACACACAGGCATGAATGGAGGGGAGAAAGGCAAGCGATCTGTGGGTGTTTGTTGTGTGAGTTGTTGATGGTGGCCAAACACAGTAAATATTTAATGAGCCTTGTCTGCTAAGCGTTTTTTCCTGTACTCTCTCAGGATTAGTGTCGATGCAGAGGGCTAAGGAGATAATTACTGGGTTTAACGCTGAACTTCATTCAAGGTCTCCAAAGGCATCCACATCCAGTACGGCTATAGTGGGCGAGGCGGTCGGCGTATATGTAACAAAGGTGTTTCACTGATTAAAAAAAAAACAAAACATGAAAGGCTGTGTGGCACGTTCTGAGCGGAACTTTTACTTTTCTTTTCCTCTCATTTCCTCTCCCTTCAAACAAAACAATCTGAGATGGAATAATGACTCTTTATTTCAGCTGCGAAAAACTCACTAAAGAGCCTTGAGTTACGGTGATTTGTGTAACCTGTAAAACAGGATCCAGTGGCTGTTAGCTAAATGCTCAGTGGGAGCCATGCAAATTTAATTTCGATATTTCCATGAACCTTACATATTTATAAATGTGCTGATTTATTTATGTGGAAGGTAACGGGCGCTTGTTCAAGCCTGTGGGTTTGATGAAACTATTTGTGAGTGAGTGGCATGTGTGTGGACTATTGTTTTGAAAATCCCATCACAATAGCTGAATAATAACAACAAACTACAAACTATCACTCTGCAGCTGTGTGTGTCCACCAACCAGTCAAGTTGCACATTGCATCTGTTAGTGTCGTTTTAGCTAACTTCCTGTTAGTTTTGCAGTTAGTGATCGTCTCCCTCCTGGATTGGATAAAGTGGGCAGGGAGACATGGGTTACTGACCAGTCTATGACGGTGGTAACACTTGGAATATAAAGCTATTTAAAAACATCACTATTTGTCATAATAAGCGAGTGAACTGTGTGTTTTGTGAGGTCACAGTGACCTCTGACCTTTGACCAGACCCCCATAATCATTTTGTGTGTGTTCAACTGGGTGGCTGTGCTATATTTGAAGAAATTCCCTCAAGGCACTCCCGAGATATGGGTTCACAAGAAGGGGACAAAAGGACAGCTCATAAACATAAAGCCTCCAAACACGGCTGGCACTTCCGCAGAGGTGTAAAAAAGAAATTCCGGCAGCCAAGATAATAAACTCTGCTGGTGTAAATATGACGTAATGCAATAGAGATATGATGGTGGGCTCCAGTATCATCCCACCTGGGGATCCATGATATGAAAAATAAAGGTTGAAGACCCCTGCTGTTGACTACAGCATCCAATAAAAAAAAAATGTTGAAGGGCAGCGGACAGTTTATTGCATTTTCATGGAAAAAAAAGAGCCTTGTTATATTGGCTACGCACATGAATACAAAAATCTGAAATAATAAGAAAAACACATTCAGTCCCCTTGCCTTGAGAGTGGCAATTTTTATAACGTTTTGAATAATGCATTATAAGAAGACCTGAGTATGTGAAATAAACATCACTACATCTTTGCCAATAAAAAACCCTAAACTCAAACTCACAGAGAGCAAATGACATTCACTGAGCCTGAGCAGTGAATAGGGCGTCTAAGCCATACATTACATGTCGGCCATGTAAATGTGCCTCTGAACAAAAAGACTGTGTTTTAATTAAACTTCTGATTCACTCCGAGGCAAAAAGAAGCTGATCAAAATGAGCTATTTAAAATGTTTTTAGCTCACTCTTTCCACTTGGTGTGGCCAGCTAATAAAATACACTAATAAAACCACAAGAAAAGAACAACAACAACAACAAAAATGGGATACATTTCCTGACACACTCGCATCTCAATTCCAGAGAAATTAACCGAAAGTGAAAACATGGCGGAAAGCAGTGGAACGTGACAAGTGCCATGTGGAACACAAAATTGGATTCAATTAGTCTGCTGATTTTCGTCTCATATCCACCCCCCCACCCCTCCTCTCCGAGCGTGAGCGGTGATATGCATTACGGGCAAATGGAGAGCAACGATTTTCTGCTGCGCAACACCTTTAACAGGCAGCTGCTCCGAGACGGCCGGCTCTGTAATGTGTTTTTGGCTGGAGCTCAGGAGAGCTGGGTGGGAGGAGGAGGACGCCTGATAGCATCTTTACTGCCTCACACAAACAAGCTGGTCAGTATGGAAGTGGTAGTCTGGCTGAGTGCGTGTGTGTGTGTGTCAAGTTGACTGCTGAGTGAAAGTTTGACTTGAGTCTGGCACTCTGTCTCTGACGTGTGTGTGTGTGTGTGTGTGTGTGTGTGTGTGTGTGCGCGCGCGCGCGTGTGTGTGAGGCGCGTGCATGCTTATAAGTTTATGCATGGCTGAGTTATGGATTCAGGCAGCTCCTATCTCCCCTTCCTCTCCATCCTTTCTGCGGACCCCTTTCTGCTTATTTTTTTTAGGTGTTACAGGCTGAGGGGATACAGGTTGAAGAGGACGAAGAGAGAGAGATCGAGAGAGACACAGTGTGTGTGTCAGCATAGCGCCTGAGTGCTGGGGAAGTATAAACCCTCATATTTTTATTGAGGAATGTATGAATGTGGAGTGGAGAGTGAAATACATTGTGGGTCTTAACTTGTGTGTGCGTGTGTGTGTGTGTGGGGGTACAAAAGGCTCTCTGTGTCTGGCCAGCTGTGGGAGGTGAATAATAAGGAGTCGTGCCTCTCCAGCCTGCTACCATCATTACACTCATTACATGTCTTATTGGGCTGGGAGAGCTGCGCGTGTGTGCGTGTGTGTGTGTGTGTGAGGGAGGGAGAGAGAAGAGAGGGTGTGTGTGTTAATAAGGATGCCGACATATACACACTAGTGCCCAACGTTTAAGTGAACGGTCCAGATGTGAGATGTGAGAATGACTAATCCTCTCCAGCGCTTACATCTTTATCCATTGTGGTTAAGTCCACGGAGATGGAGTCCTAATGTTTCTCAAGTCTCTGTGACACATCAGTTCAATTAGCGGCGCCGACCACAACACACTTTGTCAAACACCGACTTCCTCTCTCTCTCTCTCTCTCTCTCTCTCTCTCTCTTTGGTCTCGCTGTCTCCCCACAAGTCTGACTCCATAATGAAGCCTGCTGTCGGCCAGAAGCAGGTCTCCTGGCTACACACCAGTGTGCGCGCGCACACACACGTGTGCGCCAAGTCGCACACACAAACACTGAACAACACGAAAAAAAAAAAAAAAACCTGCACAAGTGTGTTCACACATCAGTCTGCCTACACAAACACTGGGTACTTAACTTTCATTTCACAGCCTGGCTGCACTACTGAATTTATCGCAGGTAAATAGAACAGCTCTCGGTGTCATTAAGCAGCTCTGCGCATCGTCGGTTCTGCATGGTCCCATATTTGACTTACTTAACTCTGTGAGGGAGAGTCAAGATGTGCAGCTCTGCAGAGAAAAATGATCCTCTTCGATCATCCTTGGATGTGTAAGACATTTGATGTACAGTGCTTTGGAGTATAAAGTGGGAAATTCCACAGTGAGGGCAAATCTTTGAATTACCTCCTAAAGGAGATTTGTTCCTTTGGTGCCTGGTGAAGAATGTAATGGGCAAAACTAAAACATCAACTGAAAACACCATAAAGAAGCCGAGAAGCAGAGACTCTGACAAAGCCAAATTAAGACTGCATGTTCGCTGTGATGTATTATGAAGGTTGGACAACTCTGTGGAAGCTTTCCTCTGTTCTAGAGATGAAAAATTAGTCCTCATAGCTGATTGATAAGCACACTGCAGCTACAAAAATAAGTAATTCATTATAGCAAATATACAAGTCACTTTAATCTTTGATGCTCATGAACAATGATTCCTCATGAACTCCCTGCCTTGATGGACAGCATGTTTTAAGGTGAGGTGTGAAATTCCACTGTGACATCACCCATTGGTTTGTGGACTACAGTTCTGAAGCCTCAAGTTTGGCAGTACGGCCAGAAGTGACCACATTTGGACCAGAGGGTGAGGCTATGGATGATATCCTGATTGGATCTGTCTGAAAATCCGTGGACATGCATTGGTGTTGGCATGCCAACCATCTGTCAAGCATACCCTGGGTTCCATTCTACTTTATCCAAAACGGGACCATAATTTACAAAACGAACATCATGCTGTATTGACGAACACTTCAAACTAATGATTGACTTCATGAATCATGAATAAAATGTTTACTGTGGTAATACATCAAGTCATAAGAAGGGTCATTTTCTCATAAGCTTACATATAATTGGACTTATTTTGAAACCAGTGGTCCACTCCTGCTTAACTCCCGGCAAATCAAAAAGCAGCAAAGAGGTGGAGTGTGGGTGGTGCTGGGGAGAGCTGAGTGAACCCTGGTTTATTGAAACACGTCCATGTAGACAGAACTATCTAGCTAGCTAAAGCTAACAAGATATGTTGTTCACACAGATTTGCAGAATCAGGGCTCATGTCCCCATAACGTTTTCGACTTTTCAGAAAGCGTCACCAGTGCTTTTTTTTAAAGCAACTATCATGTATTGGCTGTATCGTGTATCTCCCTGGTAACCAAGAAAATGGAAGAACCTTGTTCTGGCTGTGTCTGTCTATCCTGTGCTGTATCAGTCTGAAACTAAAAAGTCAGTTTGTGGGAACAGATTGTCTGCACACTCACTGTTGAGTGTTGTGCTTTTATCAGCCTACGCGTTGTAAGCTTGTTATTAGCTGTGTGGTCAGCCCTCTGTTAACATATCGTTAGCAGCTGTCAATCAAAACCAACAGCGCTCCCATGGGCACCAGCAGCGCTTTTCTGCTATGTGGACACGGGCCCTTTATTTGTGTTTATTCACCCAAAACAGCCAGAATACCTTGCTGTAAATTATTCTTGAGATAGTGAGTAATTTTTGGCATAAAAAGTGTATGTGTCTGTGCTCAAGTTCAGTTTAGCTTCTGGTTGAGGTAAATCAGCCAAAGCCATCTAAGCTGTTTTGTACTAGCCTGTAAACATGTTTAATTCTGCTGTAAAGTTGGGCAATTTAATAGAGTCTTGTGGGGATTGACTCACTTTTGGAGCCAGCCTTAAGTAGCCATTCAAGGAACTGTAGTTTGTTGAACTTCCGCTTTGGCATAATTTGTCGGCCCCAGATGTTGCCGCTTGTAACTGCATCGAAAGGGTAATTATAATGACTTAGTTGTGTATTGGCAAGACTTAACAAACTTATACCTAACCTTTACTGAATTATGACTCATCACCTCCCTGATATGGAAAAAAAACATGTTTTTTTCACACCCAAGTCACCCAAGGTCGACTGACCGTGCTTGCATCCTCTTTTCCAGAAGAGCTTTTGAGAATCCAAACAGGCAAGGACAAGGTTTAAACGCCCATGTGGTTCGCTGCATCACCAGCGCCTCCCTTGTTTATTTCCATTCCAGATTTTGCCAGCTCCTCTGGGGAGTCAAACCTGTAATGTGGATACAGTGAAACGAGAGAGACGCAGCACTGCGGTGCATGGAGCAGGGCTCAGACTGATGAAGTTGCAGTCGCGTGGCCTTTCGCATCAGCAAAATGAGGCACGGAGCACCTGAGGACTAAGTACTTCGATAATGATAAGACTGCTGAGGGCAATGGCACACAGGGCAACATTAGGGCATGTTTGATGGAAATTATGCACCTAGAGAGTTTTTTATTTTAGTAACATTTAGTTTTTACCCCAGCAGGGCTGTAAAGTCTGAGGAGACACTTTTGTTTAAACTTAAGTGTCCTTGACCTGAATCCCTACTAGCTCCGCTTGAGCTATTCTGTATCTGACTCCGCGCCGTGAGCTCCCTGTGGAGGGGTTATAAGTGGAGAAAATTTCACTTCAGGGATCAATAAAGAATCAAGAGAAATGTATCAACTGAATGCTCAGTGATTGACCTGAGAATGGCTACTTCAGTCCACCTCTGTAAACTTTCTCAAACTTTCATGTTGGTATTTCTTTGCCTGAGATCTCTGTGAAACACCAAGCAGATGTTGGCTCGCTGCTGTCGATTAATGTCTGGCAAACGCCCGGAGCTGACCGCAGGTGGCTGCAGCGATATCAATCCTGGCTGGTAAACATGAATGCAACACAAGTACATACCAAACACCGATGAATAAGACATACACAGTGTTCATCTCTTCAGGTCTCAGTTGGGTGCCTGGTCTAAAAAAAAAAAAAAGTAGCTGTGATGACAGAAGCTGCAACATGCGTGTGCTCGATTATGTGTGTGTGTGGTCTCCTTCTGTTTAATTAAACTTAGATCCATCCGGGGGAAGAGAACTCAAACAGATGGCACATAAAAAAACATCACATTTATCACTTTTTTTTGGGTGGGGGGGTGGGTGTTACTTGATGAAATTAAAAGAACACACTCCCATCATCATTGATCTTCAAGCGATGAACACAAATTTATATAATTCATTTCACTGAAATGTTTTTCTGTCTCAAACACTTGAGCTTTACTTCTTCAGGGCATTAAGTGCATTGGAGCAATTGTTATACATTACCAGCTGTGTCATTAGGCACCTTATCAGTGTTGTAAATGAAAGGCAGCAAATGTTTCTTTGATCTGAGTAAATATACAGCTTGAACACAAGCTAACCAAGCTGTCCAAATAAAGTCGTCCTCGGGAAAAGAGAAGGTGTCTGCAGAAATCTGCATGTAATTACAACTCTGGTGGGTGACACGGCCCCAATTAAGTCTGTGCGGCCGCGCTCGAAGACAGGGAGTCGATGAGGAAGCAAAACAAACAGTGACAACAAGTTAAAGTCCGAGAGACAGAGTGGGTGAAACAGACAGAGGGAGTATTGAGTTTATACAAGGGGATCTTTTGACCTTTGCCGCTGACCCGCCTCAGCTCTCTCTCGTATGCCACCTCCTTGTCTGTAATCGCTATGAAACTGTCCCCTCAGCTGACACCAGCGAAAACTCTCCCTAACATCTCCTGCTCAGTGAGACTGAACTCGTCTCCAGACATCAAAAAATACCAGACACTAAGAGACGGGCTTTCCCCTTTTGGAAACGGTGGCGGCGCGCTTGCTCCTCGGATTCCCTCGCGCTCGTCAGCGCTTTACTTCTCTGAACCGAGTTCCTTCAGGAATGACTGCTGCATTCCCAGGATGCTCCAGTGAGGATAATGGCCGCTGCGCAGTGACAGAAATACGACAGCTGCCATCCGCTGGGAATGTGTTTGTGTGTGTGTGTGTGTGTGTGTGTGTGTGTGTGTGTGTGTGTGTGTGTGTGTGTGTGAGAGAGAGATGGAGAATGAGAAGGTAGGTACACGTAGTGGTGGGTGATATGGCATGAGTGCTAAATTGCGACTTAATGGGAGGTCAGCCTTTTCATTTGGGCGTTCTGGAGCTACTAATGTGTCATGGGCAATTATCCGATACTATATATGCTCTTGGGGTTGCGGGGCCTTGTGTGGGATGTTTCATAATGCTGGCAGTGTGTTATTCAGCGTCACAACGGGCCATTACACAACCTGTGGGATGTACTTTTTCAGCTAAATGTTATTTGGGTCGTTGAAGGCTTTTCCAGTGTTTGGCAGAGCTTTTTGTTTTTTTTTTTCATCCAAGATCCTTTTTAATTTTGTGTGATGTCCGATCATTTTTTCTACATGCAGACACTGAGAAAAGGCCTGTATTCATACATGCAAATGCAGCATCAAAGAGGTAGCATGTGTGTGTAATCCTGACCATCATCTTAATTCTATGCCTAGATTCAAAGGAGCTATTGAGCTTTTTTTTTTTCTCAAATCATCTAAAACTCTTGTTTACTCAAAATGACAAAGAAGCAGACCAACAAACAAAAAAAAAACACACTTCAGGACACACTCATGCATCCACAAGACCCTGACCTATATTCTTTAATCCGTTTCCAAGAGGGACACGAGAAGCTACAGCTATCATGTTCATTCTCTCTTATTTTTACCCAGACTGTGGATGAGTGTGAGTGTGTGTGTGTGTGCATGTGTGAAAACGGCAACAGAAATAACACGGGCATCACATAATTCTGTCAACAAGAGGAGCGGTCATATTTCTAACGCTTCCCTTGCATCATCCATGCTTTGGAAAAAAAGAAAAGCTTTGCGGCAGAAAATAAGCCTATTCATATGTGGAGCGATTACTGTGTGTGTGTGTGGTATTAAATAGGTCTTGGTAATAAATCTGATGGCTGCTGCCACTGTATAAATATAGCCAGGGGATTTGGTTGTGTTAGACGTTCCAATTTCATCACCGCTGACTCTTCATCGCATTAAATGACTGAGGGCTCAGCTCCTAGACAATGAGCAGACAGAGAAAAAGACGGATTGGAAGACGGTGTGCACGTGAGAGGGTATTGTTTCGCGTGACATACCTGACCACACCCGGGACAGTCGTTGCCGTTCTCACAGGTTCTGCGACGTGACTGGATGCCTCCGCCACAAGGCTGGGTGCAGCGTTCCCATGCCGACCAGGCTGACCAGTAGACATGTGGCGGGCAGGGCAGGTGTTCATTACAGTACCTGTGAGGGAAGACGGCAGATTTTCTTTACTTCAAAGCCTATTTGACAATAATAGGCAGTTAATAAACACAACATAAATCGCCAGTAACACATTATAACTTAGTTTTAAGTAGATATAAATATCTATTAATGTACCTGTAAATGACAACAGGAGTGTGGGCACCCAAAAATGGAGCACAAATTATTATCGTTGACAGATACTGCACATTATGAACGTCCATATACCTCCATAAAACTGCATTATAGTGTGTTATAAATACTGTGCTTAGAAAAGGTAAATGGGGCCACTAAAATGATGTCTTATCGAGACCTAGCGATAAGTCAAACAACCACACAACCGACGGAGAAGAAACTCCAGATGTCAGACAACCAGAAAAACAAGTAAAAATTAATTTAAACAACATCACTTGGGAGAAGCGTGACAAGTTGTGAATACAGAACTGATGTCTAATCACGAAAAAAGGTTTTAAGGACAAAGATCATGGCAAACTCTTGCCTGTTACACTGGTACACTTCCAGCAGTATGGAGCAAAATTAACATTTATTTAGATTTGTGTTTCTGGCCACCTGATGAATATAAGTCCGATACGCGTCCTCCTTTTTAGCTGTTTCTGTCTCCTCCAACTCCTGAGGTAAATTTGTCTCATTTTATCAGCTGAACGCTCCACAATGTTCATCAGCTGGTGGCTAATTTTGTCTGGGGACCTGGCCACCTTCTGAATTCAAACTCAAAACAAATAGGGGGGCAGTATATCACAAAGGTAACGGCTAAGTGCTGCTAACTACAGCAGGCAATAGCTAGTTAGCTTGGTTAGCTGTGCAGTTAGTAATTGGGACTGGGAGTTTCAAGCACTGCAGAAGTGTTGGTGTTTTTTTTACTCTGCTAGCACTGGCACCTTTAGACCTGGATGGGCCTGGGTGAGATGGTTAGCATGCTAATGTCAGCATTATCTCTGTAGCATGCATGGACCTGTAACATCAACACTGTTATTTATTTTCACTCTTTTGATCATTTTAGTTAATTTACAAATGTTTTATAACTAAAATTCTTCTTTAATATCTTAGAGTATTCAGACCTGCACCTTGTCATGGTAACAATAATAAACACATGGCAAACAAAACTGCTTGGTTAGGGTGAGGGAAAAATACGTTAATTCCATCAGCTAAGATGTGTAAACTGATTGATACGAGAGTGTGTCTTTACTTTAGAGCAGTATTCAGAAAAAATGTGCTTTTGGCCTGATGGAACATCGGGTCCCTTTGATGGTGGGCTAGTGTACAGTGGGTTTATCAGAGCGTTTTTGTCTGAGTAGTTGCCTGTTACAAAGGATGTTGATGAATAGGATGACACTGAACCAAAATATGAAAGCTGCGTACATGAAAATCTAAACATTGAGCTGAGCATTGAAGCTACAACAAATGTTTCATAGAGCTGAAGGCTACTGTAGATGCATCACAGTGATCCCTTTCACACTGCACACACTCAATCGATCCATCATTATCGTAGAAAAAATGAAGAGCGCAGCTGTATCGACTGTAATTGCTGGATTGTGTACTGTAGTTACAAGATTTAAATGACAGCCATGAGGTAGCGAGCTTCAACAATAAGCTTTCCTTCTACATGATCATGACTGACAGTGTCTTTCCAGGGGTCTGTGGAAAATGGAATAGCTACTTTATCTGACTGAGCACTAACATTAAATGTGAAGGGCACCGAAGACGTCACCACAGTTCTAAAACCTTGCACTGAACTGAAATAGCTACAAAGGGTTCATACCACAAGACAGGGCAGTCTGCAAAGGCGCGTAAACTCCACTTAAAACAAACTTTAACAAATCCCAGCGCACGTCTTTGATGTGGCCGCAGACTGCAGAGAGACACGGTGAACACTGCGAAGCCGAACATCGGATCGGTCCGCGGTGTATGTCTGCACATGGCGTAACAGCCAGCGTTGTACATCTAAGAACATTCCATCTCCAATCTTAATGATCACGCATATGCATTTTGCATAATTCATTGACACAGCCGATTAAAAAAGCCACAATGATGCATGCATCATCTCTAATTACATCGTTTTACAAGACGGGATTACTGCGATGTCTAAAATACTTAATTACTCAGTCCCCATTATACAATAACGACAGACGATTGCCAGGCTTATTAGAGCCATATAATTTATTTTACAACTTCTACGCATCCTATAAAATTGCTTTTATTGCTATTTTGTTGTGTTTTGGGGCGCACGACTGCCTTTTGAGGAAAACTGAGTCTTCTTGTGCTAAAATAGCTTTAACTTCATACCCTTTCCTCTGGAGGCTCAGGCTCGGTATTTCCATTGTGCTCCTCTCAAAAACTCTGACTATTGTTCATGGCAAATCAAAAGCTACACTCTGTATACCCTGGTTCTAAAAAATCCTTAGAGCGGAGTGTTCTTTTCCCCACTTTTACTAATCTGCACGCTTTTAGCGGGATGATACGGCGGGGGAGTGTGGAGCAGCGAGGAAGAGTGTGGATTACAATCTTTGCTGAAGCTTGAGAGGAGGAGGAAGACGCACACCCCCTCCACGCACACACAAAGACAAAATACCCCCGCTGTGCACTGCGGCGCAATGAAAAAAAAGCTGCCACGATCAATATAAAGCAGATTTAGGGCTTCAAACTCACCATCATACACACTTTAATCATTTCAGACAAATCAGAGGCTTTAGTCCCTCTTATCCTTTTCTCTCCTCTTTAAAAAACACACAGGGCTGATGGGACTAAAACGCTGCTAATTACTCGCTATAGGCTGAGTAAGCAGTGTGGACGAAGTCAGTATGCTGAGGGGGGAAATACTGACAGAAGGTTCATAAATGCAGGCATTAACCAGCCAGATTTAAGCCCATAGCGCTGCTGCTGCCGCTGCTGCTGCTACTGCACGGTTGGTTTCAGAACATTTGCTTTATCTTTAAAAGCTCTCCCTGCTGCAAACAATCAGGGCCAAACTTCAGGGGAGCCTGCTGGCAGAAAAAAAAACACCACAGAAAAGAGCTGAAAGAAGAAGAAGGACTTTGAATCTCTCCATTTTTTTTTCCAGCTATGTTTGTTTATGTACATATGAGCCCACGCCATATGCATTCATGTTGGAACATAAAGTCTGGAGCATTAATTCGAATGGGGCACTCGAGGCAACATGGGAAGAACAAAGTGAGTGGTGAGGCTTGTAAGCAGACGCCTAACACCTCTGAAAGGAGGCCTGCGCCCCGTAAAATAAAAAAGCCTTTTGCGGCATTAAAAGGATCGTTCGGTGAGCAAAAAAAGCTGATAAAATGCCGGCCCTTTTCATGCCATGCAAAATTAAAGCTCGTACAGCGGACGTGACTTATTTCACACATGGGTAACTATAAACAACAGATGTGCTGGAAGTTTTTGGCAGTTGCGACACATTTTAAATTTTTTTTTTTTGTGATATACATGTCTGGCACGCATGGTAATGCTCGCATCACGGAAACACCCGAAAAACATTTTCTCGCATCCCTTGTCCTATCTTTTTCTCCCTCAGGCAGACTCAAACTGACACAGCATTATTCATCTGTTAACACATTTTCTCTTACTATCTGTCTGTCTCGCTCTCTCACACGCCGGCACACACACACGCAAAAAAAACCTCCTCTTTCTCCTCTTCTTCTTTTTTTTCCAGCCCTCACAGCTGGCCCCCTGACTGGCCTAAGGTGTTTTAAATAGCTGAACAGCGCAAGTACCGAGAGCGGTGAACAAAGGAGATTAAAGAAATAAGAGGGGGTGGCGAAAAAAAACCCAGCTTCTGGGCCTGCCGCGGTCTTTCGATGCCAGCCAAGCGTTTTTTTTTTTTTTTTGGTGTGTGTAGGTGGCGTAACTGCGCCGTGGCCGGTCAACTCAGAGCTGCTGGTGGAGCAGTCTTCGACAAAAAAAGGACTACTCGACCAAGAGCGCCAGTGAGTGTGAAAAGAGGTGGTGGGAGGTTAAGGAAGATGAGAAAGTGCGGAAAAAAGAGGATGTAATATGAGGTTCATCCTTGAAGGCCGTATCCAATAACTCATCCACCGCAATGCTGTTGCTGTTGCCATGGTAACAATTGGTAACAATTGATTACTCCCCTCTCCTTCGCCCCCCGTACCCTCTGAACTGTATTTATTTGCACTTTTCCTGCCTCCACCTGTGGTTAGCAGCAGGGGTTGGATGAAAAACACCAGCATGATGCCTCACAAACTCTATGGACACAGGAGAGCTATGCCCAAGTTCATTAAGCAACACCAGTTTCTATTAAAAAGGAATTTGAAATAATGCTATAGAGCCGCGGCGTGTCTAATTTTCACCACACCACGGAAGCTGTCAAGGTTTTTCCTAAGTTGTCTTTTCATTTGGCAAACACTCGAAGAGAAAGTTTGAAATAACCTTAAAAAATCAAGAGGCGAGGAGAAACTTTGCAGCTCTTGACCTTTTCTACCTGAGCCGCTTTGTGTGTCTCTTTGTGCTTTGTCACACTCTCTCTCCTTCAAATACTGATTTATTTTATTTCAGGCCTTGAAGGTTGCTTAGAAACCACACAAACATCTTTTTAAAAAGGCGATTATTCTACGCCAAAGCCTCCAAAGCTTCAAAAACGCAGCCTCGGTCTGTGTGTGAAAGCCAGATAATTACCCAAGCACAGGCCTATCCCACTCATTCCTTAATTGGCTGTCACAAACTTGGACAGAAGTGAGGGGGAAAAAAATAAAAAGGAACAAGAAAAAGTCACAGTCAGAGTCATGCTTACAAACTGCAGGTTGCAAATTATGGAACAAAAAAGCCTATTTTCTTTTTTTATGACGTGCACGCGAATCCAAACGCATTTACAGCATGGATTCGCTTTCATCGGTACACGGGGATGAATGTATGAACATGCAATCATCTGTGTGTGTGTGTAGGTGTGCGCATTATACCTCTCCTCGCGGTTCTGGCCCACACACACTCGTCCGCCGTGGCGAGGGGTCGGGTTGCTGCAGGAGCGCTGTCGGACCTGGAAGCCGATGCCGCAGCTGGTGCTGCAGGGAGACCAGGAGGTCCAGGGAGTCCAGGCTCCGTTTCTATGGAGACAAGCAGAGCTGCATCAGTCTAAGCTACAACTTTAGCCACCGACAGAAGGACAACAACAAGGTAAGAGCGAGAAGAAAGTCACATTACTCTCATGAGCTGATCACGCCATGAGGAATGACTTTGCTTTCTCAGAGAGGGCTGAAAATATGGCTTAAATTTAAGTTCTGGAAGCTGACTCGAGGTCGTAAATCGATCTAATTCAGAACACATAACAACGCAGAAGTCACAGAAGATGTTTTTTCTTCCAGATCTTCGGGAAGAGATAAAGGTGTGGATACAGATGAGTTTAACAGATCAAGGCTTCTGGGGCTGTTTCCATAAAGCTAAAAAGAGTCACTCCAAGTGATGAATTCTGAGAAAATTCTTTGAATTATTGCGTTTTCTCATGATCCTGGTAAAGATAAAAGTTATTCACACTGCATCTAAGCCCTAAAGAGCGCTCCCAAGGTGGAACACAGTGAGGAGTAGGGGGGGAGGACTTTTTCAAGAGAATGAAATGCTACAGTTTAGCTCACGCCGGGCTAATGTTTTTGGCTGATCGTATCAGATATGCACTCACACCTCCAAACCAACGCAATAAAGCCACAAAGTGATCACAACACTAAGATATTTGGCAGCTTGTAAAAAAGTGCAATAGTTCGGCAGGGATGTCTCGGGTCTGTCGCAACCTTCCATCAGCGGAGTGATGACACAAACAGCTTTCACAGTCCCTCCCTCCCCTCTCGGCTTTATACTGCAACACATAACGCCAATTTTCACATTCCTCACTGGCGCATGCAAACAAAGGGAACGAGGAGTGTATTTGTCGCACTACGTGTCTCGCACACCTTCCTCTTTTTTTATAATACCTGCGTCCATCTTTACTCCTATAATGGTTTCATGCTTGTTAAAATCAAATACATACACAAGAAGGACTACCAACATTACCAGCATGGTCAATAAAAGTAAGCAAATAAATATTACATCCATGAGCTTGTGTTGGCCTGTGTTGTCTTGATAGTGACTAAATTCTGCAACTTGGCCTATTGATTTCACTGTCAATTTCCTGCCCGGGATATAACTGAATGTATATCAGATGTTAATGTTTAACATCATACTGATGGCAGTTGTGAATCTCATGCTTATCAGCTCATCTGGCTACCTTTTCCCTGTCCTTTAGTGTAATCGTTACTTTATTTCTTGTTTTTTTTTTTTTTCAACTTTTGTACAGTTATGGTTTCAGACTTCTTGTCTCCTTCTGTTTCAATGTAAATTTAATATCTGGGGGCTCTGGTAACTTGAGATAAGCACTTTATTACTTTCGGACATTAATTAGACTAAAAGACTTACTGCTTCTTAAAAAAAAAAAAAAAAATCATAGATAAATGAATTAATAACGAAAACTAACTCTTAGTTGCCCTGCCTTATCAACACACATGCGATATCTTATATGCAGGGATTTGTTCATGAGCTCTCTATTTTGGCAGGCACAAGATTGATGCACACCAGCAGTTAATTTTAACTCAGAGCGCTAAAATCAGTCTTGTATCAGCTGAGTGAGTGGAATAAACAACACCCAATCAACACTTTTCCCAAATAAAGTGACACTGAATGTGTAATCCGGAACAATTAAATGTGTGTGCATTTCTGATGACTAGGTGTGAGGATGACGGGAATAAATTAACAATTTCCTGTATCTGCACCCTTACTCCGCCATCCTCTTGACACAAAAGACCACTGTACATATTTATAAACTGCTGGCTCAGACAGATGGGGCGTCGTCACAGAAAGAATTTACCTGGAGCAGTTGGCGACCTCCACGCTGATGCCATAGCACTGCTGGCCTCCACACTGAGGGGCGGGGTTATCACAGGCTCGTGTCCGACATAGACAGGACCCCGCGCTGCCTCCATCATTATGACTACATGTAGACCAGCCTGACCAGGAGCCGAAGCCTCCGTCCACAGTCACGTTGCGGATCTGTTAGCAGTGAAAAGAGCAAAAAAAAATAAAAAAATAAACCATTTCAGAGTAATGGCCTGTCTCGGAAAGTGGTCATTGCATTAGAGCGATGCTCTCAGGGATGTGTTGCTCTGGGAAACACCGCCCACGGCTACTATGGCGGACGCAAACAGAAATCAATTTCCCCTCAAATAGATGCAAAAATAACTGCATTACATCATCTACAGCACATCCAAAATTGTGCAGTTATATGGGCCAAAATGTGCCATAAACACAAGAAAGATATATTAAAATTGTCTCAGGATATGATGAGATTCCAGAATAGCAAAAGGGAGATTCAGAGAGGAAAATCAATGTTGTGAATGGACATATTCAAAGGACAGAAATATGAGGAAATAAAAGTGGCAACATAAATAGATAGCTGAAGCAAAACAGAATGAAACGGGAAGGCTCCGATATTGCGGGAGCTATGAATTACGAGCGATGTGCTCGGCGTACGAGCTAAATACAAAAAAGCACCGGCGTGAGATTCCGAGCTGCAGATGATACGAGCCCGCTGCATTCCGGGGTGATTTAGAAATGCAAAGGACACTGTCGTATGGGGGGAGAGGCGAGAGCGTGATCATCAGCTGCTTTGGCGGAGGCAGAAATAACGTCTGCCCTCCGCTCTTACTGGTAATTGAACTCTGCCGTCTGCCTAAATGGGGGACGTTTGGCTAAGGCAGACAGCATTTGCATCAGTGGGCTGCAGAGAAAAACAAACAGCTAAGACATAAACAGGCAATACAGCACCTTTCCTTACCAATCGTATACAGCTTAGACCATAAACGATATAGGGCATGTATATATACTGATCAGTGCTCTGCTGGAAAAAACTGAGTGCTAGGAATCTTGTGGATGCCACGTCTACACCGACCTATATAACATAAACACTGTACACCCCCTCATGGCAACAAGTTCGATACATAGAGGCCCCACCGTGGATCAGACTTCACCATGACTGCAGCGTTTTTTGTCTGATCCTTTGAGCCCTGTGGGTGGTGATGTACGGCCTCCATGAATCACACAATCCTGGCACGACCCATGGATGGTCGACTGGTTTGTGATCTGGGGGAATTAGGAGGCCATGTAGACGCCTTGAGCTCTTTGTCATGTTCTTCGGGCCATTCCTGAGCATTTGCGACATTGCAGGGTGCATCATCCTAGCTGCAGGGGTAATTGCTATTGGGGAGTGCCAATGCCATGAGGGGTGTACTTGAACGGTAAGGTGGTGTGTGCCAAGCGGAATCCACAAAAAAAAAAAAAAAATGCCAGGACCCAAGGTTTCCCAGCAGAACACTGTATTGTAGTCAATTGGTTTCAACATTTTGGAAGATCAGTGGATGGCATTATATGTCTCATGCTGAATATTTGTCCCTGAATAACACATATAAATAAATAAAAAAAAGAGTAAGTTCTTTCATTGAAGTAGAAAGCAGAAATGAAAGGACACCAGCAACAGGATGATCGATCAGTCCTGAAGGATGATGAAAGCCACTCATGCTTTATGTGGTTTATGAGAGAAATCATTTTCTTTTACGGGCTGAAATTGGAACAGCTGTCCCATTTTTTTTTTTTTTTTTTTATCCTAAAGACTATTTTTCATTTTACCTGAGTGAAAAACATACAGAACCGTGACTAAGACTTGCACCTTCCCCTGAAATAGGAACTTAGTTTTGCTCGTTTCCGTATAGATTTGAGACTGTGCTGCCAGATGGCGTTTGAGAACAGGTTGGTAATGCGTATCTACTGTCCCTGCCTACACAACGCAGCTCACTGTACAAACCCTTGACTGGCCTCCAGCTCCACACTCCCAGACATTCAGCCAGTTAAGCCTTTTTAAAAACTGTTAATGGACTCATAGGGAGTGAGACACTAACTGTGATAAAAGGCAGCTTCTTGTTTTCCAGGTTTTTTTTGGCATTAAATTGTTGCCAGCAAACAATTTAACCATCCTGGTCTGGCTTCATGAGCCCTATTGTATGGCCATTTCGCTCCGCCAGCATTCAAAGTTGTAACTGCCAAAGTTAATTCATGCTCATGCTAAATGGATCGGACCTGGTTAGACCGAGGGTAAGTGAGTAAATACAGATGACACTGCCGGTGTGGACGCTGCTGTGGCCAAATAAAAGTATTAAAATTAAAGGGCTTGGTGGCCACGCTTCTGCTGGAAACACAGATATTTGCTCAAATCTTGCACTGAAAAGTAGTAGTTTGGAGACAGATAGCTTAGCATAGCTTAGTGGACAGGAAACCACTGCTCATGTACTGCTCGTGTTCCCTTTATGCACTCATTTTTGATCAAACAAGCGATATATAAAGCACACAATGGGTTCATTGGTGAGCTTTTGAGGTGTGGATTGTTTTATTTGTTATTTATCTATCTTTGGACAGATCCTTGGCTGGCTGTTTTCAGTCATCATGCTAAGTTAAGCTGACTCTCTCCAGGCTCTAGGTTTATATTGGCCATATTTATGTTAGCTTCTCATCTAAATTGCCACTGCTCCCAAATGTTTAACTATACCTTTAACACATAAAGCAAATTAACTATAAGATGACCAGTTTCAGGATGAAATAAATGAACGTATGGCTCAGTTTAATGTAGTAATGCTCCAATTGGCTGAGGGATTTTCAGCCTCCAGCATTAAGAAAATAAATGCTGAGTTGCAGCCAATGTGACTTGGCAAAATTATACTGTGTGTGCCTGTTTATGCATATAGGCATGCATGTATATGCATACATATATATATGAATACATATGTGGATGCAGTATAGGCCAAGTTTCTGCTACAACTCTGCTGACAGATGCCACTGGGCGCTCAGCGACTCAAATGCCAAATATCCCTCTGAACATGAAGCCACATTAAAGGGCAGGGAGGCACGCCGCACTCTCTGCTGTGACTGGCCTGAAAATGATGTCCGCAAAACGCCTAAAAAAGAAGTAAAGCCCATCTGAAATTGATAGGCCTGCCACCCCCTTATACTGCTCCCAAATTTGGCTCACGTTAAAACAAATGGATGAGATTGTTTTGCTAATGAACAAGTAGTCAGAGGTGAATGATTGAGGCAGCGCTCTGGATCATTCCCGGGGTTGTGCGTCACTCCCTTAAAGTCAAGTTGTTCAATCCCAAGATGCCCTCTCTCCGGCGAGGTTGTGTTTCTGAGGCAGGTTTTGTTAGGGGGCTGCTGCTTGTAGATTGTGAGCGTATGGAGAGAATACAGAGCAGGCTGTGGCTTCCAGAGGAGCACAGATGAATGTGAGTATTAACCCTACGTGAGGAGGAAAGCATGAAGGCTGGGGGAAGGATAATTGTGTTTCTTACAACTTTAAAGTTGCAAACTAGAGACAGCCAGTGAAGCTGGTCAAACCAAAAATGATGTATGTAGACATCAGGTAGCAAACTCACGGGGCATTTTGTGATGCTCTGCTCCCACTGGCTCATTCTGACACTCTCCTCCAGCGTGGTGCATTTCTTCAACAACAGGTCCCAACCACAGTATGGGTCCCTGGCCCCCACACAGGCCCTGGAAGGACAGAGGGAATAAAGTTAACTTTTTTTATTTTTAATATGCTTTTTTATTAAGCTGTCTTATGTGAATAGAGATAGCTCTGCACTGTGACAGGATTCACAATCAAACATCAGCTTTAGACGGGGAGATTAAAAGAGCAGAGATTATGGAGGAAGTTGGGAGATAAGGTGAGGAATTGATGGATGTAAAAATAGGGAATGGGATGAGATAAGATGGGAGAGGAGGGCAGGGGAGAGAGCGACAATGGAGAGAAGGAGAGACACATAAAAAAAGAGATTGGGAAAAGACAGAAAAGCGTGGAAACTGGAAATTAACACAGACGAGAGGAGAGGAGAAGAGAGATAAGACAGGCAGGTGGAAAAATTATAATTTTGTTTATTTATGAATGGAGAGTGTTACGATTCTGTGCAAGGCTTACATCGCATCAGTGGCCTAAAATTTGTCTTAACACAATGCACTGATTTCTCTCCAGGATTATAGTTTCTGTGTCTGAACACATACTGACACACACACACTCTCACACAAACACACACACAAATATATTTCTGACTCAAATAGCTTATCAGCCTCAAAAAATATTGACTGTGAGGATACTGTCGCAGAGATAGCTGGATCTGTCTCTGCCATATCTGCTTCGGGTTGTTTATCGAGTGCAATAAAAAAGCCTGATGTTACTCTTTTCATGCAGATACTAGTCTGCGGTGACAGCACAATGACATATCTCCCAGCTGCAAGCATCAGCGCCGCCTGACATGCCTTGAGTGAAACGTAACCAAAGCTGTCCGTGGCTATCATAACAATGAACCGGGGCACCGACACAAGCGCACTTATGCAAGGACACAGGACTAATGCAGCCATCCATTTGACGATGCGGGGAGGCAAACACCCGGCGGTCGCTCGCTCGCACGCGCAGGGTGACTGACGTAGCGTCTGGGTGGCTAAGGAGAAGCAGAGCGTTACGGACACCGGTAGCAGGGATGACGGCAGCGGTGCAAAATGAAAGAGAGACAGAACAAGCCAATGCCTGTCTTTCAGAGGGCCTTAAGGGCCTTGCGGATTGTGCACCACCGATCAGTGAGCCACACTGCAAAGACAGCCGAAAAGAGAGGCAGCCTTCTAATATTTCAAACAGGTAGACCTCAAAGAAATGTCAGTGATGAACCCACTAGCGCTCCCTGTACTGTAGCTGCCAGTTCGTGTGCAAGCTTTTATTCCCTCTACCTGTTTTGTTTTCTCTTAAAGAAAAAAAAGAAAAGAAAAAGCCGTGAGAGGTGATGAAGTGCCATAATGGCTGCCGCATCTATCACAGAGCCACAGCTGTAACATGAAGCCTCGACTCTGCTGTGTATTCCAATAACAGCTCATTGTGCGGGAGATAAGGAATGCAGGTGTGATTCCTTTTTCTCTCTGCACGCAATGATGGATGGGATCCCAATCTTATGGTGAGTCTTCGCACCGCGGCCTCTGTCTCGGGTTTTCTTTGCCAATATTTATGCCTTGATGGGTGCATCTTCCAGACGGACAGAAACTCGATACAGTATATCTGCTTAATACACACACACACACACACACACACACACACACACACACACACACACACACACACACACACACACACACACATAGCTGCAGTAAGAAATGTGAGGGAGAATAAAAACGCACGGTTCGATGACGAGAGGGAGACAGTGAGACGGACAGACGGAGGGCAGCCCTGGGCACCTCCAGTGGCTCAGACAAAAGCTGATTTACGGGGTTTAGAAATCTCAGTGAAGGCCCCCTGACCAACATACAGGCCTGGCCTTCTCAGATAAAAAGCATCTTATGAAAGAGGCGGCTTTAAAACGACGTTGTGTGCATATTTGCTTTTGACAGTCTCCATTGAGATTGATGGTGTTTTTGTTTTTGCACGTGCACTCACTCTCTGCTCTTGTGGTAGCTGCATCTCTTGAGCGGGATCTTGATGACCTGATCTCTAACACCCACATAAAGCTCGCTCCGGCTGTGCAGGATCAGCAGGCTCCGGATCGGCTGCCTCTTCCTGGGTGGGAACAGCTCGATTTCCTCCAATAGGCAGCTCCCCGTGGACAGATTGAGAGGAGAGAGCACTTTCCTGATAGTACCGTAATCTGGAGGAGAAAGAGGGAGGAAGAGAGGAGTTGGTCACAGAGAGGAAGAGGGGTGTTTATCTGTACGAGGGGAAGGTAGAGTGGTGAAGAGCAAAGAAGAGGAGGGGTGAGAGTAGCAGAGTCTGAAGTGTGATTCTGGATGAGCAAAAACTGCATGTGAACTCAGTGTGAACCACGCACAAAAATCACTCCCGAAATAAGAAAGACTGGTGGCGACTGACGTGCCGAGCTTGGTTATTCAATCAACATGCAGTGCTGTAGGTGCAACCAGGGAACTGGTTATGGTGCCTGAATGCATGATTTCTGGCCTACTTTTCTTTAAGGGGGATATTCCTGGGGAAAAAAAGCACTTTGGAGTTCTGAGAAAGAACAGCGTGGAAATGCATGTCACTGTGAATACATCCTGACCTTTATTTCTATGTAAGGTAGGCCCCAGGAGATACTGTTAGGGGCAGATTTTCTTTTGGGAGAGCTAAAACAAACATAATCTATTATACATGAAGTCCCTTGGGTGAAGGAAAAGTAATTAGGTGCACAGGGATGCAATGGGAAGAAGGGTGAATTGCTAATAGATTGCTTCAAAGTAAAGGATGTGAAAGTTAAGTATTGCTCCGAGCAGTGTGATGAAAGTAAAGCATTACTCGGTAACGTGTTACAGTAGTGTTACTTTTTCAAGTTACCAGTACAGTAAGGGATAACAATACAGCTACTGCTCCCAGTAATAATAATAATAATAATAAAAAAGTACATAAGACTATGACCATGTCTGTTTGATGAAAGCCTCAATGGCTGCGGTCCAAACGTCCCCCATAATATGACATCTGCAGAAGCTAAGACAAGAGTGACACGGGACACTGAATCTATCAAATGTAAATTTAGCAGACCATAAATGAGACAAGAATTAGCTAGCTAGCATGCAATTTATTATATGTTCAGTGGGTGTCTGGTGTTGAGTATTGGTAAAGTCTCTTTTTTTCATGTTGTTTTTTCTTAGCTAGCTTGCAAACATTAGCCACTGGTAAGTTACATTTAGGAGTACATTTAGTTTGTTTCTCTTTTGAGAACATTAGGATAGCTTTTGAGCTGACCTCAAACAATGAGTATGAACACCTGTGAAACCATACAGTAGTGTGTTTTAGAGAAGGTACTAGTTTTATGTTAACGTCTATTTATGTTTAGAATTCTTCTGTTTATGTGTTTATTTCTCTTTGTGCTGCTGCAGCACGCCGAGGATCATTAAAGGGATATCTTATAATGTCTCCTGTTCTAATCCCACAAGAGTCGAACTTACTCTTACTGCTGAGTAATTACGATAGCAATGTAATTTAATTGGTGACATGTAATGAGAGCATGATTAAAGTTATCCGATAACTTTCCAACACCGGCCTGTTAATTATTTTCTCTCAAGGCACGCACCTTCACAATCTCTCAACTCCATTACTGGTTTAAAAAAAGGGGCACTTTGGGGAACCAGGAACTTTTGGAAATCTTTTGCAGTTAACTGAATTCCATTCACGTTGACTGTGAGAGAAAAATACTGCTGCAAGGCTGAAATTAGTAATGAGGGCTGAATAACAGGGGAGTTGAAATCTGCTGTTTGAATAAAAGAGCCTTACACCTTGACATCTTTGGACGCCCAGTTGGGAGCTATCAGGTTTTGCCACAACGGACCCAATCAGCGGAGAGCATTTATGCGTTAATAATAGAATGTGATTAGGTACAATATGCGCGCTACCCAATGGCCTTGGCAGCGTTTCAGATGTTTTCATTAGCGTCTGGGTAGTGTCTGGGGAACTTGCAGTGTGGGCAGTTCTGGTCCGACGCTACATTGATCACAGCGGCATGCAAACAATGAGAGGGGAGTTTTTTCGAGGGAGATGCCAAGCACAGAGCCAGTGATCTGGAACGGGCCGTGCGTGTGTGCGAGAGGGAGTGCTCGTACGTGTGATATCCTAAAATAACACCGACGGTACAACAGGAAGATCATGTTGACATTTCCCAGCGGGCCTACGGTACATTAGCACAGCGAAGTGGGTCACTACGTTCAAATTCTGTCCGCCACATCCGCTCATAATCCATATAGTCTGTTATACCATAATATGGGGCAGACAATGGCCGCTGCTGCGTATCTGCTGTCTCGCTGATACTGTTTCCAGCACTTTGCCAAGTCCAACATCACACATTGTCACACCGGTGTGATCAAACAGTCCACTGATAAGCGGGCAGTGCCGTGCAGTTCAGACAGCGATAACATGGAGGGGTTAAATCAGAGCTGCATGTATGTAAATGTTATCAATTACCCATCTGTCTTCTTTTGACACATGTGGCTCTTGGCTGTTTCATAGAGTCTAAGATCTCTGAGTGAGGGGTTGCACGGGAGTGATACATGTGCATATGGAGGACACATGGAGGCAGAGAGCGATCAAACTTGTTTCAGACAACTAAGCTTTGATGTCTCCTCAGAACTACAGATCTGTTGGTTTTATTATTCTTCCAGTCGGCAGTTTTCTCATACATGAAGTGCAATCTGGAGATTTAAAGCTCCTGAACTTGTTTTTTTATATTGTATGTATTCATCTATAAAAATCAATACGCATGACAATAAAAGCATCAAGTAAAGTTTAAGCTAGGACGGCTAGGTAAGGTATGATTCATTAAGGGTTTAGGACTCCTAAAACTGTGTTCTCTAAGACTATGCAGGTGCAAGTTGATCAGATTAGCCTGACAGTGCTGGACACTGGCAAACACTGGCAAACATCCCCACCACTGTCATTATCGCTTCATCCTGACTGGAGCTCAATAGAATGTGACGTCCAGAGCCCTTGAGAAGAGAGGGTTGAGCCACTGCCCTTCCCTCCAAGGCAATTTCACTCAATTTTTTCACTGCAACGGTGGGTTGTGGAGCCTCTTAATAGTTAGCAGCTAATACTAGCAGCTCAACAGAATTTCAGCAGAAGAGCATTTATGCATTTACTGACTGCTAATGACCAATAACTTCTGTTCTGGCGCTGTATAGTCACATATTGAAATTATCCGCCCAAAACTTCCTGGAACTATATGCAGTCTCCGAGACTGTCAGCATTTTGAACTTCCGTCACTGCGACCCTCTCTATTCAACGGCTCTGGTAAAACTGTATCCCTCATTAACATAATGATGATGATGATGATGATTAATAATTATTCATAAATACATTTAAACAATAATAAATGAATAAAAAAAGGGGAATATTAAATTGGAACGTAGATAAATAGAGAAGTTTATAGAAAGGCAAATAAAACAGGTTTATAAATTAATGTAACATTTTACAGTACATTGAATCTATTTTTGGTGAATTTAATAGCATAGTAATTTACTGATTTACTGAGTCATTTAGTCACTTATGATTTTGACAGGTTCAGTCCTCCATACGCCCACATTAAACCCGTGAAAGCAGACAACATTTAAGACAAAACCACAGAAATTCTGTGAAATTACCCAAAAAAGAAAATTACGTATTTATGTAGAGCCCCATCACTCGTCTTAGGATCACAGCAGACAAATGCAAGACTCCCAAAATGATGCCAATGTAAAATATGTAGACACAGATAGTCTACATGTATGAAAAACCTACTGAACATGCACTCAGAAGTCACTCAAAGTGCCCAAAACCTACCAGTAGCCAAGTATATGATGTGTAACAGCATATCTTTCCCCTGCACCACATCCACCGCCACATGAGTGAAGCGCACGTTGTCCTCCATGAAGTAGGGCACGGGAACCACGGGCTGGACCACCTCGTGCATCAGCAGAAACTTCTGAGCGTCCTGCAGGTTTCTTTCAGTCAGGTTCACGTAGGAGCCGGAGTCAATGGTGCCGCACTGTGGAGGTGGGGAGGACAGAAAGGACAAGGTTTGACTGACTACGTTAATAAAAGCCGGGCTCTTTGGGACGGCGGGCCACATTAATATGTGAGCTTTTGCCTGGAAATACCAGCAGAGATGGGGGGAAAAAAGGGAAGGATCGAATGATTAAATGAACAAAGCTTTAAAGTCGATTGCCGCCTCGCTGTGATAGCTTGCTATCACCACAACCTAAAGGCTTTGTAGTCAATACACCGGGGCTGATGGGAGAAGAGTGGATGAATGTTTGAGTGAGCGAGTAGTTATCTGTTTTATTAGACTCTTTCTCATATGCATATATATTGCTTGTGAGTACCACGATTGTAATGTTCCTGATTGTTCATTCAAAAATAAGCTAATATCTTAAAAAATGTTTTCATCTTCAGAGCTTCATTATTGCCTTTCATATTACACACAAAAAACATATTCTCTCATGGTGCAATACCCTTCAAACAAAGTACCAGAAAAAGTATTAAAATGTTCGGATCTGCCTGAAAAACAGTCATGTCGTAATAACATAAGTATCTCATATAAATAGGCAGACTTCATTGTCACAGATTAATTTGGTTTTATCAGGCGCTGGCTCGCCGTCCTCATTCCGCGTCCCAGCAGAGCATTTCCACCTGGAGTGGAGTCGGTGCCACAGCTCTTTGTTATAACGTCTAATATCTAATATGTACGATATTTCGCTTACTGCTTTTATTAAAATGAGTTCAATAAAGTGAACGCTCCCCAAATGGGAATAAAAAGAGGGAAGGGGAGTTGAAAACATGGTTTGTATTTTTGTGAGTTTCTGTGTTTTTTAACAATAAAACTGTTAATTTCTTTTGTTTTAATGGCACGATTTTTTACTAAACTTCTTTAGCTTCTTGAGGGATGCAAAACGTGAAATTATCTTTGGCTTTCCAAGCTGAAAGATGTTTCAACGAGCACTACATAGAATATCATACCGCTGATAGAGGCAGGCTTTTTCATTATGGCACACTGTAGCACTGACAGCGTGCTAAAAACTAACTGCCAGGAATAAACAGTGTATTGTTCTATGGCATGTTGTCGCAGTCCAGTGAAAATCTCCAAATTGTAAAGGATTAAGTTACAAAATGTGAGAACAGGGCACCTCTTGAATTCATACACAGTACAAATAAGGGGCGGCATACAGAGTAACTGCTAACTGCTGCTAGCTAATTAGCTAAATTAGCCACGCAGGTAGTGGTCACAACATCAGAACTCTTATTCACATTCTGTTAATAATTTTAGTTGAATGAATTTTTAGTTTGAATGAATCAAACTCAGATACTTACATAATACACTCCGTCTTTGACCAAATAAACCATTTAAAAGAACTTTTTAGTTTATTGTAAGTGTTTAATCTCTAAGATGAAAACAGGCTGTGTATTTAATGAAAATCTGACATTCTGGAGATACGAGGTCTCCCCAGGACAGCTACAACATTCATGCTTTTTAATGTAGTGCCTTTTTTTCCACCAAGCGAAATGGAGCAAAGTGAGGTTTAAAGCCAGCCCAGCTGAGGCAGTGCTGGATGACTGAAGCTAACCATGCATGTCCTTCTCAGTAAAAGAGGTCACCGGCTGGGGTCAGGACTGTGGATTGAGGCGCCTTCCACAAAGAATAGACCTGCTCCAAGACGTAGAGCGGCGGGGAAAACAAAAATAAGCCGAGCACGACAATTACACTAACCCAAATGAAGGGTGCTGTTTTTGTTTTGTAGCGCAGATGTGCTGCACGGATTGTGCTCCGGGCCAGCCTCACAGTAGTTAGCTGAGACTGGACCTTGGGTGGTGATTAGTTCCCGCCAACTAACTTTTGTAGCAGCAGCACCACGGACACTTAATACAGATCAATCTGGCCTTCCCTGGGCTGACAGATGAGAAACATAGTGGGCTTCCCCTGGATGGGCAACGGATCAGCACCCTCGCCACATCAGGAGATGAGATATTAAAGGCCTGAAGCACGGGGAAACGCAACAGTGTGTGTATGTGCCTTGAATGCGGAGCCTGTGTGTGGGCTATATAATAACACATACGTCTAAGGTTTCCCTCTGGGGTTTGTCCTTGCATTGCGAGCATGTGTGTGAATCCCAGAGTGTCCGCATGATTGTGTTCCTGCCACAGTGAGACAAAGTTAGGCACTGACCAGCGAGGGTCTATGACATCTGTGAATGTACCAAGAGATGGATGTGGTGATTTCCTCAGAACAGTCAAGGTGAGGGACATCATTTGGCTGAGGGCCCATCCAACACTCAGCTGTCCCGCTCATCATCAGCACACTGTGCTCTGCCAGGGTGATAAGTGCCACTGCGAAATATGGTTGCATTACGGCATTTTTCTTTTTTTTCTTTTTATTCTTCTGTCTTTTTTTTTTTGCCAAATGGGCTTTTGTTTAAAAACTCGCACCATGTTATTTAGCATTTAAAAGCATCCTGGTAACATCTGATTATAATATTTTGTCAGTTTTGGCTCAAATTGCTCAGAAAAAGTGTTGAACAGAATGTGCAGAAAGCTGACAGCTCTTTCAAGATAACAAAAACTTTCCATCCCCACTTGGCTCGGACTCCGACTCAACATATTTTCCTACATATGGATCTTAACAATGGATTGGGGTTTTTTACAGTAAGCAATTACAGTATGACAGAAAACCTATACAAAACGAAGACAGTATTAGCTCCAAACGCCTAACGAACATGACTCATTGGCTGAACAAAAAAACAGCGGGATCAATCTGTGTGGTTCAAATAAATGGGGAGATTTTCTCTGCAGACACACAGGGAATTAAGCTCTCAATCAATGATCAGTGTGAGGGTTGACTGATGAGTTCACAGTCATAATTATCCCTATTTGGCAGCGATGAGCCACCCTCTATTTTCGCAGGCGTATTTGTACAGTAGATACGTGCCAGTGGCTGGGGGGCTTTTTATGGGCGGCCGGTCTGTCCGTAGGTGTGTGTTTGTGCATGTGTGTAGGTGTGTGCACAAAAAAATAAAAGAAAAAAAGTGCAGGCCATAAATCCTGCGCTCGTAAATCTAATCCTCCAACATTGACAAATGCTTGATGAAGATGTCACTGAAAGCTAGATAAAGTGTGCATCGGTCCAGCAGTGAGGAGCAGCTATTGTGCCGGAGCTTAAATGGAGGGATGTGGATGGAGAGGAGGAACTGATCCCGGTTTATACTAAAGGAACACAGCCTTATGGTATATAGGGGCCTCTCAGTGATGTACCTACAGTATGCAGAGCAGGGTAAACCTGTGGTCAGCACTGACCGAATAGAGGAAATTGGTTTCCTTGACAGTAATTTTGTATACACGTAGATAAACACATGACAGCAGCGAGGCACGTTACACATTCATGAGTATGTATATGTGTTCTTCTCTGTGAACTGTCACAGCTAGCACTTTTCTGCATGAGCATGTCATTATAGATAATGTGTGTGCAACTTCTCGATACCAGGCGTGGCGAACGCTCGCTCGTCTGCTCGCTTGACGGAAACACGATCGAGGGGCCCACGGTGTGGAAGAGAGACGCGTGTCACCCATTGGCAGCCAGACCTCAGAGGGAATTCAATCCCTCATGGAGAGCTGCGTGGATTAGCTCCCTCGCTATCTCCTAAGCCTGCGACAACTGAGAGCCACTTCTGCTAATAAAACATTCCCTCTGTGTCGTCAGCACAGAGCAGAGCCTAAAACCGGGATGAGCTGCCCCGGCACTGCTCGGTTTTTCCCCCTCCGGCTTTTAGGATGGAGTGTAAATACAAAGTGGCCCTTGGGCAAAACAAGGACAGTTTATTAGAAAGGGACTACAGTTCACCGAACGAGGCCATGAAACATCTTTAAGGAATGACTGTGCCAGTGTAAAAATCACCAGATTTTATAACGAGCAGTCGTAAACGTGTGCTCATGAGGAGAAAAGCGGGATGATGGAAAGCGGGAGGAAATTAATGAGAGTGAAGAGCTTGCCGGGACTCTGAGAAGGGCTCATCAGGGTGAACACACATTCACTATCAGGACACGACCACATGCATACATTTCCTTAGGCACGCACGCAGCCACACATACTGCTACACTGATTGGACAGTATGTTGGGCCCAAAACACCTCAAGCATGAACAAAAGATCATTAAGGATTAGCTTTGAACTTTAACGCACATACACACTTCACAAACTGGGGCGTCTGTAGTGATGCCAGTGTTGGTCTAGTGCCCACAGAGGTTTGACATTTTTGTTTGTTTTTTTTTTTTTTCCTGGAAAATAAAATGTGAAACAACAGCTAACTTTCAGTTTGTCCAGTATTTTACCTGGACATTCCCATCAGACTCAGCTGTATCCTGTGTTGGTACAATCGATAGCCATCATCATGTCAAAATTTCAGTATGTGGGTTGGGCATTCCCATTGACCACAGCTTTGCTTTGTGTTTAGGGTTAGTAAGCGAACGTTAGCATGGTACAATACTGAACTAATGTATTGAACATGGCATACATCATACCTGCTCAACAGCAAGTTGGCATTTTTAGCATGTTAGCAAGCTGGTGTTAGCGTTTAGCTGAAAGCACCACACCCTCTCACAGAGCTGCGAGCAAGGCTGTCGACTTTTATGTGTCAGATTTGTGTGCTGGGTACCTCATCAGAAGGGTAATGAAAAAAATGGGAAGGAAATGAGCTGCTCTCTGAGGACCATCTACAACTCTTGACAACTGAAATGCTAAAATAACCAGGCTGAAGCAGAATGCATGGTGGAAACATTACATTTGTCTTGTTCTGATGTTTTTGGTGTCTTCAAATAAAAAGAGAACAAACAGAGCAGGCTCTTCAGTATGGTTTTGTTACCTGAAAGTCCGGGTTGGGGTTGGGGTAGGGCAGCCACGCTGACCGCGAGTTCTCCTGGTACTTGAAGGGCCCGTTGAAAACCTGTGATATGGCGCTAAGATTGAAGGCACACACCGCAGATGCAGCAATGCTGTTTCTGAAAGACGGACACAGGGAAGAGAGAGACCCAACAAAAAGGAGAAGAGGATGCAGGGGATTGTGGATGAGGGAGGGAGAAACAGAGCGAAGTATTAGAGGAAAGAAATTCATAAAGTTTGGTATTTGTAAAGCTGACCTCTGTATGTTTGTGTTGCTCCCAGCCAACAATACAAATCAAACACCGGACAGAAAGACTCAGCCGGTGGCGTAAGTGATCGTCATTATTGGATTATAAATCCAGGAATAGGACACAATTAAGCTGTTCGGCTTGTCTGATTAACTGTACAGATCTCGGGCCTGAAATACAGCTTTGACTTTTTAAGCTGTCAGTTTCAACAAGTCCCGTTCTCCTCCCTCCATGGAGAAAGTAAAGAATGGGAGTATTAACTCTCAACTCAAACTGTGAGACTTGGGCGATGTGAATTATAATCCAATGCGGCTGTTCATTAAACTCTGTGCCTGCAGGGGGATATGTTTCCAATACCCTTCAAAAGACTTCTTTTTCAGCAATGTGCAGGCATTGACCATAAAGAATAGATTAGTCAGCTTTTAATAACGGTCTGTGCGTACGTGTAGCTACTTGTGTGTGTGTGTTTGTGAGTGAGATGGAGAGACAAAAAGAGGAAAGGGTGTTTGTGAAAGAAATGTTTTTCATACTTAGATGCAGCCCATATCTTACACAGTGCAGTGTACACTTTTCATACATGGATATAAGCTTCTTTCATGGGATTTAAACATGAGATGGGACTAGAATAAGTGGTCCTGTTTGGAGGCTAGTTTGAGGCTTTATGGGAGGAGATTTCTCCTGGAAATTCAATTTAAGCTGCGGTTGTAAACAGGCCATGTAAACATCATTGTCACATATCAGTCAGTTTTATATACTCAGTGTGCGTGGCATGAAAAGGTCACATGTCAAGATAATGCAGCTGCCGCTGAAGTGCTTTTGTTTACACAAATGACAACGTGATGTGAGAAACATACTGAATTATACATGAAGCTATTCTGCGGGTGCATTAAAAAGAACAAAGAATAAAAGATGAATCTGATGATAGGTGTTGATATTTTTCATCTGATCTCAAGACGCAGTGAGCTAGATCTCACTTCGGTTCATCCTTCCAAATGCAAATTAGATTTACTTTTAAATATACCAACGGAGCTGGGGTGATCGTGGAAAATAGCTTTTAAAAACACCTAAAATCGAATTCAAATGACTTGATAATTGACTTAATTTGATTATTTACAAAGGGTGTATTTCTTTCAAATGAACTGTATGCAAATTACAATGGAGAATGAAAATAATAAGCACTTAGGGGACACAGAACAATTTGTGAAACATTCGCATAACAATCACTTGAGGAAGAAAAAGAAACACTATTTTTTTTGGAAACGCAAAGTTGAAATGTGTTGTGTGTGAAAACATATAAATATATGTATACATCAAAATATGTATGTAACATTATAATTGAAACATACTTCGCAAAACCTCTGTCTTGTTCAAGTATGTAGCTACGCAGCTAAACATGGTGAGGGTTAGGGTAAATTACATTAGAGAAGCACAAGGACTAATTTCTTTTTATCCACTTCATCTACGTGGATCATAAACTGGTGGAGGATGCAGAGTTTTTGTCTGTGACTCATGTTTTAGATGTCCATATCATGCATGTAGCCATCAGGCTCCTGTTTTAAAATATCAGCAGAAGAGTGCTTTTTCAAACGACTCATGGAGCTAACCTTTGAGAAAACAAAGACCCATTGTTTCAAAAATGACTCAGACTATATCTATTTATTTATTTATTCATTTTTGTAAACTTCATATTGTGTGAAAAAGTTTGAAGGGTGGAGAAACTGCAACGGAGTGTGTCTGCCTTTTATTATAATTTCAGCTCTGTTGGAACAATGTTGTGTTTTTTGAGAAGGAATAATATATTTTAATATCATTCCTATGATCCATGCGTCCAGTGTTTCCCAGGGTTATAAGGCACATAATGAGAACATGACAAAGGATTCTATGTTCCATGGGTCCTAGGTTTGCTAGTAACTGCTAGCTGAGGGTTATTTGACTTGAACACAATAGGAAGGTCAATGTGTGTTAGAACACTGGAACATAGGACCCTCAAAGCTCAGGACCATGGTAACATACCATTCTGGGAACGTAGGGAACTAGGATCAGGGTACCCTGGTGACACAGGGCCCTGACGACATAGCACCCTGGTAACTCAGGACCCTGAGAATATAACACGCTGGGAACATAGGAACCTTAGGAACACAGGAGGTTGAGAACTTAGGACCCTAGGAACACAGGACCCTGGGAAAATTAGGAACCTGGGAATATGGGACCCTGGGAACATAAGAACCTGTGAACAGAAGAATCTGGAAACTTGGACCTTGTGAACACATGGCTCTGGAAACATAGAAACTTGGGAACATAGACTCCTGGGACCATAGGACCTTGAGAACTTAGGACACAGTGAACATAAATCCCTTGGAACACCCATTATTATCATTGTACTTTTGTAAAATCTCATGTTACTCACACGTTGGTAGTGAAAATGCCATAGAGTAGCTCCAGCTCAGGCAGGTAAAATGTTCCCTGAAGCTCGTTATAGTTAAAGGGGATTTCTCCTGGCCGGGAGCAGTTCAGCCTGGCCTTCATGAAGGTGGTCCACGTGTCCTCCAGGAGGAAGCGGCCGCCGATGTCGTTCTTACAGACGCGGCCCGCTCGGGAGAACACCGTCCGGCCACAGTCGTGCTCCACCGCGTTCTCCCGGAAGAAGAAGTACGTGAAATTGCCGATATCATAGGAGGAGACGAAGTTCGGCTCTGCGGAAGGAGAGGCAATGAGAGACGAGGAAAGTGAGTGGGAGAGAAATGACGAGGAGAGAAAAATCTGAAGAAAGCAATGAGTAAGATGAAGTGCAAGAGAGCGGAAGAAGAAATACCCAAAGAACAATATTTAAGGCTGTGGGAGTGAGAAGGAGTGGGAGCGCGACTGGGTATGTGTTATGACTGATTGACTCACAGCGTGTGCGAGCGTGAGGCCCACACAACAGCAGGTGATCAGGATTAATAACTACAGGCTATGTTATTAATGGCGTTGTGCTGTAATAAGAAAACCCATTTTTCACTCGCCGAACCTAAAGGTTAGGATGAGAAATGACCAAAACAGGTGTAGCGTAATAGCTCTCGCCCTATCTGAAACACGCGACCTCCACGACACTGTCACGGCGACGGCGTTCATCTTTATGTATGACATTATTGGATCTAAACCGCACACTTTATTCTCGCTGACAGTGATTTAATTCACCTTTAAATGAAAGTGTTCCCCCTCCTCCTCATTTCAGCCCTCCTCTCCCCCCTGCACCTTCGGAGGGCAGCGTGCGGGGAGACAGAGGGAGAAAAATCAATTCGCCATAAAATTAGTTATTAAACCTTTTCCCAGGAGGTGGCTGTGAAAGCGATGTATATGGTGGCTTTTAATTTATTTTTTCAATCTCGCTTAAATGTGAATCAGATAAAAGTCGCTTGCTGACAAGATACTGATTGACCCGCTCCTCTCTAGGCTGGACACCTTAAGCCTTCTGATGTTCTCCAGTCTGCAGCCGGGGAGGTTTATGCTTGAAGTGGGTCCAAGCTTTCAGGAGGGGGGAGAAGACATTGATTTCTGAAGAATTCACAATTTTCATGCTCTTTAAAGAAAGGGCTGAGATAAATACGAGTTTCTAGTTGCTTAGTAACTTTAGAAATAATTGTTTTGACTGACACAAAGGCAACAGAACAATTACGAGGAGGGCTTTTCTTTTTCCAAGAACTTGCTCGGCTACTTTGCGCAGCACAGTGGTGATTTGAGTGGGAATACAGTTCTTCAACTGAGGGAGACACATTCCAACTCCCATGTTATATAAGCATCTGCCGTGCCTTAAGTTTTCTTAAGCAAAAAACAGTGAATCCCCACCAGCTGCAGCTCCTATGTTCAAATAGCTGTGACGGGGGGAAAGAAAAAAAAAAAGGTGGTTTTCTCCTTCATTTTGTCTCTCGCTGTTTAAAACGCCCATTTATCTTTATGTAACGACTCTTACACACATTTACATAAACCGTGACTTTCCTACCGTTCAGCCACTTTGAGTTGTACTGTGCGGTGCGCAGCGGTGGCAGGCCGCCCAGGCTGCGGTAGATGGCGGGGTCTCGCCCGGAGAAGTCCATGGCCGTGGCAGCGTAAAGCTCCCCGCTGGAGGTGATGAGAGCAGTGGAGTTGTGGAGGGGGTTGTAGGGACACCTGGCCATCCCGCTGATCTGATCATGGATCTCTGTCAAATTTGTCAGCTGCAGCACAGAAAAAAAAAGAAGAGGATGAGTTAGGGGACGAAAGTGGCAGGTTTATAATTGAAAGAGAGAAAAAAAAGTGGGCATCAACAAGACGTGAACGGTGCCCGGAAAATGATTTGGATTAGAGTATCCCTTGAGTTAAGAGATGAAAAACATTAGATGTAATGTACTCGGGCATTTTCTTGTTATTTCTAAATAATGGATCATTGCAAAAAAAAACAAAAAAACAAAAAAAAACCTGCATGAAAAATATACAACAGGGTATCAAAGGGCAACATTAAAATGCAAACCAGAGAAGGCTGGTAATGTTTTGTTTGTTCCTGCCAATATGCAAATGGTGCAGGCTAAAAAAATGAAAAAAAAGAAGAGAAAAAAAGAAATCTCATTATGTTTTGTTTGGTTTACATCTACTGAGAAACACAATAATATATATAAGAAAAAAACCTTCAGGAGCAGGAAACATAATCAGAGAAGGCATTTCGAATCATTAGCAGCATAAAACACACAAATGGAGCAGCTGCTTGAAGTCCAATGTTAAGAAACCACCTGCTCACACAAATAAATCCTTAAAGTGGCTCCTTAACTTAAGTTCCTCTTGGCTGCAGTGTTTCCTCCGCTTTGGTTGCTCTTGTCTCTACAGGACAACCAGCTGTTCCTCTCGTTATAACGTTATTATACCACAACTTTGAGGAGCCTCTCTGAGATCAAAAGAGGCTTGATGCAGTCTTCCCTCGCTTTTCTGCCTTTGAAAACGAGGCCAAATCCGGCTCCCCGCTTTTTAAAAATACTTTACAGCATGACCCTGGCTTAGCCCTGACACACTGCACTGGTTCCTAGTTTAAAAAAATAAAAAATAAAAAATAAAAAAATAAAATACAAGCCATAGCTCAGTGACTCAGCCTTGAATGCCAAAAAGGAGTGATGCATTTTACAAATCCGAGACCTAATTATATTTTATGGTGCAAAAGTAAACACAGTGTGTGTGTGTGTGTGTGTGTGTGTGTGTGTGTGTGTGTGTGTGTGTGGGGGGGGAATTATCTTTAGGATTGCGCTTCCATCCAAGTTCATCTAAATTCCGAGGGCACGTGCATGTTGCAAAGAAAAACAGATTGAACAGATATTTAAGAAGATTCTGTTTGCAATTACTTTTCCATCAATCAGAGTTGCAAATTTATTTGACTCCCTGCTGCTTGCAGAGGCCCCTCAGGCGGCAGCGTCAGTGTCGGCAGCGGTGGAACAAGTCTTAAAAGATTCACGGCTCAGTCTCTCCTCTCACTGACTAGATAATCTGCGGACAGCACTTGGAGGCCGGACTTCGATCAGCCGCGTGTGTTCAGGCGACTTCTTCAGCCAATTTCCTTGGAGCTGGTCGATTTGGATCAAGGGTTCTGTTAACTCCTGCCACCTTTGCTCTGCCCGAAACGCAACAAAACAGAGCAGCTCTGTCTGGGCTCTGCCGGCCTGGGATGAAAGCCCGGTATTGACGGGATTCGTTCATTGGGCCGGAATAGCCGCCTTTAGGTCAATCGGGTCATTGAGAAAAACAAGGGGAGGATTGCTAAATAGATGGGCCGCGGTGCATCCGCTGCATTTTTTAAGACAGGGACTGAAAGTCGTCTCTATGGTGCACCCAGCAGCTGTGCGAGCAGGACACTAAAGTGACTTTGAGTCCTTCTGATGGAAACTTTTCTTTAGTAAGGAACAGCTAACAGCTCAGACAGACTGCTGTGATATCCAGTTGGTTGCTAATCACGCCACTACAGAGACACTATTGTGGCTTTGAGAAAATATCTAACTGCCCCACTATGACAGGAAATCTAGACACAAGCTTTTAATAAGCGCAACACATCCTAGAAGCTACCTGTCGTGTGAGTGTGAACAGAATTAAGGAGTTGTCACCATCGGTTCTGTTATTGTACGTAACTTCTTTGCCTTCGACAAACTTCTCCAATCTGATCATGAGCAGCGCTCGCATCATCATAACAATACAACAGTTTTGAGAAATGCACTTATTTGCTTTCCTGCCAAGAGTAAGATGAGAAGATGATGCCACTCTCATGTCTGCAGGCTAAATATGAAGCTAGCCAGTGGCTGATTAGCCTAGTTTCCATTGGACAGAGCCAGGGCCGGTGCTTTTCTGTTTACAGTCTTCATGCTATGCTAAGCTAGCATGGAGAACAAACATGAGAGTCATATCAATCTCCTCTCTGGTCTAACTCTTGGCAAGAAAGTGAAAACTTGAATTTCCAGAGTTGTTGAACTTTTCATTCAATATCATCACAGAAGCAATTAGTTTGTAACAGTCACAGCAGTCACAGAGTTACGTGGAATCAACAAATTTCTTCTTTTGTCAGATCGAGCCGTGAATGTTACTTTTCAAAACACATAGTTAACACTGGTGGTCCAACCCATCTGACATTTCTGCTGTGCTTAATGTGTAGCTATGCTTATGTCTTTCACACCTACGCCGCGGTGACATCCTAGGCTTGCTGCTAATTCGGAGGAAAATCAAGCAGTTTATTTCTGTGAACCAAAAATGAAAGTAAGGTCACAAAACTAATGTCACTTATGAGCTATGAAGGATTCAAACAGATGCTTTGAGATGTGCACACTTTGAAATAGCATCATGAATACTGCAATCAAATTGTACTTTAGCCAGTGTGTGATGCAGGAGTATTCTACCCCTGTGGAAGTTACTGTAAACAAATATTGTGATTGTTTTTTGCATTATCTTATCTAAATGATGTTGCTAATTGGAGGATCGATCTATCTATCTATCTATCTATCTATCTATCTATCTATCTATCTATCTATCTATCTATCTATCTATCTATCTATCTATCTAGATACATATAGATACATTTATACAGCATTCCAGAGCCGGTTGCAATCAATATGTTCTTTTTTAATGATTTTTGCGAAGATGCTGTCTGTCTTGCTTCTCTCCTCATTAATAACTTATCACACATTAAACTTTTTTTTTTTTTTTTTTTTTTTAATTCTATCATCACCATGACCACTCTCATTATCAGCATCATCAGAGTCACCATCAGGGGCAGCGCTGCTAAAAAGTCAGCCAAATTAACAGCTGTTTAATCTGTAACCTCCGAGCACTTATTAATCTAATACAGCATTCTGCCCCTTCTCTGTTCATCCATCACGGCTGGTAGTAAATCTGTCGGAGCGTGTTTCCACTGCCGTTGCTGTGACCACTGTTTCACATTACCAGACGTTCAGTGGGTAAATATGACAGTGCCTGATGAAATACTGCTATAATAATGTCATGACATTTCAACTATATGTATTTTCGCAGCGGTAAACAGTCATTATGAGCCTGTGACCTTTGGATGCAGGGCTTTTGGACAAAAACAAATGTCATCATAATAGTAAATTCCTGCCGTCTCCTCCTCTGAAATCCCACAAAGTAGACGCAGATATTTGATACGTTCTCAGGTGAGCACGCAACTCGTGACATTTCATTTTCTGTGCTTAACTTCAGCGGGCACTTGTCACCAACAATGGCAGATACAAAAAAGTTTGGTAGTTGACACTTTATTTACTGAGAAACATGGTTATTAGCACCAGACGCTTTTGTAATAAAAAAAAAGAGGGTGACAGCGAGTCACGCACGAAAAATAAAGATGTTTCAAGAGCCTGCTGACACACAATAGCAATTCAAACTGAAAAATCTCACTAGATATCTCTTTAAAATGTGGGATAAAAAGCTTAAAAGGAAATTGCAGATGCATGAGAGATGGGGGAGTGAAAATATCAGAGCGCGCTAGAATTAAGTATAGAAGAAAAGGCAGCACGATTTGACACAAAGAATAGAAGCTAGAATGCTGCATCGACTTTAGAAAGAGGGCACAGCAGCAAAGATGAGACGAGGATGTGTTTACTTGTAGGCCGACGCCAAGATCATCAGGAGTAATGAGCTTAAGGCGATATTTTGATTGCGACGTTTAACGAGATAGAGGTAACAAGACTTCTCCAATGAGCGGGCTTAATAAGATTCATCTTGTAATTAGTCTACATCCCTGACTGCACAACAAAGGAGGTGAGAAACAGCCACAGGAGCCGCCTACAGTAAATCCCGCCGTATCAACGTCACGACTCAGTCACACCTCGATTAAATGCGTTGATCAACTTTGACCTTTCCTTCTGACATTGTCAATTCAATCAATGATGCTTCAGCTTACACACTGGTGGTGTTTAACAGGCTTACCCAGCCTGAAAGATTGCAGCTATTCAAGGATAACGAGTTATTAAGACGTGCTCCTGCGGCAACAGGATGTCTTGTAGAGATGTGTAGTGAGCAACGACAGATGTTATACATATAACATAGAAAGAAACTGAGCAACCACGGCTGCTCTCGACTTCTATAGCAGCTACACAGCAATGTGAATGGGGATTTGCACCACGTGTTTTACTCTAGCCTTTTAAAAAAACCATGAAGCTGTAAGGCTCGGTGAGGAATAACACCACTGAAAAATCTGTAAAAGGCCTATCCATTTGTTTGATCTGTCACTACTGTTAAGTTTCTGACAAAACAGCAGCCTACTTAATCACTGCAAATGCAATTAATGTCCAAAACTTTTTGACAGTTTACTTTTAGCATTCTACCTGTAAATTATTTGATGTGAGATGACAGATCTGGGATACTGATAAACTTTGTGTAAAAGTAGCATAAGCAGAAAAAAATTATTCATTCTGAAAAATGACTTGGTGACTTCTGTTGAACAGCAGTAGCTATTGAAAGTTTGCACATCTTAGCTCCCATTTCGTGACCATAAACTAAAGATTATACTGCAGCAAGTAAGGGGGAAGCGCCTAACCAACTGTATGATGAAGAACATGTTATGTATTCTTTTAAAACTGGCAAAGGCTGGGGCATCAATGTGTGTCTATCGCCCGGGGAGGGGCCTGCTGACTTTACTTTGACCAAACAAGAGTATTTACATGTCAGTTCAAATAGAAACATAATCCTAAACTGGGGTTGAAAATAATCAGCATTCAAAATGGAAAGTCTGCTGCTGTTCGTACCGTTCGGTTGGTGCAGATGGGGGTGAAGGCGTTGGTTCCGCAGGTAAACAGCCTGTTCCCATTCACCAGCAGCACCCTGATGTAGTTCTGGCACTCCTCCTGTGAAAACACACCGGCAAACACACATATCATGGTTAGCGGCTAGCAGCAGCAGTGGCGCCATTATCTACCCATTGACAAGCAGCAGCATTAGGCAGAGGGACAAAATTACACTTTATGCCAATAGATGAGACAAACACCTGCAAACCACGGGAGGGCTACTCTCAAACGTGGCCAAGCTTGACAGAGTCAAATCAAGGCTAATGCCCACACGGCTTAGCCATGTCACATCTTAATTCAGCGGGGACCAGATTTGGAGAGGGATCTGAATGAGGTGGAGAACAGATAAATGCAGCGGGAGTGGGAGAGGACCACTCAGGATTAGTCGAGAAAATTGCCTCGGCTTTGTTGACTAGTCAAAAAGTGAAATGAAAGTGTAGCCTCTCACACGCTTCATCCGAGCATGTTTTCTCCCCACATTAATCAATCCGAGCCACTTTTCTTTAAATTATAGTGAAGCACATGCTCACCACTATTTTCTTGGCTCGCTCCTCCGCTGAGGTTTTGGCCTGGATTTTCTAGTAAACCACTCTGCACTTGGTTAAAAAGCACACAACAAATAAAGCAGGACAGACGGAGTGAATGATTGACTGGATGATTGATCGCGGGCGAGTGTTATGAACTCGCAACATTGCTGTCAGGCCTCGCTGAGGATTTCCATCAACAGAGCTCAAAGGCAACAACAACAGCAGTCGGTATTCATGTCAGAGAGTGGCATTTGTTTTTGTCCTAGGAAGCGGTAATAAACTCATAGGGTCCCCTCCATCTGAAAGGGTCCACGGCTGGGTTGGTGAGGGCCCCTCGTAGAAATTTAAAACCCTGTAAATCTGCTATTGTCTGAGGCACTTGAGGTGCCCAGGGCGAGCTCCGCTCCCCTCTCCTCCCCCCTCTCAAGGGCCTGATTTAGGAGTGGAGGGCACTGTAGGAGAGATGAAGGGAGGAAGGAGGGAAGGGATTTTATTTCACCCTATCAAGATGGAGGTTGACTCATAAAACAACTCGTTTCCTGGTGCTAAGCACAGCCTAAGTATGTGTGCATGTGTGTGTAGTAACACTTGTTATGAGTGCCTATATATCCGTGCTGCTTGGACAGCCCGCTGTGTACTGTACGCTCGTGTGTGCGAGGATGCAGGGCTGTGCGAGCTCTGTATAATTCAATTCGTCTCCGCCGTTTGTTTCTGCGGTAAATAACGCTGTGTTTAATATTTGCACGGCCTCGCAGTCTTGACTTGTTTATGAAAACTTCCTGACAAATGTTCCATGTCGGTACTGTAATACAGAAGCTGTTATGCTTGGATCCCGCATTATAAAACAAAACAGAGGCAGCAATCAAGTCCTGTCAAGTCAGTTTAACTCTCCTTTCTTCTCCGGATTGAAATAAATCAAATACACAAGAGAGGAGCGGACACGTGTATTAAGAAAAAAAAAATACAATCACTTGTAAATTCACTCAAAGCACGGGCACGGTATCTGTGTAATAGCTTAAGCGATGGTATATTGCGGCGCGCTGAGCTGGGTAATAAAGCATCGAAAGCCCTGTCAGCTGTGGGAGAATGAAGTCCTTTAATGCTATTCTTAGTGTACATCACGGGAGCCGGTCCTCAGGAGGGAACAGTGAGCAAAACAATTTGACTCTTTTAGACAGCCGTGACTCTCAAGGACTGAGGTAGCTTTAGTCTGTAATTCACAACGGCTATCTGGTGCTGGCCGGCCCGTGCATGCCTATTACGGGCCCCTAACCACCTTTCACAGGAGGATAAATACACAGCGGTGTGCACACAAACGCACACACATACACAGATCAGGGTTGGGCAGTTCACCTACAAGTCAAGTTCCTGCTCCTGACCAGCTGTTTGGTAGACTGAATGGCAGCTAACCACATACAAAAACATACACCTCTGCACAAAAAGAAAAACAATAGGAACTCCCTTTATGCAAAGGCTATAAATAAGGGTTGGGAAAGCTTTTAACTTCACAACACGTTGATTTATATCCTTTCTTGAAGACAATCCCACATACAAAGCAGGGATTCCCAGTGAGTCTATATGTTGAAGTGCAGTAAAAAAAAAAAAAAAAAAAGAAAAGCTCAGCGTTGCTTTCAGGCTTCGATATGTTTCATCATAACTTGACATTTTTCGTCTGATTTTCGTGAGCTATTCGATTGATGTAATGTCTTCCCTGAAGGGAGATCTGTGATTTCTGCTTCCAGAAGATTTTGACTTTCTCTCACCATTATCCCTCACCAATCCACTGGTGGGAAAGTCAAACATCTGGGGCCGTCAGTTTCACTGGTAAACAGCATTCATCCATGTGTTATTTTCGGGCATAACCAAACCCACGGGGAAATGTTGAACAGTCATCAGCTGTTTTGAAGGCTGCAGCTTTGCAGCTTTGCAAATGTGTTTGGCAGTGGTGTAGGCTCTCTTTTAGTTATATAGTTAGTTATATAGTTACCTATACACACACACACACACACACACACATATATATACATATATAGGTTTAAGGAACTGAAAAAAAATCTATAAACAAGTCCCTATATCTTCCAGAATGTTACGTTCTCTGTGTTGACTGGAAGGTTTGGAAAGCCTGTGACTCCCACTTGAAAATTCAAAACGTTTGATTTTTGGGTTTATGATAAAATACCTGCATAAAAAATTGAATGCCTCATCCTCAGCTGTGCTTTGTGTTTAGTGCTAATTAGCCAATACTAGCTATATTCGCTTTAGCTACAGGCCAAATTAAGATAGTGAGTGTGGTCAACATTTTACAGGCTTAACATCAGCATGTTAGCTTTGTCATTGAGAGATGTTAGCATTTAGCTTAAAGCCGCTATGTCTAAGCTCAGCCTCGGAGAGCAGCTAGCATGGCTTTCAAGTTTAGCGTTACAATCATCGTGTGGAGTTTGAAATATGTTAGAAATCATCCTAGAGGGTCCAACAAAGAAACGGTATTGAGTTGAATAAAGTGCACATGTAGGATTTGTCTTTCACACATCAGTACACCAGACAGTATTTGAAGAAATACCAGCTTTGATATTATGTCGTCTATGTATTGTTCTCAAGAAATACCTACAGAAGTTTGCATGCTAACCAGCTAGCCCCGGCTAGTAGCTAAGGCGGCTACTGTTTGCAGCTGTTACCAGTTAGGCAGATGACACGCTGCACCCAGGTGGTCATTTCTTACATAATTCACCTTTAATGAAACACCAAATTGCTGGAATACCCATTAATCTGCTTCATTAAAACCAGTGAACGAAAAGTCAGAGAAAGAAAGAACTGGATTTATGTAGTACACCTTTTCACAGAGAACAAGAAGACTTTTATATAACCAACACAACTTGTTTTCACAACACGGTGACACGAGTTAGATAGAGCAATATAACAGCCAGACATTTCAAATACTCAGACATCACTTAAACTCACCTCAGATTTTCCACGACTGAAGCAGGCTCCCTTGGTGAACTCATCGCAGTGCCACTCAGCCTCCTGCGGAGAGAGAGAAAAGCAACATTGAGGCTCCCAATAAACCATCGAGAAGAAGCAAACATCAGAAAACAGTTGGCGCCTCGTCACCGCGAAACACTTTGAAGACCACTCAGGGAACCCAAACAAAACACCGCCTGGCTCGCCACTGTGGCAAAAATCCCCACCTTTTTGAAGTCAATTTGACGTCTGGTGACTTGATGTCTGAGATAGCGAGGCAATAAAAATGCCACAGAAGACGGGAAAACAAACGTAACAGAGAAAAAAAAAAACACGCTGAGACAAGGGTTGACTTGAGTGGGAGGGATGGATCAAAACAGAGGCGAGCAGTAAGTGAATTTGACATCACATCCTCACTGTACTCAAAATGTCAACACACACACACACACATATGGGAGCACACACACAAGTTTATAAGCCACGTTAAATACAGACACAGAATCCAATTAAGGTGCATACCAAGACGGGACCTCGAGAAGCGAAAGGCAGAGACGGATGCCAAACTGATTTATGGGCGAGGTAGAAGGAGGGATCCTAAGACATAACACGCAAGTCCCCAGAGCGGGATGTCAACGTGATTTACATGTAAGGGGGAAAAACAGAGGGACGCCTTTTTACATTTCAACCCAGGAGGTGGAGGACTGAGAAGATGAAACCTCTGCTCGTCTCCTCCGCGGGGTGAAGACACCGGCGTTCTCCAATTCCTAGCATTTAATTTCAGTGTGACCTCTGGGCGTGGGGTGGGGGGGTGGTGGTGGGGGTTCTCATTGATAAAAGTTCTCTATTCATGAAACGAGTGTCAGCCTCGGGACGGCAGTGGGCCACTAAGACAATCACGCTTGTGACAGGCAGAATTAGCCGTCACTGCCACCAGCTCCCTGTGACTGGCAGAGAGAGAGAGAGGAATACTTAGCGTGGAAACTGGCGGGAACGCTAATTCGCTCAGCGGCGAGTCACGAAAAAGTCTCTGAAAGTTAAACTATTCCAGCTTCTGTTTGGGCCACAGAGGTACGACTCTCTTGCAGTAATAACCTGGCTAGCTGCCAGGGGCGCAAGCCTTCGCTCTCTGTGGGAATATAGTAAATATCGCTAACTGAAAGAGAATATTAGATTTCACCTTGGTATCGGGATTGTTTTATGCCAGGACAGGCGGGGGAAGGAAAGCCGAACCCCCCTCAGCACTTTGGAGAACTTCTTTCATTTCCTCTTTCGAGAAAGCTCGGGGAGTTTTCCCTCTGCGTGTTTTACGACAAGGCCTTTGCTTTCCGCCTCGCTGGCCTTCAGGAGGGCGTAGAGACGGCGGCCCGTATGCACACATAGGCAGTAACAGGAGGGAGCTTAGAGGGAAGAGAGAGCTCGGGGTGCGTGGTGCTATTCAGGGAGGATAAGATATGGAGTATTAATGGGAGCCGGCTCCTCTTCTTCGGCTTCTCAGCGTGTGTGTGTTCTCGTATGTGTGTGTCAGTTCACATTCCAGGCCAAAGCAGGCTATTCTGGGGCCGCGCAGCCGCCGCAGACACAAACCACACACATCAGCACGGGCGGCTCGGCCTGCGCACGCAGCACGACAGTGTGTCCCAGCTGGGTTGGATGTGGGTGCTTTCACTAATCGCAAGGGGGGGGGGGGACCTGTTAATAGCCCGAGACCTTATTCACTCATATTCAGTGTAAAAATCAATCATAATACGATGCAAAATTACAACTTGAGATCACATTAAAGGGAGTAAAGTGGTTGCTTTTATCATTACGGGGCCGATTACGCGATTTATCATCATCTGGAACAGTTCAAAGCAGATTTTTTTCCAGAACACCATAGATTTCCATTACATCTCCAACTTTATGACCACTGAAGGAGGTGATGTCCATGAGCATGTAAGTGGGGGATGCGCTGGCATCACTGACCATAAAAGCGCACCCTTATCTGACTGCCCCGAAAGCAAATGGTCCGGAGTAAAGAGCAGAATCACAGGCACGTGGAAAGGCAAGCGCAAGTATCATTAGGAGACATTAAAAGCTCGTTAACATGCTATTGTTCAGCCACTGTGCGCCGAAGATGAATCTGTCTTTAGCAGAAATATGGCTGGAATGTGCCGTCGTTAAATAATCATTCTTGGCTTTATCAAAAGAAACTGCATCATAAAGACAGCTTTTTTCCGCGCCTTTGTCACCTAGAAGGAACTGAAACAGAGACTTAGAGGGGAAACAAAGAAGACACAAATTAAATTTAGTGAGCTGAAAATGGTGGTGAATTTCCCCACAAGAACAAAAAATATATATATATATCCACCATCGCACTGTAATCATCTTTGGAAAAAAGCATCTACTGGATATTGTGGGAAAGGAGGAGATATACAGCTGTTAAAGGATAATTATGGTTTATTACAACTATTTATTTTCATAGTTTTGGTCGTCCCCTTTCATCGGGGACAAACCCGGATTCCCAAAGAGTTGGAACGTCGTGTAAACGTAAATAAAAAACAGAATGCTTTTTCACATAAACTGTGTTTATTGACGACAGTTTTACGAAGTGTTCTACATTCATGTGTTTCACAAAGTGGTGAACCTCGCTCCATCTGTACTTGTGAACCACTGAGACTTTTGCCGAGGTCCCTTTCATACCCGGTCATGATACTATCACCTGTCACCAGAACTTGTTGTCCTGAAGAATGTCCCAAACAGGTGTTTTTGTGCTATTTAAGTATTTTTTTTATTCAGAATAAGCATACATTTACAACAGTCAGTGTAGTTGATGAGGTAAGACAAGAAATGAGTTGCCCTTGTACTGTTTTCAGTTGCGTTAATGTCAAAAATGGATAAGCAAATGATCACATTCTGTTATTTTTACATAGCGCCCAAACGGGGTGGAAGAGTGAGAGCTGGACAAATCCTGCCGGGGAAAATCTAATCTGTGTTATGAATAGCTGATATTACCTTTTGATGTGCTGGCACAGTATTTACCATTCACACTGATGTCTGCTGATGTAAGCTGCTGAAAGATTTACGCGCCAAATTGGTCTTGATGTAACGTCTGAGGGAGCGTGTAGGCCTGAGTCACTACATCACATAAAAAAGATAAGTTGGTGCTGTAGTGACCCCCTGCTACGTCTCTTTCTACTCAGACTCACAGCCCTTTTGCTTTGACATGAAGCGCTATGATATCGCTAAACGTACCCGCGTATGCATCTCTGATCCCATTGATGCTTTTTATTCCATGCATTTAAATGGCCACGTTAGCAGGGTCCCAGTAATTGAATTAGCAATGCTTCCAGAGCTGTGGAGGACGGTTCCTGTTAGCGACTGATTAGCAGGGCTAATTGTCTGTCTGACAAAGTGTAATTGCGGGAGACAGGCCCATGAAACACAACATGTGCGACTGGAGGGAGGCTTTTGTTTTCTTTGGAGTCCCCTTCCCTCTTTGCGACACAACGATGTGATGGGAAGTGAAGAAAAATGGATGCACAGTGTACATCTCAACATACAGTCCGTGTTGCCAAGGGGAGCTGTTATGGATAGTGTTTTCATGGAGGAGAGAGAGGGGCTGGACTGAATATCTACTATTTTCCTCCTCCTCTGGTGCTGTATTGAATGGTGAACAATGCCACTGATCCTCCTCATCCCAGTGCTTATTGACTAATGCCATGCCACAGTGTTTCTGTTGAAACTCAGCCTCAGCGTCTGCATCCTGTTTCGATTTAGCTCGGAAAAAAGCACAACCGTATTGGATTCTTTGAAGGGGGCGCTTTTTTTTTTTTTTTTTTTTTAAATTTCATTGCACATTAGCACCTTTTTGCGTCAGAATATTGTGAGGTCGCCGAGCTCTCATTGTGCCTGAAAATTAGACACTCTGGAGCTTTCGGGACCAGCATGAAAAGGGTGTTATTATACCAGGTGTGCACGGGTAAAGATGGAGCGCACTCAGTGACGTCAAAGGGCATTATTTGGTGAGCTCATGGGCAAACAGGGAAACGAGGCTGAGTGGTACACGGAGCCGATTTGGCCATTCATCAGCCCTGGCAACACAATGGGAAAATTGAACACAATGCAAATGCGGAGGAGCCAATTCATCAGTGTTCGTCCCCTCTCTGCGCTGGGCCGTGGAGGGTGCACAATGGCGATGCCAGCATTGATTCGCATGCCCAAGGTTGGCAGGAGCGGCAGGCATGGAGCTGAATGAAGGACGGAGGGGGCAGAAGGACAACGGCGAACAGATGTGAGATATAAGGATCACCTGTAGATCAAGGAAGGGTATTTTTGCTTTATGGCTGCTGTTTTCAAAGCTTATTCTTAAGCAGTAGTAGCTTTAAATGCCATGTTGGTTGGGTAAGGTCATTCCCCTCCCCCTTCAGCTGCAAAAGTTTGTAAGTAGAGCAAAGGAGGAAAGTATCAACCTTTTGTTCTTGACAGTGTTTTCCAGATCAGTGAGGATGAGGGTAGAGGTTGACAGGGAGAGGAAGGCCTCTTCAAGCTGCTAAGACACTGCAGAAAAAAAAACTTTAAGTACCAGATATTAGCTCCAATCAAGGGCATAGGGAGGGCTGGCTCGTGTTGCAGAGACTGGCTCTTCCCACTTCAAACCCTGATTGCCTTTCAGTTTGAGTACATGCTCGCAAGTTCACAGCCTGGGGACTACAGGAGTCTGCCCAGCTCATTTGCTCTGGCAGAGAAATCTAGTCCCCCTTGCCTTTAAGAAAGATTTCTTTCCGATTGGTACTTATCTGGCCATTCACAACCGTTTTTATCTAATGTGGCTCAGGTCTGACATGATGACTGACTGAGGAGCATTACAGGTTCAGATGGTCACATGTTTCACTGCTCTGACAGTTTGGAGGCCTTTTGTATTGTGTCCAGGTTGGTCCAGCGGCGCACCCGGCTCACAAAACTTAAATCAAACTGTCAAATGAGGCAGTGCTGATCAAATATTTATCAAGATTCTACTGCATTGCCTTGAATGCCTTCAGCTGCACATTGTAGTGTACAGTTTGGTTGCATTACAAGATGGTTTGTGACCAGGTCGCCATTTATTTCTTGCCTGAAGTTGGACCGAGAACTGACCCAACGGTGCAACACTACTCTGGCAGGTCGCGATTAATTGCATTGATAGGTTTAGGTCCATTGAACTGTGTCCATAGGCATTATGGTCATGACCCGTTCATGACAGACCCGAACCCTTTAAAAGAATGAGACAGCTGAGAGGGACCACACTCATCTGCATTTGCAAATAAGTCTGCCAGGTTCACAAAACTTCGATCGAACTGTCCAACTAGGCAGTGTTGATCAAATATTTATCAAGATTCTACCGCACTTTTCTTTTTCTTGCCTAAAAAGTTTTCAGATACGCATTTTAGTGTACAGTTCAGCTGTATTGCAAGATTGTTTGTGACAAGAATGCTTTTGTTTTTTCTCCTTCAAATCGGACCGACAGAGCAAAACCTTGTGTTGCTCTGATTGGACAAAAGTTACTCAAACTATTGACAAGTTAGTCTACCAATGCATGGCTAGGAGGATCATGCAATGTGGAAGGTTTTCTACTCATACTTATGATTGTCATAGCATCTCCCTGTCATGTGATGAGCTTCTATGACAAACCTGAACGAAAAGTATGGACACGACTGAACTTTCTTCTCTCAGGACTCACCAACTCTGAGATGTGGCCACGAAAAAAACACACGGGTGATGAGAGTTCCCAGATAGCTGAACATCAACTCTTCTAACAAAGGGTCCTCTCTCTTTGTCTCTCCAACTTCTGATGTTCTTGGCTCTTTTCTATTTTTCATTACCTCCAAGCAAGGAGGGCATTTACTGAGGAGATTATGGTTGCCGGGCTCAGCCTGTATCGATCTGTGCGAGTCTCGACTCGATATGTGCAATAGAGCGGGTTAGACCAGCAGTGTTTAGCTACCACCCAGAGTGTCACCACTCTCTAAACCCTCCATAAGACTGCTGAGTATTTGGGGGTTTATTTCTGCCTTACAGAACGCTTTAAGACAACTCAAATCCCACTGCACCCAAGGGCAGGAAAAGTGGGTGTGATTCATTTTGCCTTCACGGAGCGTCAGACCTTGGTGGCGGCTGTTTTCATGAATGTTTCATGCATGTACATACAAGATGAGATCAGCCTGTCATCGATCATATGGTAATTATATCCACCTCTTTAAAGTATTACAGGCTGTTTGTACTACACCGGCTCTAAGCCTTGTGCTCTGTCAAACCATACACGGCCTCCCTCTTAACGCTGCCAGCCATGCACGAACAAATCACTGCCATTGGGCATTATCTGACAAGGCTGATGCATGGTGATGGGGGTGAAATCACAAAGACAAGCGTAGGTGTAGCTTTTAGCTTGTTTTCCTTCTGCGAAGACAGAAACGAGAGGAAAAAGAACCCCATGCAATTCTTTTGAACGGCAGTGCAACAGAAATAAAACGCAAGTGAAATGCTAATGACCGCTTGTGCTCAAACTTTCCGTGTTTCAGCAATCGCTCTGGCATTTTCAGCGCCACATATCCTTGTAAATCTATTTGATCAATCAGCTATGCATGTAAAGTGAGTGGAGCAACAGAGCCAATGGGGAAATCGATTGAAGTCTTTCATACTGCACAACAATAAGAATGACAAACATATGTACACCCAGCCATGCAGAGAAACCAAAACTTTGGACAATGAGTCTCCGGTTTTGATGAAAGAAGAAGGGAAGAAAAAGTTGAATGGAAGAATAACACTTCAGCATTTGATGTTAGCCTTCCCGTTGACTCTACAGCCCCTCTTCCAGTCAAATGCAAAGCAGGGACTGGTGCACAGGTCAGCTTAAATTGGCTCCAGGCCTTGGCAGGGATTAACAGGTCCTTTTCTCTTAAGAGAAGATGTCCTGGAGATGAGGGGTTGATTGGGTCTGTGGAATCTCCTCGCTGATTCTGAAGCGCCAGCCGAGCGCAGGATGAAATAAAGAAGGAGGGATGATTGGGCTGTGCGGACGGCACAGAGCATCTTTAAAAAGCATCTGCGTCCCAGTGAGCGACCACAAAAGACAGGCTCTGCAGGAATCCTCATCTCTCTCCGTGTGTGTGTGTGTGTGTGTGTGTGGGGGGGGGTTCTCTGCTTTCTTCCCTCAGTCTGCATGATTCCTCTTTGTGTGTGCCGCCATGCCCTCGTTCCTGCCCAAAAACTCAGCCTCGCTTCTTATTTCATCTGACCGTTTTTCACATTTTTCCCCTCTTTTCAGGCGGATTTGTTTCAACACCGCTTCCCGCCCTCTCCCTTTTTTCGCTCCATCCTGCCCATCCTCTCCCGGGGTTTCCCAGGGTGTATATGGCTAACCTCAGGACTTGTCTGATCATCAAAGAAGCCTTGCTGCTACCACCTACAAATGAACCCGTCCATGTGTCAATGTTTGTATGGCAACTCAGTGGGTCACAAAATGCTCAGCTCCACAGGGAGGGATGTGGGCTCACACAAGTGTGAAAAAAAAGAAGGGAAATGAGAGGAAGTAGAAAGAAAATAATGGCGAAGGAAGGGGAGTGAAAGACAAGTATAATTGCCACAGTGACCACGTTTCTGGTTATGCATGCGGTGTAAAAGTTTAACAGAAGCAGAACAGCAGAAATTCCAGCTCTGAAATTAGCATTTTTTTAATTTCTGTTTCTCTCCTGTGGATTCTTTTGACCTTGACAGCTTGAGGAGAGCAGGAGAGTTTAACCAAAAATGTTGGAATCCTATTAAAGAAATCACACCCTCGTTATTAATACCCTATAAAATGTGGAAAAGCACAGCAGCAGCGTATATGTCATATATGGTGCCAAATTGGATTTGAGCACCCTTTACCTCCCTCTGTGTATCGACCCACATCACATTCGACCAAACCCACTGTCGCTCCAACGGATGGGAAGTTGTTGTGACATGTGAAATGTTAAACCATTTTACTGTAACAGCTTTAAGTTATGGGAGCTGGCAGCATGCTACGACTACGGCGCGGCATTTGTTGGAGGCAGGCAGCAGCGCTCCATAAGTCATACGAGCAGACAGAACGTGTCATATATTCACTCAAAATAAATAAATAAATAAATAAAAAGTGGGTGAATCAGACTGAGGGAGAATCAGAGAGACAGAGCGGGAGAGAAATAGCACTCACCTGGATCAGTGTCAGGTCTTCCAGATTGAGCCTGAAGAGGTGATTTCTGTAAAGGAAAAAAAAAAAAGAAGAAAAAATAAGTATGTGAGCTGATGGAGACAATTTCTGTGAATAAACCAAGAAAAAAAAAAGTGTGCGGATGCTACAGCAGCTCTTTTCAAAGGCCAAAGCTCGGTACAGTTTTTATCTGTGTTCTCTCTCTAGTCCTTTCATCTCCACTCCCCAACACATAGTGCCACCAGAACAAAGGGATTTCCACCTCGAAAAAAAAAAAAAGGGAGCATACAAACTTTAAGTGCCTCACCAGCATGTTCGGGGTGAAAAAATGGTTTGCAGGATGTCGACAGACTTAAAAAGAGCACTCCACCAAACTCGCAGTTTTAAAACATCGTCCAACTCATGTTGGGTGCTTTAAAATAAGGATCAGAACTGACGCGCTCTTGTCTGTCAGAAACTGGTGCAAAATCCGCAATGCAACTGGACCCATGCTGGTAGCAGCTAATTTGGCCTCAAGCAGAGATGAGGATCAGGCTTCAGAGGTCTGGTAAGCACAAGAGCTGCACAGATTATTCATGTGGTTGATTAAAGAAAATGACTGACTGAGGTGAAGAGGTCAAACATTTGTAGATTCCAGCTTCTTAAATCTGATTTGCTGCTTTTATTTTGTCCTTAATATTTGTGGATAAAGAGTTTTGGGGCTTTTGGACTGCAGATTGGTCAAAATAATTAATTTGAGGATACTCTTTAAAATTATGTGAACTCCCCTCTCCCAAAGAAAACGCTGCTCCTGAAGTGCCTGAAACGTCAGTAGTCCTGTAACCTTTTAACATCCGACTATGGCATCAAGTGACAAATTTGCACAATTGATTACTATGTTCCTGTTGGAAGTAAAGCTCAAACACAACAGAGCCGACTGGAGACACAGAGAGCAGTGCTGGCTCAGGCGTGTGTGAGCTGGCCAATACGAGCAGCCCAGGTATCTGGGAGGCGGGACCTTAAAGAGACAGCAGCTGGAGCAGAGAGTTTCAGACAGAACCCCCGCCTCTGTCTGAAACTCTCTGTTCATACAGAGTTTCAACACTAAAGCATTTAAACCTATTTCAGTGGTAACCCAAAATAAAATAATGAACCTGATAATGAGCATAATATGTCTCCTTTATAAACAAACTTTTGCATCGGTGGCATTAAGAGTTGTAAGAGTTTAGTCAGGGTACACATGGGGACCGAACTTTGTGGAAGGTTGGATTCAACCGCTGCAGCAAATGACGGACCTTTGGGTTCATCCAACCCATAATTAGGAGAAAAAAAGGACCAGATCGAGCCAAAAACATTTAACGGTACGCTCCTTCCTCCCGGAGTTGTGTGTGTGTGTACGAGAAATATGGGGCAAGTGACAGAGAAAGAATAAGATTGAGAGAAAATCAAAGCCTGGCGGTGAAACCCGACTCTAACAAGCATCTATCCAGCCCTGCCTGAAGCTTCTTCAAATTTGCACTGCACAAACAAAACTGTTTCACTGGCATTTTCTTTTTTTTTCTAATCTAATGAATGCCCTCTCAAGGGGAATATTAAGTATATTGAGTAACGATGTCTCCGGCTGTCTACTAAAGCCATTATACACCATTACAAGCATGAGAAACGTGAAACCTGACAATTAAGACTTAAATGTTTATTTATTGCGATTTCTTTCTCTTTTCTGTAATTGCCATATTTTGTCGCCAAATCCCGATCCAAGAATGCTGTCGACCCACGCCACCAGAAGAAAACTGTCTTGAACATTTGGTAAGTTCAGTGCAATTTCACTGCAAAAGATTGACCTGGTTTTCATTGAATTGCTTAAAAACTGTTTTGCAGGCGGGTGATGTTGCGACGGCTTCGACAATAACCCATAATGTGTTTTTCTTTTATACAAGCAATCATTTTTAAAGAGCAAGTATATCGTATTTTTCATAAAGCAGATATCTCATTTCGGATTGATAATCTTCAAGCAGCGTTCGGACACACACATACACGTATATAACGGCACTTTCGCAGAGAGCCATCAGCCTCCCGAGCGGCGCCTATCAGCCAGATCTCGGCGTGGCCGCGGCCCCCTGTTTTACTGTATTGACATTTGCATCGATCCCTTCTTCCCTTCCATTATCACTCATACTTCGAACCCTGCCTGCAGCCATCCATCCAACCACATCGCCTTTCACAGTTAGACACTCAGCGGCCAGTCGAGCTGGCACCGAGGACTGAACTAAATCGCTTATTTGATTTTTTTTGAGTGCTCCAAATACCACGTGTTGATGGAATTGTCGAGTCGTGGCTAAAAATAAACGATCGCCGGCGCAAACGTTGTATTTCTGTTGTATCATTACAAGTTTGCCAGCAGCTTCGGTGGAATTCACGCCCCTCCTCGACCTTTTTACTCTTCATGCAAGTACGCACGCACGCACACACACTTTCCCTGATTAGCCTTTTCCATCTATGTTCCTGGGGTGCATTAGTAAATTCCCTGGGCCCACTTTGTTTGTTGTTGTTTCTTCCTGCTGGCTCCTCTCTTATCTCCTGTTCATGTCGTAGTGAGAGTTTCTTTCTATTGACAACCAAGCCATTAAGAGAAGTGCAGAGCGTACTTCATCAGCCAGAGACTCACCCAGCATGAATGTATACACACAGTCCTTACGTGCGCGCGCGCGCACACACACACACACGCAAACATTGAGGAACATGCACAGGCTTTGATTTTCCCACATGCATGCACGAACTTAGCAAAAAAAACACCGTTTAGAGCAGCAGAATTGCTCATCGCTAAATCTGTGCAATCCTTTTCAGATTTGGTGTCTCAATCACAGAGAAATTACAGAGACAGACAGACAGACACACACACACACACACACACACACACACACACACACACACAGTTGGCTGGGCTTGACAAAGACAATAGATTTGGAAACAATCCCCAAAGCCATTTTTCTCCGCCGTTTGAAGGCATCTATAGAGAAAACTGATCATTACTCATGCGATGCACCAGCAAACACAGAAAAAACAAACAAACAGGGAATTTAAGACAAGACAGTAAAAGGACAGAACAAAAATAAAAAGAGACCTGAGAAAGAAGAAAAATGAGACGGAGACAAGGAAAAAACAAAACAAAAAACAAAGTCAGACGAGGTTTACCTGGCACCGACGATCAGTTCGTTCTGGCCGGGGTCGAAGGTCAGCTGTGAGTAATCCACCGTGCCCTCCGCCTTGAACCTGAAGATCCACGGCTCCATCTCTGCCAATGACACCACAGGACACATCAACAGTGAGCCAATCAGAGCAGAGGGTTTATGACTGCAGAAGACAGCTGGGCTGATAAATTAGGTGTGTTCAAAGGGCTGCTGTAACTTTTCACGAGACACTCCACGAGTAGGGGTCAGATTTATCACAGCAGCGTGTCTTCCAGCTACTGCTCTTGCTCAGATTTTTATCTTGCCTCCCTGCATTTTAAGCGAATGCCCCAAAGCATGTGTGATGTAAATATCCGAGCGATTGCAAGAGGAACAAGGGAGTGTTTCAGACTATAATTGAGATTTTAATGGTAGGGCAGTCACGCCGCAATATCGGCAGGTACAAACGGTTGTTGCCACACATCAGGACAGCCTGTAAAAAAAAAAAACAGACTGAAGAGATGCGGCTGATTAGAAATGACAGCTACATGGGGAGATCGGTGTACCTGCCATATACAGTCAGGCAGTGACGATGATGACAATGATGTCACAGAAATGTACAGTCCTTGAGTAGTACTAGCTACTCATTTCAGAAATTGGCATTTTGCTTGATTTGGCACCACTGCCGTGAACACAAATCTCAGGTCACAATTTGTCAGACGTAATGTAGGTGCCGACTGCATTATTCACATGCTCACAAGACACTGTGCAATCAAAGTGATTTTGAAGCTGTTATTTTAAAGTGAAAAGTTACATAATGTTGCTTTTAGTAAGATTGTGAACGCAGAAACTGTACGTGTAACTGAGAACTTTCCAATTACAGGGCTGTCAAGCCAGTGACAGTGTGAATCCATGTTTTAAATTTGTAAGTGCGAAACTACTGGATATTTTTAAAGAAGTCATGGGGTATTTTTTTATTTTTTTTTTTTACCAGAACTCAGGACATCTCCAGCTGTGTTTGTGGTGACCAAAACAAGTGTTGTGAGCCAAAACATTATGTTTTCCAAACCTGTACCAAGTGCCACGGTCCTAAACCTAACCAGAGCACGTGCACAGCGTTGTGACAAGACCTAAAGAAACTTAAAGGTACAAATTAAACTGTGATTTTGCAGACAGGTTGCCTGTCTGCCTTGATACAGATTCGAGCCCTCCTTATGAGGGAAATTAAGAGGAAATTGAAAATGGAACAAAAAACGCTTCAAACTGTCCTCGGTTGATAAGGTCACTCATTTAAAAAAAAAAAAAAAAATCATTTTGCACGGTTCAAACTGATCTTCTCAGCCTCTTTGTCTTCAAATCAACCAAAACAACCTCTGATCATGAGTGAACGTGTGCAAAATAGTGAGACCTTGCTTCTTGTGACTCAGTGGGGAGGCCCTTTGATTTCTGTGAGGCATCACCACAGCTGATTGACCGCTCTCATGGAAATGTATACCGCGGATGAACCGTGAAAGATCTGCCTTTTTTCAGGGGATTGACCTTGTCTCCTCCAGCATGCTATGGCGAATACACGACCACATAAAGAGACAGCGAGAGAGACATCCCAGACAGACACTGACATCTTATCCACAACATGTCTGTTCTCGTGGCGCCCAGCCCATTAACCCCTGACCAATTGAATCACCCCGTCTACCGTCTGGTTACCCGATAGGTTTAGTCTGGGGTGGTCAATCAGTCTTCAGGGTGACGTGTTTTCTCCATCGCTCATCACATGCTTGAACTGTAGCCATAATATCTTAGGCTACTGTATACACAAGTCGGATTACACCTCCAACAAAATCCTCGCCATATATTGGACATTTTATTAAAGTAGCTAGAAATGACTTTCTTTGCGCGTGTCAGAAGAGTCAGAACTCCACAGAACTTGTCACAGTGATTTAACATCATTCATCACTACATTTGTGAGCTACTCCCAAAAAAAAAAAAAAACAAATTCAAAGGGACTTTTTTTTAATTTACCAGGGAGCTTTCCATCAGGGCTGGAACAGAGGGAGAGGACAGCTTGAATATCCTCCTCAAAAACACATTATCTGCTTCTTCTCGCACACCTGTCAGACAGCATTTCAAATGAAATCTCGTCTCCTCGCCGCCCGCATCAAAAGCGAACGCTTCGGGTTTCGGTGACAAACGTGGGATCTTCAGAGCGTCTCAAAACCAGGACAAACAGAACAAGACGAAAAACAAAAACAAAACAAAACAAAAAAAACAAAAAAACAAAAACGGGAGCTACCAAAGAACATCTGCCTCCTCCAGCTCACGTAGTGGGACCGAACTCTGGCTCTCCTAACAAAACATTATCATCTGCTGCGAGACAGTATGCAAAGACGCTCTCCCCTGTTCTCTCTCAAGTCTCATGCGACGAGCGCGAGAGGAAAGAAAAGGCGTCCTGCTGCTGGTTTCGCGGCGCTAATACATTTTCATTAGTCGCGGTGAAATAAGTATCTTGGAGATCACAACCAACTTCACCCCAGAAGAATTCATTTCGCTTAATGGCTGGCGCGCTGCTTATTCTGCAGGGAGACACAGAGTTTGAGATGTGCCAATCCGCGGGCTCCACTGGGCTTGTTTTTTTCACACCGTCCAGAGGTTCCCCCGGAATACAAATGTAACCGTGACAAACCCCCCCGGGGGCAGACGACGCTTGACGAACCCGGCTTCTCCCCCATAAATCTCCCTGACTCACCAGGGGAGGCTCGCTAACGGGGTGATGGAGTGTCTGCGGGTGGATGTGTGAATGCGCGAGACACAAAGGGGAGAAGAGAGAGGAAATTTGCTGGCGAAGGGGGCAAAAGGTTTTAATTGAACACAACACGGCATTCAAAGGATTTATGGTCTTGTGTGTGACGAGGCCAAGGACCATTCATAAACATTCATACCCGGCTTTGGATGGCATCCCCCCCCCCCCCCCCAAGGCCGCGGTGCTGAAGACACGGAGTGACGAAGAGTGAAACTCATGGGGGTTTTCAGCAGATCAGAGTCTGGGGAACAGAACTGTGGCACACCTCAAGGCAGGAGGCTGTGTTCGCCTCACCGCTGAGACTAATCACACTGATCTGTACTCTAATCTTACTTGTGATATTTATTTGTTTCTGGATGGGTTGTAATAGCTCATTTAAGGGGCACCCAGGGAGGCTTTAATGCTCCCATAAGAACAACCTTATCTTTAACCCAGCAACAAAGGACGCAGTGGGACAACCCTCAGCTCATAATTATACCCCCCCCCTCCGCCCCGAGGAACAACAAATCCTGTCGCCTAGTCTCACTTCCGAGATTTCAGGCCTTCTTTGCATGTTACATGGGCTCATATCAGCTGCACTTTAAACACATGTGATAATGTAATCACATCACAGCCACGCTTGTTCGGTATCCGCCTGAGTTGGGGGGGGGGGGCGCTTTGGCTGCAGATGAGACGAAGGCATAATCGTGCACACAAGACACACACGTGCAGACATGGGGATGAAAACGCAGAGAGCAGCCAAAAGCTCCGGGGGCCAACATGAACACACACACACACACACACACACACACACACACACACACACACACACACACACACACACACATATACGCCCCTTCCCCCCTTTTTCCTCGGTCACATCTTATCCCCTTAACCCCTGCCTCCCTCCTCCTCGAAAAACAGAGCGGCCCCCACCGCTCACATCCCGTTTGTTATGTCCCGCTCAGACACGGAGCAGTTGACACAAAGACAAAATGACAGCGCGTATAAATATTTACACCTCGCATCAGAGGACACGCCAGTCTGCAGTCTGCCAGCCATCAAAGTTAGTGCTCCGCAGCGCTGGCAGGCCGGCAACACAATGGCAACATGTGGAACCAATTCTGAAACATGAATGGTGTTTCTGTGAGTAGTGCAAATAGAGTGTGGCAGCGGGCGGGCAGGCGGGCGCACAAATGAAGAGCCAATTCACTCTAAATGCAGCCCTGTGGTAGTGGGCAGCAGAAAGAATGGCAACTATTTGGTCAAGTCGATGTGAGGAAAGCAACTTGGCCAGCTGAGCGGTCGAAAAACAAACACCTGCTCGGTTTCGAAAAAGTCCAAAACGAGAGAGGCAAGGTCAGTTAGAATCCACGCTTTAAGGTTTTCCTTCCTATTATGTTATTTTGAGCAAGAAAAACAACAAGCACGTTTCGCAGCTCAAAGTCCGACGGCTCGGATTACCGTGGCGCTGCTGCGCCCCCCCCGGGGCAAGTGGGGTGAATCATGCAGAGAAAAGCCACTATGAAAACCACAAATAAGTGCAAAGTAAAATATTTAAATCTGATGTGTATTTAGGAGCAGAGTCCTCTTATCCGAGGGAAGACAACATTTAACAAGATGACCAAGACTCTTTAGGCCACTTGGGAAAAAAAGGACATGAAAGTAGGCAAATGGCATGTGGGACTTTTATTGCAGCGGGTAAATGAAAGACGTACAAATCCTGAAATATGGACCGGGCCCTTCTTCATGCTGTCGGCAGCCCGTCATCCATCGAAATAAAACATGGCTAGAACATGGCTGACCTTGGGCATGAATAGATCGGAGATGATTTTTTGGATTGAAGCAGCAGAAAAACCCCCGAGGTACTTCGAATTTAAAACAATCACACCCAAAAGACCAATTAAAAGATCCCTGATTCTGCTTGTAGCCTGTTGCATTTATGAATGCGATGAGGCCATTTTTTTCCCCCCATTTTTCCTGCTTTCCATCCCATCTCTCTAACGATGTGTTAGCCGTTCAGGGATGATAAAAGCTGAGCTCGGTCGGCGGCTGTAAAACAAGTCTGCCGGTTTCACTCCTCAGAGACATGGCCCTCAGCTTGGCCTGCGAAGGCATTGTTTACACCACAGTTTATAACCTTTAAAAGCCTTCAAGCCTACACCCAGGAACACTTGTTAAATACAACACTTTATTAATACTGTATATCTCGGGGGCTTTCGAGCTCAAATAACATCTCAAATGCTCAGTCAGAAGATCTCTGCCAAAACATACCCTTTACCAAGAATAGGAAAGAAGTCTTTCAACACCCCTCCGAAAATAATTCTATAAATTACACACATTTACGTTGGACCTCCGCGGAAGCTATACTCGGGCCTGTTTTCGTGAAAGCGTACCTTTTTGGGTAAATATTCTGAACGTCGCCGCCGAACTGAACAGTGTACTTTCTTTTTCTGAAACCCCACATTTCCAAAACCGCCGCATAGAGCACAAAGCGGTCGTTAGGCTATAGCATCCTCGCGCCACAGTAGCACTTCTGTCAGCCAAGTGTTGTGCCAAGTCAGAAAAACCACCATCCCCAGTGGGGTCAGACCCATGCGAGCCACACCCGTCCACAGTCAGGCCACAATCACACAGAGAGAGCGAAGCGCTGTCGCTGGAACACACTCAGACAAACCTTGACCTCAGCCTCTCGTAGCGGGGTCATGGACACTCCGTGAGCTCCGTAGCGTTTAACTGTTTGATTGTTTGTCTGTGAACTGTTTTAGTGAAAGAGCAGGTCAAGTGACACTCGCAACTACAGGATTGCAGCGTATCACTCTTTTATTTCTGATCGTGCTTTGCTGCCCTCGACCTTGAACAAGAAAAAAAAAAGAAAGGGTTTCTATCTCATGTGAGAACAGGTTCATCTATCTGCCTTTGACTGATCTGTTTAGTATTTCTTTGAGGTAATTGTTTAACCTTAAAAAAACGGAACATTATGAAAAATGAATGTCCCAGAGTTCAAGGTGATGATGTCCAAGTCACTTGTTTTATCTACGCCAACTATCTGAGACAGAAAACAAAGACGAGCTGAACAAATCTTTATGATTGAAAGGCTGAAACAAGATCATTTCAAGATCAGCTTTATATTAGCTCCATAAATTACATTACATGTAGGCCGATAGCTACAGCCATCAGCTGTGTTGCTAAGTCTAGAATAAAATCAGCTCACTGATTATCACATTACATTTGGTTAGCTAATCTCTACACAAATGGGTGTCTAAAGGTAGCTATTGGTGGTTTTCATGATTGAATTCAAGGCCCAATTCATACTCCTAACTACTCCAAACACAGCCGCTAATTGCTGCTGTCTGTAGCTGCTGTTAGCAAGAAAAAGCTCAAATAACCACGTGGCTAGCGAGTGATCTTATTAGCTGACTCTGACTGGACTGGAAGCTCAGAGCGCTGGGGGGAGTGTCGCTGTTTTTTACCATCGACTCCCATCTGTTGAAGTACAACGTGGCTAGGAGCTAGCTGGTTAGCATGCACGGTTCTCTTTGACTAAACTGTTATTTAACTTTTGTTGATCATTTTTGTTAAATGAAAATTCTTACATACTGCACTTTTAATGAGACTGAGAGCTGCTGACAGATTGTTATCTTTGAAAAGAGTGAAACCAGCTGTTTCCTCCCGTCTTTATGCTCACCTACGCTAACCAGCTGTTGGCTGTAGCTTCATATTTACCGCACAGACATGACTGAGCTTTTCATCTAACTCTTGGCAAACTAGACTATTCACAAAAATGTCAAACTTTTACTTCGATCAACTGAACATGTAGGCCCGAGCTATGAGATTTCAAGCCAAACCTCTAAATGTACGTGTGTCTGTGTATGTCCAGAAAGGTTTCCCTGTGCAGAGTGGGAGTGTTGTGATCCACGGGGGTATGTTCAGTGTGTTTGCAGTCCTCCCAGCTCGGCTGAAGAGGAGCGATGGCAGCCTCGCTCTGCACATTCTCAACAACCAGGGATTACACTACATTACAGTGGAGCACAATGACTCACAAAAGAGAATGATAATAGGTTTACAGAGAGGTTTCTCTTCTCTCACGCACCGTTCCTGTGTGTACATTTGCGTACGTATGAGTATATGTGTCGCCGTATTCTGTAATGAATCAGTTTTTTTTTTCGTGTTTATTGTAAAGAAGCAAGGGCTTTAATTTGGCAGTCCCTGAAAAAGCTTTGTATACTGTACATCCTGCAACAATGAGACGTGTTTGAACCACACAAAGACTACCATCGGCCCATGAAAGCAAAGTTATTAAAAAACCTGAGAGAAATATAACCGTGAAGGCAAAGATTAATGTACGTCTTTATGAGACCACATAAATCAGCAGCTGCTCAGCGAGGGTGCTGATTCTTACACAAGGTGAGAGTGAATAAGAGTGGGATGTAAGTAAACAAAGAATAATGACAAAACTTGAGCAAAATCGAAGCTTTTCTGTCCACAGAGGCTTTAGAGTTTTGAGACCTGGGCAACAAAGCTGATGAGTGGACAAGCATGGGATTTCAGTTCAACGTTTAGTGGTTAACAGCCTTAACAGGTAAATTTAATCTAACTGCATACAGTACATGTTTCGGCATTGGTGCAATTTCATTCTGTGAACAATAATTCCACCTTTTAACAGTTTGGCACTGAGTTCACACTAAGATTTTTGTAATCAGAGCACACAGCCTTACCCATATCAACATAAAAACTGTACTGATCTACGAAACATCATCATCATCATCACTGGCATGACTTAGATAAGTTGAGAAAAGGTTCAGCTTCTTTTGGCATGAGGTAATTTCAACTAGGAGACCCGCATTTGCCCTCATTTTCATGCCCTCGGGGAACAAAAGCACAGTTGGTTTCTTCTCCCTGCATGAAAGTACTTAAGCCTCCCAGAACTGCTTAACCGCAATCTAAGGTCACCAGATCTAGAGGTCTGCATTGTACTCAATCACAGGTTTCAGCCACCTAAATGTGCCCTTTCTTTCCATCACGATCCATGCTTTATTCCATGAGAAATTAATAAGAATGCCCCCCAAAAAAACCCACCAATCTCGCAATGTTGAATAAAGTGAGAAAAAAAGTCCTGGATCCGTCCCTTAAGCAGGATCGGCACCAAAAGTTAATGGGGTCTACTCTCCGCTCCTCCATCTAAATTTCATAAAAGCCCCTACAGTAGTATTTGTGTAAGCATGCCAAGCAACCAAAACCAACAGCCAACCAACCAACTCAAGGACTGGACTTGAACAAAGAAAATGACGGGTTCAAACAGATTGTCTGGGAAATGAACCACACTGCTAAGCACTCGTATGGTAGCAAGGAGAGAAAATCACTGCCCAATCAATGTGTAAATCACTGAACACGCCCTCAAGATGCTGATTTATACCAGAACCGCAAGTTGGATTTATTGTACTGGCACACACATTTCACAATCTGGTTAAACGAAACAGGAGCTACGTTCATGGATACACCTCAAGGGGTTAGTGAGTAAATTCAGATTGAACGTTTTCTGTAATCACGATAAACAGACGTTTTAGCTTTAACCACACAAACTCTACTGAATTCACACACAGCTGATCATTCAGACTGAAGACACTGACCCACAGACAGTGAAGCCTCTGAGCCCCTCTCTCTTTTGTTTCTGTTCTTCTCCCCAGCAGGTTTTTTTGGTTAGCGAACCATGTCTGATTGCTAAATGTACTGTCGGCCCATTTTTTTTTATCAATGCTCCAATATTTCAACCAGAGCATTAAGCCACTGGAGCCTAATGGGCCATTCTGGTACATTAGAGAATACAAACCCATTGACCACAGCTGACCCACTGGCTGCTGTGTGATCCCCCTCATGCAGAAAGCACAAGGCAGGAACATATCATGTTAGCTGGGCAGTTAGTCATCATCATTGCACTCAATTGGCGCAGAGGGAAGAGTGCCACCTCGGCCACCAATGAAGCGACAACGACTGCGAGGAAAGACGGAGTGGGAGAGAGGAAGGGTAAAGAAGAAGAAGAGTCACGGCGACTGTGCCGGGCAGGAGCACTGAATCGGTCCTTAAATACATCTTGATCTTTGAACACATGCTATGACCTTGGTCTTCTAGTCAATTTCATCCTAGACAGAACGCTATGCGATTATCTGACTGGGGGCTGCGCTGGACTGAAAACAGCTCAATGGCATTTTGCTGCTTCGCAGTCGGTAGACAAGACCGCATTGATCGCTATCGATACTCCTCCTTCGACTGAGTTTCACAGCACTGCGTTACACTTCAGTTGCTCGATAGCGATGTAAGAAAAGAATAAGGACGATGAAATCTGATGTGGAATATATTGTATCTAAAAACTGCAGAGCCATGTAGTAATTAAAGGCCCACAAGCAAAGTTGCGTCTGCGTTGTCTCTTGGGGGGGGACAGAGATGAAAAAAATAGGAAGTAGAGTGTAAAGGAAACAAGAGAAGGCAAAAGTTTTTCCAACAACAACTTAAAATCCATCAAGCAGTGAACAGAAAAGTCCACAACTGACCTTTCAGTGCGCCTCCTTCCTTTAGTTAACCTACCAGCACTACTCTACTCGAAATTATTTGTCATTTATTAAACAACGTGTCCTTGATTTCTGTCTGAGGCAGACAAAAGCAGTCTTCACATTTTTAGACGGCAACGATATTGCTGGCTGAAATCTAGCAGATTAGACCGAGTGTACTGAGAAAGCTAGTAAGACTGAGGCAAAAGCTCCATGTTAACAATATGTTAACCGCTGTAGTAGTACAATAGTTTGTCGGATATACTATGGATTGAACCTTACAGTAGAGCAGTCAGTGCGCCCTTTCATCAATTTCTCACATTTTCTCTTGTGAGTTTTTGGTTTTAACGAGGAATAAAACACGACGCCGCTCTTCAACCTCTTTGAATGCTCAGCATCGTTCTGCCCTCAAAGGAAATTTCCACATCTGGAGAAAAACACAACCTGACAGGTCCGCAGAGCCTTGTTACAGTTGCTAAGCTATGTCTGGAATATCACCGTTCGAGGTAGGGGGGGTTTAGCAAAAAAAAAAAAAAACACATTAAATTCACCTTTATAAAGTTGGACAAGCATGTCAGTAAAAAAAAATGTGCGGAGGAGATCAAGGTTCGAGTCACAAAATGTATCGAAACACTAGGAGTCAAGTGTTCCATGTGCCCCCACGTGCAGGAGCGGGTAACAACACATGCAACACCTACACATAAATACTAAGGACCGCAACACACGCCCAGGAATATATATATACAATTGCCCCTTGTCAGAATTGCCCCCGGTTTCCTCTACACTGTAATCAAAGGTTTAGACTAATTGTTCAAAAGCTCTCACAGATTTTAACCCAATATTGAACACGGACCTGGATAGTCCTTTCTCAAAAAGTTATACTTCTGTTACCCTCTATAAGACGGACGACTGACATTGCATTTTTCTTTTGTAAACAACATGCAAACCCAATAATATAATCAACATCTGGGGACTTATATCAACCATAAGAGAGAGCGCGGATACTGGGAGCTGACAACATGTGTCCGAGTGCGTGTATGTCTCCTAGCAACAGTAAAGTGTCTTGATGAACCAGACCCGAAACAAATCTAACCTTGTGAGGAGTGAAGGAAGGGAAGACGCTGATGGAAGAAACGATGTGATTAAGGTTGGACTGAACGACTGGGGGGAGGGACAAATGGTTGTGCAGGAAAAAAGGGTATAAATAACAAAACGCGGCGCACGGAGAAGTTTGCATAATTTTAACAAGGAAATAGGAAACTTAATGAGTCGAATCGATCATCTCACCCTGCTGTGTGCTTGTGTCTGTGTGTGTGCATACGTGTGTGTGTGTGTGTGTTTCCTTGAACACTCACCGGAGTGTGGGATGAGCGGGTGCTCCGTCTTGTGACAGGGCGACTCCGGCAGCAGCACCGGCCCTCTCCTACTGGCCACGCTTCCAGGCCGCAGGACCAGCATGCACTGCAGCAGCAGCAGTGCATGCTGGGTAACAGGGCGTCCCATTGGGGCCTGGGCTCGGCTCACTTCTCCTCAGGCCTCAGGGGCCAAGAGCATTGGAGAGACACACCTGGAAGAAGAGAAGGATTTGGGGTTAAAGATCACATTGAGAACATGTTCACGTAGACCAAGAACACCTTTAAACGAGATCTTTTCTTCACATTAGCTGCAATCCAAGCGCTGGACCGCTCGACGCAGTGTAACACCTCGCCGCAACCACCGAGGATTCGCTTCAGGAGATAAAAAGCAGCAGAAATAAATCCTTACAGAAAGGGGGAACTGGGGAGAGGAGGTGCAACAAAGAGAGAGTGTGACACATGTGGGGGAGAGATTCGGTGAGCAAAGCTACGCAAAGACCTCGCACCGCTCACCTCTGACACTAAGGGCGTGAATCAGCGTCACCTCACACACCTCTCGTCTGCGTCCTCCAGTGTCTGAAAACGCCGTGCCCTCTTTGTTTCCACCGCAGCCGAGGATTTAAAGTAACGACGAGTGGGGAGCGGAATATGTGAGCGTTAATGTGTTATTCATTACGAATCTATCCATCTATTTGTTTCTGCGCAAACAGCATGTGACTGATATATGCACGGAGCTGCACCGCACAGCGCTCCGCACTGGGTCAATTAAATCCTACGGCTGCCGTAAATTTGACGTGCTTTTATTCACAAATCGCTGGATGTGATTATTATATAATGCTTACGGCGGAATCGTGCTTCCCAGAAGTCATTCGCCGCAAGAAAGGCAGAGCACATTTTACAACTCAATTGGTTATGATTTTTTTTTTCTTTTTCTTTTTCTTTTTTTTTTTTCTCCTTCGTGGGGGTGAATTGATGAGCAGTCTAGACCCTCGACATCATTACTTTTTAATCATTTATGTGATGCTATTACCAGGAATGATGCATGCTGTGCGCAATAGAAGAATGAGCCTCCCTGGCTCTGTACCACATTGTGAGCAGTGTGTGTGTGGTGGAGTGAGTAAAGATACGCTGCCAGTAATGTTGAGCATTTGCTTTGCCAAAGCTTTCATGACAGAAGATGTATTTTGTAGCCGAATCCCGGGGAGGGTTTCTTTTTATTTTCATTGTATGTGGAAAAAAAAAGGCTTTTCATCTGTTGTCCAGTCAGTGGTGAAAAATAAATAAATAAATAAATGGTGCTTTGTGGAGCAAGAACAGAACAATCCTCCCTCCACGACAGAGTTGATTTAGTGTGAATGGTGGGTTGCGAATAAGCAAAAACTATTAATACCACGTTTGTTGTGTGAAGGCGGCGGAATATGAGAAAATCTGCGCGCTGCAAAAAAAAAAAAAAAAAAAAAGGAAAACAGGAGGACAAACTGTAGCGAGCTGAGAGAAGAGAAAGAAGAATGAAAATTTACTCTCCTCAGACAAACCTCATCTCCGCTCTCCCTCTGAAGTATGGACCCCCTTAGTGCGAGGAAGCTTAAAGTGGCTCTGGGGTAGAACATAAGGCACCTCTCTGCTCTGCTTTCAAGGGAAAAGCTCTAATGCTGAGCGCGGTGGTTTTATTTCATTTTCTCCTTCAATGGAAAGTTTACTCTGCCTTTAGTGTGCTTGAATAAGCGCCCGTGACCTTGAGGCCTGTGTGGAATTCATTCAAAGTCCGGCGTATGAATGCACAGGCGGCGGGGATATGTGGGTTTCTTTTTCCCTTCAGCCACCGAGTAATGTAAAACACCTGTCAGCCTCGGCAAGGCAAAGCGAGTGACAGCCGGCGCCAGTTGCCTCCCTGTGTTCCTTTTCCCTTTCGTCTTGACGGTTCACACGTCAGCTTCTGTACTCTTGCGCTTTTTCGCTTTAGTCAACCTGTCGTCTTACGTGTCACTTTTCTTTGTCTGCTAGTTTGCTTGACAGTCTTTAATGTGTTTTTTTTTTCTGTCACCAAAAAAGCCATTTCTACCTGTTGCTGCTGAGAGCGAGCGAGCCTTTCCCCCCAGGTAGTCTCTGGCTTGGACATTCTTCTTGTCATTTTTCATGCAGTTTCATAAACTTTTTTACGTCTGCAGTCGCTTGGAGGGAACATTTTATAATCAGCAGGGCGCCAAGGTAAGCTTGGACGTGGGAAATTGGATTACCGAGTTGTATGCGAGTGGTCGGAGAGGGCTGTGGCATCGACATGGACCCACACACACACACACACACACACACACACACACACACACGCATATGCAGAGGGCTGTATGACAGGAGCAGGCACCGAGGCCCAGCGAGTCGTTGCTCTTTGACGACCTCGCTCCCTCTGCGACAGCCCTGCACACGACCTCCCGTCAGCTTGTGAACACATTCAAACACCCACCCGCCCACACACACACACACACGCGCGCACACACGCACACACACACACACACACACACACACACACACACACACACACATAAATGTTAAACGAAGTTCCACCATGTCTTCCTACTCAAGTACCAAATCAAGCACCAATATACGTTATCACTCCTGCTTTCTCTTTGTTGTACTTGATTTTTATGTTAAAGTCGCCCCGTGAGGCTTTTCTAGTATATAAACAAAAATCACGCTCGTATTGATTCTCCCCGAGGCATCCTTGAGGTCAGACAAATGTGCTTGATATATTTCCTTCCCCATAAACACTTGTAGGCCAATTGTTTAACATTTTGAACAGCCGATCAATAAAAGAAATTGCGCTTTATTTACTTTCATTTAACCGCAGGATCAAAACAGAAAAAAAATCTGTGAAAACAGTTAAATTACTGATGACGGCTATTGTATTTAAATGATGTCTGACAGGGTTGAGTTGAAAGACAAGGCCGACGTCCATCGCCGATGGCTGACGGTCATCGACTATGAGCCCGTGGAGTGCGGTGGGAGTGCTGCAGTGACAGTCTGACTCCTTTCGCTGATGTCCGTCGTCACCTCAGCTGGGTGAGATCAGTAGGTCAGGGTAACGGTGCTAATGAGCAAATCCTGCCTTACAGCAGCTCAGAGGGGACAAGCTCATCAACCCCCCCCCCCCAACAACACTGTCGTCGTCCATCGTCATCTTTCGCTGTGGACTTCGACCCCGTTTCCCAATACGTGTTTTGATGCCTATTCAACGTTGAGTCAAAACACTAGCATTGTTTCTGCCTCACTTTCTACATATGGTTAAAATGAATCTTAAGCTACTTCCATCTCGTCATCTGCATGAAAAGGCACCCTAATGAAAACCTGTCGCCACACGCTGAGACAATTACGAACTGTAAAAACCTAAAGACGCTGGAAGCATTCATAAGCCGTCATTTCAAGAATGCACGTGTCGCTTTAGAGACGCAGAGATAACCTGATTTACGCCTGCGAATGCTTTTGCGTCGTGCCCTTTCAAGTAACAGAGCACAGTCAGACAGCCATGAGTTGATCTCTGGTGGATCCTGTTTTCTCTTTAGCTCACCACAAGCCACTGACTGGTCCTGTGGGAGACAACTGGAGGAGCTTTCTGAGCTGTTTGGTGGTCTAAACTCTAAATCATCTCCAGGGCATTTGTGCAAGTCTCTGCCGGCACCTCCTCCTCCTCCTCCTACCTCTGCTCCAACTCCTACTTCTTTCTCTGCCTTGCTTTCACACCTCTTCAAATACAAACACAAAAAAACACACCTACAGTACCAGAACACTCACAGCACAAACACACACACACACACACACACACACACACACACACACACACACACACACACACACACACACACACACAGTGAAATCACCCTGGGACCCGGTGATGGATAACACACCGGTGCATTCAGGGCACTTAGCACAGGGAGCCCTTTAGCCACACTGTAACGGTAACATGGGGTAAACGACGTTGACATTTGAAATACACGTGCAGAGCCGATAATACAGAATAATTCCTCCTTTTTCTTTTAATTTCGAGGAGGAACAAAACCTTTTTCCTTCCATTTGCATCTGATTGCCTGTCTAGGTCTGAATGAGTTTGCCTGAATAGTCAAAATGGAACACACCACTTCTATTGTGCAAATGTAAATGTGCAAATCCGAAGGCTCTTGTGATTTGCTTAACCATGTATATTTTATCCAGCTTTATTAGTGCTAATCCACTACATCACGGAGATTGTTGTGCTTTTACTCCCCTACATTTATCATCAGCCTTTGTTTATTGTTATTCTTCGGAATACAATTATTTCCAGTGAAAACCATGTTCTGTATCTGGAATTTTGGGGGATTTAGATTTTTTCTTGCTGCTAGGGGCCTTTCTATCAGAACAAAACACAAGACATTTGCAGAGTGTTTTGCGGCGAAGTGCCCAACAACTAAGAGTCGACAGACCTTGGGGGCTCAGTCAGACCTGAAGAATAAACGATCACATCATATTCTGCTCCGATCCAGAACTGTTTACTGATGGGAGGAGCGCTCAAAGATGACTTTTTCAACTTTTGGGATTAACAAATGGATTTATCTATCTCACTCCTGTTTATCGACCTGACTGCAGCAGTGACCACGTTGCTGTAATGTTGATGGCCGACTGGAGCTGGATGGGAAAAGTACTTCCTGCGGACTTCCTACTTATCTTTTTCTTATACCACTTAACACAGCGCTGTAGTATTTTTACACAAGACCTAATAATGGATGAATCTTGCATTAAATCACAAGATCTTTGCACTCCTGGCACAACCCTGATCTGTCGTTAATCAAACACATTTGCACTAAAGGGGTAATGTGTGCATCATCACCTCTTCAGTATGTAGGTGCCGCAGTTTACGAAAAAAATCAAACAAACAAAAAAAAAAAACGGAGCAGACAGCCATCAGAGATGGAGACGATGGCAGCCGGAAATTAAAGTGAAAGCAGAGACACGAGGGAGGATGGTGTATTATCCTTAATGATTTGTGTGTTCCAAGAGCAAATATTAGACATGAGGTCGATGAAACGATGCAGCCATACAGGAGCATGTCAACAACTGTCTTGAAATAATAAACAAGAATTTGTTGCATTGAGACCGTATGTGATCATTAGTATGACATATGTATTCATTCACGGCTGACAGCGATGTTTCTATGACATGAAATGTATATCAGGTCCAAAAAAAAATTTCAATATTCCAGAACACAGCAGGATGTGATTGGCACCTCTTTTTTCTTTTAGTTACACTAAAATCAACAGGGAGCGAACAACGTGTTTTGCAATCAAACACAAGATGCTGTTGGTCAAACTCCCAAAAAAGTAGTAGAAGAAGAAGAAGAATGCAGTCACACTTGCTGTGAAACATATTCAGGTGAGTAATGGATTGGTTCAGACAGCCAGCAGCAATTCACTACATAGTTTTGGAAAGTTACATAATGGTGCATTCAACTGCGTACAGCACACAAACACACACAATCACACACACACACACACACACTCCTCTGCATCGCTGCATTTCAGGAGTTGAGGTGTCGGCTAACTAATCAATTGAAGTCTTCCTGCAGTAACGAATGCAGGGAGGATCATATTAACACCACTATTGATTTTGTCTGAAGGAGACTTCATGATGGTTAAATTACACTATACATAATGAACAGACTCCTGGATAAAACACCGGCTTTGTGTTCGTCCTACACACACACACACACACACACATATTGGCTCACATGGGAGCACGTTTGTCAAATGTGAGTGGTGCGGTGATGATCCATCTGTCCAAACACAGTGGTGGGAGTGTGAGATCGGGGTCACAACACTCTGCTGATAGATGCTTCTCTCTCTGGCCAGACAGGACACACACCAGTAAAATGAAGCCAGACTTTGCTTTAGGCCCGAGCACACAAAGACAATGCATAGCTGCTTTCTATTGGTGTACGTCGGACAAAGCGCTTGTAAATGTGCGTTCGTTGGGACTGGTTTGTCTGGGAGTTTGCCTGTTTATTGCTCTGCCTATCAAGACGGGTTATTGCCAGTTTTTATTTGCTGTCCGGCGTCTCTGTCTGCCAATTGGTTATCTGCGATTTGGGTGTTTTAGACCCAAGCACACAGCGAGATGACGGAGATGTTTGCTCTTTACATTGCCGTCTGTCTGTCTGTCGCAAAAAGGACAGTGGCTGACTATCTGATTTTATGAATGTCAGAATGAATGACTGAACCAAATTATTGATTGATAACGAAGACGATGTTGACAAATCTAAAGTCGAAAAAACTATTCAGCAACGGGGAAATAAACTGGCCCACGGACTCCCCGTGACCGACAAACTAGAAAGACCGACTGACTGTCAGGTTGGCGGAATGACAAACGAGCTGACAAAGTAACAAACTGACAGAGAGACTGATGAGGCGCCCGACTGAGTGAATGACTGCGGCGTAAAACAACGTGATTGACAGGCCGAGTAGCCAACTGACTTCTCTTCTTCTTCTTCTTTTGTGGCTGTCAGGAGGGTTCTTTCGACCGCCATCTGTCAGAATTCTCCAACCTCTATCGCGCCCCTTGCCATTTCTACCTTTCGTTGACCTCCTCCCCACCCCCCCCACTGTTTCATGGTATCAGTCCACCTCAGTCCGCCGGCTCTCTCCTGGGGACTCAGCAGAGGATGACAGACAGAATGACGGAGTGGTGACATCGCCGTCGGAGGGGCTCATCGCAGCGCAGCAGGGTCTTTTCCATCCGGCGACCCCCTGAGATTGGAGGGCGGATTGATTCCGTACGACGATTCCCAAGAGTGGGGCTGGAAGCCACCCTTGGATCGGATGGCTTGTTTGTTTTTCGAAAACCATATCTGCGGTGTACAGTGTAGCTTTTGAAGAAAACGTAATGCGTGTTTGTCCAGTTTGTCCAGCGTTACTACTGTACCGACAATTCTCTGCGATTGGATCAAAGGCATCATTCTGCTGTTGGGTGACAAAGAATGAGACACCCATCGGGACTCGTGTGAGCATGTCATTATGTATCATACTCAATATATTGTATTTTACATGTATTTCCTTACTGCAGTTACAGACTTTACCTAGTGCCTGCATCCCTTTTCTTGTTTTCTTCTTGTGTTTGACCTACATTAACTGTATTAAAAAATTAAGCCACGTTCTTCTCCTTATGTTTTCTTTTTATATTATGAATCATTTTTCAAGTGTATAAAAACATGACATTCGTATCAGTATACTTTATAGAGGCCTGTCTGAGTGTTCTTTCAACAGAACCATGAAATTAACAAAAAAAAGAAGACATTTCAGTTTGGTTTATTTTTCTGCAGTGACAGTGCCTCACACATCAGTGCCCCAGTGAATTTGACTGCTTTGATATATCTGTGTGAGCCGGCAGCAAAAAAGTTAGCTGCATCAAATTTCCAAACAATGCACAGCAGCTGGTGCGCCAAGTAACACGGAGTAACCCAAAAAACCCGTCTTTGTCTTTTTCCTGCCTGATTGGTGCCCAAACCCAACAATACCGTGACCACTTCACGTTTGTCAGCAAGCTTTTGATTTACAAATTCTAACTACACATTATGTTTCATTTTTTTGTATTCATTAGCGCAGTTTTTTTCCACAGAAAACTGACATCGGAGGGATAAGTAGACTGGCTAAAGGCCACTTAGCTTGAAACTATGACTGCCATATCAGATGATATTTGAGTCTCGTGGTGAACACCGCCATGGGAAATGCCAACCAACAAGCTAGAAGCTTCACACAGATGTATGTATATCCAGAAAAGTTTCATTCTTTTTTGAAAACTGGGAAAATGTGCACAGCAGCTACTGAGCCATTACAGTTCATACTGCCTTGCACATTAAGTATCAGATCGCAGTTCAACTTTTAAAGCCCAGCGGCAGTATCGTGTCACCAAGAGGTTTCCTTATCCCCTATGTTTGCAGATGCGTATACATTTTAGTGTGATGCTACATCTTTTTTTTTTTGCCTGCACATAATCTGACTCTGAGCCTGAATTCCATCATGTTCCACAAACGGCTCAATATTGGAATGAACATTAAATCGAACAAACACTGGATCAGTCTCTCCGTGTCGGAACGACGCACCGAGATTGCAATCTGTTGTTAGATTCACAGCCGCCCGTGTAAGATTTGGAAAACAGAACTGTGATTTCTGCTCTGAGCGTGCGGAGGGGAAGGGGACGCCGCTGATGAAACACAGGCGCTGGGGACGGGGGGGCGGCAGAACAGCGGCTTCGCAGAGTACTCGACTCACTCAAAGTTTGTTCGCCTGAAACTTTTCTTTTTTTCTTTTCTTTCTTTTTTTTTTTTTTTACAGTAAATAGTCTTGGGGTCAATTTAAGAACATGTCAGCCTCCTCTGCTCATGAGTAATGGTCGCACACACCTCAACCTCTCTGGTGTTCTTTTTAGCTTTCTTCTACATGCTGAAAAACACAATGAATCTTAAACACACCAAAGTCTGTGTACAGTACTGAGCTGAAAGGCTTTTTTTTTTGACCAGCCCTGATGACTGGCCCGACCACAACGATAGCTTTGGTCCGGCTAAATCTGGGACGTACATCACACATGTTTGCCACAGAAACACACACGCACACACACTGACTCTCTCCTCAGTCTTGCTTAAAAAACACACCCAGCAATTTCATATCCGAGTCCCACCCTGTAACTCTCCAGAGGTTCCCAAATCCTGCTGTTATTTTTACTCGACTCCCTTACCCTCCAGCACTCGTGCTGATGCATCACCACGTGCCTGGATGCGGTCTGCGTGAGTGTCGACACAACACAACTCCAGACGAGGAGACGTGTTTTTTTTTTAACAACACGCAATATGTGGCGGAGAAAAGTGACATCATGCCTGAAAAAGAGAGAAGCATCCGTGCGGAAGCTCTCGCACGCCAACTTGGATGATCACGTGACCTGGAGCTCTCTGGCTGCCTCTATGATTGCTGGAGGCAGTTCGTGATGACCTTTGACTCGAGGCTATTACAGAAATCCTGGTGGAATACTGAGCAGGACTTTTCAATCTGTTCACTTCCAAATTCACGTCAAGGTAGGACAGAGTCAGGACCTGTAGCCTACAGAGCCGACTTCGTAATTACAGAGAATTAATCATTTCTCAGGTTGGTTGGCTTCTTCTCAACTTCAGACAAGGGTAATATGAAAAAGGATACACTGAGTAATTTAATTCATATTCATTTCTTTTAGGGACTGTTGCTTTGATGTAAAGGAAAACTTTGACATTTTGGGAAGTACGCTCGTTAATTTTCTTGTCAAGAGTTAGATGAAAGGATAGACACCACTTTCTTGTCCGTGCGCTACATACGAAGCCATCGTCAGCAGCTGGCTAAAGTAGCTTAGCACAAAAACTGGAAATAGCCACCCTACTTCGCTTCTTTGAAGCAGCAAAGAAACAATCACTAGCCGTGTCTCTATTCGGGGATATGGCTGTGTTACACATGGCTGAAATAAACAGAGGTAAAGGTAAGGAGACAAAACCACTGTTTAGCCGCCGCAAAAAAAAAAAAAGATCTCAAAGAAGAAGTAGAAGAAACTAAATCGTCCATCTCCGAGAGAAAAATGATACATTTCCTCAAACAGCAAAAACCACCTCAAGTGAGTGTGAACACATTTGCGCAAAATTGAGGGACACAAAGTTTGAATTGTGCCATTTTCATCCACCTGTTCTAAAGCGAAATCAAAATGTGCATTAAAAGTGAGCCAGGCAACCAGCTGAGACTCCAGGAAGCTACTGGCCCAGACCAAGAAATAGTCCAGCGCATAATCCCTCGTAAAATGGCAATTTGTCTTTCTTACACTTCGGTTTTTTGCAGATTAAACAAACAAGATGTAACCTGTTAATTAGGGAGCTTTAGAGAGGCCAGCGGATTTTATTACCTTGGGCCGGAGCCAGGCTGGCTGTTTCCTCCTGTTTCCAGCTTTAATGCGAAGCTGCTGGCTGTAGCCTTATATTTAGCATATAGACGGCCTCCTCTTCCAGCCCTTTGCAAGAAAAGCAAATATTTCCTAAACGTCAAACCTTCCTTTAAAGTTTTCTTAAAAGAAAAAGTACCCTGAAGGAGTTCAAAGACATAAACAAAGCCACACGCAGCACAGAGAGGAAGAAAATCAGCTTCATCTGGATCTTTGGACGGCACACACTCTGCCTCTCACTGCCAATTAACAGTCATCCAAGTCTCTACCACGGCAGCCAGGCTGCTGCTGCTGCTGCTGAGAGTTGTCCTTATAAACTCGAGAAAAAAATCCCGTGGCTGACCCGGGCACTGATCGGCTGTTGAGACAGTGGCTCTGACACGCAGCTCGGACCCTCAGGCTACTGTCTGAGCTCCTCTCAGTGTCAAGAAAGCGCAGCTCACAGGGAGGAAAATTGTCGCAACAACCTTGCTGCTCTGGAGTGGCTTAAATCTCAGAGAAGAAACTGAGTTTGTCATCACTGTCCCAAGATGACACCTCGCTGAGATTCAATATTTCCGTACACAGCATCGGCAAGGTACTACAAAGTCTCCTCCCTCACGGGCCAGCGAGGGTTGGGTCGCTACTGGCTTCTTCGATGCAAATGTCACCGATGACTTTGACTAACACAGACCCCAACACCCTCAGCTGATTTGCAAGCACAAGATCATCCCCTCATGGCTGTTTGAAGACCTTCTCTGTCTTTTTCTCAACGTTTAACGGCTCGGCTAATGTGTCGGCATCAAAGCTCTCTCGCACTTCAAAGTCCTCTGTTCTCCCCGCGTTGCATTAGCAGGGCCGTTGCACGCGAGAGGAGCGGCGCCGTCTGACGCCTGATCAAGACTCGTGACAAAACAAACCTCGCCCCCACATGCAGGAAATACAAATATTAAACTCACGCGCTCACGCTGGCACACGCACCGTCACCTGGGGCCGCGGCGATAAGGGGCATAAAGCCCACCGCTGAGGGATGGTGACATTTTTAAAGCTTTAATTACATGCTTGGCTAACGGGTAGCCAACTGTCTCACTGGGCGCAAAATTACACTATCACTGTCTACAGCTGTGCACAGACGTCTAAAGTCTGAAAAAACCCAAAGACACCTGGCTCCTGCACCTCTGGGGCGAAGAGGCAAAGTGAGAGCGCTCGCCGCCCCGCTGATATCAAGGGTTACTCCCAACTACGGGACCAGCTCACTGATCTCTCCTTTCTCCAAAGGGCACGGACGCAACTCGGAGGAGGATGAAATGCTACCTCGGCGCTAACCAGATTCCAAATGAAAAGAAAATTACAGTCATCCATGGGTAAATCTCTCCCATCGAGCTGAGATTGTGAAATCAGTGAGTGGAGACTTTTTTTTTTTTTTTTTTTTTGTTCTGCACAGAATACTGCAGTTTCGAGTCATCCAATTACTAATATCGTAATCAATCATATCAGCTTTAGCGGTGACAGGATGTGACTGGGGGAATGATGGATGAAATCTCTTGCAGATAGATTTCACTGCAGGGGAGGTCGAGTCTCTTTGGTTAGACTGGCGGTAAATGTACAGAGCTTTCGGCTATGTGTGCCGTCGGATCTTCTCCAGCAGAGGTGGAAGATGTAAAAATACACACTCGCAAACTCTTTTGTCAGGTTAAAGGTACTGGTGTAAGCTAAATATCGTGCTTTTTACCTGTCACTATTACTTTTTAATGTTGATAACGGCAATGGATCAAATACCTCTCTGTGTTGTGAACGCCGCTGCTTGTCGTCTGCAGTTCCCCTCAGCTCTACGGAACTTTTACAGCTTCTTTCTAACTCACTGTTTTTTTTTTTTCCTCCATCAAACAACTTCACTGTTTCGATTCACTCCCATTGTGGTGCTCTGAAAAATAACCCCACCATGTTACCTGCGCAGCACAAAATGGCGACTACATCTACATGCTCAGACTATTCCAGTTTTTGCCAGGCAGACAATATTCCTATTCCAATGAAAAAAAGAGGAAAACTACTGTGCAGCCTTTCTTTTTCATTCATTCAACAGGGCTCCTGAAAAGATCAGGGTTGCAACATTTGTGCCCATCCAAAAACCTGTTGTTATCCAAGTCTTTTGTAACGTTTAAAAAGTGGGTCAGTTTCTCCTTCCGACCTGATGCTTTTCTTTCTTTTCTTTCGTTCTTGCATCTCTACCCTGAGCTTCAAAACTGTAGGCCGGGCAATGCACAGAGCTGAACAGAAACAGGCAAGAGGCCATGTCAGAGATGTCACAAGAGGAGGGGTCCCATCCTTTCCGTTTCAACCTATTTCATGTAGTTTGACTTCTGAAAAGCATGTAAGGATGAGGACATGAAGCCGAGAAAGGGGAGGTATTCAAACATCAGATGGTGGGATGAGCTTACAGTGTCGTGCCACGGCGCTCTGGGTCGAGACGTGAAAGAAGTCAGCGTTGCGAAACCATGTGTGGGCCTGGTTTGTGCTGCATACGTGTCCGAGGGCCGCTCCTAAAACTCCCAAATACCTGCGTAACCCCCACAGTGCCTTCTGTATGTATGTGTGTGTTTCTTGTCGCCGTGTTTCCCCTTTCAAAGTGCGCAGTATACTACACAGAGGAATAAGATCAGCTACAACATGAAGTATTTCTCACACATAAGCTCAAGGCATAATAATGCAGTAATCGCTTTTGATCACACTTTTTTTTTTTTAAATCTGGTCATTCACTGACAAAAGTCCCAATCAGTCAAACCCAAAGGGAGACACGGGGGCAGGCAGCAGAATACTATAATCAATCTTCCCACATGTTTTCTCGCAATCAACGTATCCAAGATAACGAGCCTAACAGGCTGCCAACTCCTACAGCTCGGTAATTATACGCCTGAAAAACAACAGCAGCCACCTCGTTGGCAGAGAAGAAAACCCAAACATACACTCATATACTTACATAAAGCACCTACAGATGGGGAGGGAGCCAGGAGGAGGCTGCCTTGAGATGACGCGTCTTACTGTATCTGAAGAAATGTGGCAGGAGGGATCGTAAATTAGCTGCTGGCTCCACTGGAACCAATTAATTACCCAAGTGTGTGCATGTGTGCGTGTCTGCGCGTGTCTGTTGAGTGGCCTGGCCTTTGTAATTTGTCCCGTTAACACCAGAGACAGGCACAATAGCAGAAAGTTATAGCATTAATGAGAGGGGGAGAGATTGGGTTTGGTTAACAGCAGCTGTTTTAACACAGGAGTATTTGCGTATTTGAGTGTGTGTGTGTGTGTGTGTGTGTGTGTGTGTGTGTGTGTGTGTGTGTGTGTGTGTGTGTCTGCCTGAGTCTCCGTCTCCCAGAAGATGCCTCCCAAGGGTGAAGTGGAAGAACAGAGGAGCAGAGTCGGAGACGGCGCCTGCAGGCATCCGATGTGATCGTGTCTCTGCTAGACCAAGCAAACAGATGTAGGCCTCCCCCCCCTCCACCCGTCTCGCCTCTATCCTTTCTCCCTCTGCCTGTCTGCCTATCTTTCTTCTCCTGCGTGCTCGTGACGAGTCAGAAGGATTGCGTTTCACAGAGGGTTGAACTGACTAGTCCACTCTGACACTCCTCGAGAATCCAGATGCAGGAGACTTTTGCAGCGGCTCTCAGAACCAACCTGTACGCCTTAGCCCCGGGCAACGCGAGTCTCTGGATCTATTAAGGCCATGTAAAGGCAAAAACTTCAGCCTAACTATGGAATGTATGACTTGAGTATTTCTTCTTCTAGCTCCTCTTCTCTGTTCACTTCTGTTGGAGCAGGGCCTCAGGGTAGAGGCTCTAATTGGGCATTTGATTCCCAGTTGAGGTCCAAAAGAAGACTATTAGTCAGTGGTACAATTAGGCAGCACCAGACTTGGAAAAAGTATTGATTCTCCATTCGTAAACTTGAACTGTCTACATACTTGCATAGTAGTCAAGGGGGGGTAGGGGTAGAAAGACTTGAGAAAGTGCCCTCCAAAGACTCTCTGTGTGCTTGTGCGCCTCCCCATACAACTGGTGCCCTTATTAGTTTATTTCGCCCTTGCCCCTCAAACACCCAGAGTCCAAGACTGAATAAGAGCCTCCGGTCAGTCGTAGCAAGTTAAGCTTGATCAAAAGCCACAAAAAGAAGATGGGACTTGGGGTCTGATCTGATTTTGATGTGGTGTGGCAATTTGCACAGGTTGGGGCCCGCAACAAAGAAACTGGATCGCCCTTGAGTTTCCGCCAAGCCTGAGGGATGACCACAAGCGACTGCTCGTAGGACCTGAGCGGTCTTGGTGGGATGGAGGGGATTAAAAGCTTAGATGAGTGTGAGGGCACCAATCCATGAAGTGCTTTAAAAACAAATAGTAAAACTTACAGTATCTGACAACCTGAGAATGAGACTTAAAAATCTCATTGCACACTGGCTTGCCTCACCTTTCCGGCTTCTCTCGCAGCAACATTATCTGCTTTTTCGTCAGCAGTAAGGTCTGTAAAAACGGCCAAGGAACACACCACTTCAAGCTTGTTGTTCGTTATGTAGCCGATTGGAACTGACGTGCATTTCGTAAGCTTTCCTTAAATAGGACATTCTGCCTGTGTTTACAGGAGGGATGTAATAGCACCTCTCTGCAGAGCATGTGTGACTGACAGCAGACGAGAGGGGAAGGGCGAGGGCAGATTGTCACCTAGTTAATAGATGGCGCACGGTGTCGTTCTAGTATAAAACAGGTAAAATCGGTTGCCAAATATACTTGGACAGCCGTTAATACACCTGGGCAGACTGCCCAAGTAAAATATATGTGTGGGAAACACTGAAATACCTTTACCGAAACTAGTTAAAGACCTCGCTGCAATGTTCAGCACATACTGCAGATGAGGTAGTAAAGGCTGACTGTCAAGAAGAGTTTCAGTCGACAGGGCGGGACATAATCGGAGCACGGATCTGTGTTTCAGTTTTCAAAGATAAGAAGGTTTTTACTTTGTTCAGTCTAAAATCATCTCAGCGACTTTTGCAGAGAAAAGATGACAGTGGGCCAAGCTTCCCACACAAGGTGCTTGCAGTTTTGAGTTCACTAAGCATCAAGAATATCTTGATCTCTTGGAAAACAGTCAAAATGAGGCTGCAATGACTGAGGGCGGTGGAATTTTAGTGGAAGATATAGGATATAGCTGTCCGCAAAGCATCTGAAGGAGATGCCATGCTTCTTGATGAGGGGGCCCAGTGGGAGCAAATATATGGAGAAGAGATGAGGCGCAAGAACAAAGCCCTGGGGAACCCCTCAGGTAAAGAAGGGGACGAGGAGAAAGCAGCACAGCAAAGCTACAACTCTCCTGGGAAGATGTGAACCACTTTAGGGCTGTTCCATGTACACCTACCTATTGTTCATTGTTCTAGTCTGGCGATAAGCAGCTTATGATGGACCGTATCGAATGCAGCATTAAAGTCTAAAAGTATTAAAATAGCACAATCCAATAATGACATGCTGCACGCGGCCGAGCGTTGAGAAAAGTGTTTTGCCAACATCAAAACCTCAAGTTAATTTGCTCTAAGTGCCGTTTTTGCAGGAAGTTCGATATGTTTGTTCAGGTGCAAGTCAAACACATGGACACACAGGCACACACACGACCAAATATGCAGCACCTACGGAATTTTCACATTCAGCTTTCCTTTTACTAAAAGAGAGTTAAATAAACATATTCACTGTTAATATATTAATTCCACTGGTGTGAAATCCTCGAGAGACTCTATCCGAATGAAGTCAGTAGTTCCTCTTGAGGTCATGAGTTTGCACGTATAAAAAAAAAAGGCTTGTTAATAAGCTTATTTACATCCTGTGAAGATCGGGGAGTGAGTAAATCAAATGATTTGTGCTGTGTCTTTGAAATTCAACACATAAAAAAGAAGCTAACTTTTAACATCAGGGCTCAGTGATTAGGAATCTGCTGGGAGGCGGTAATTGCGCTTCCTTCTGTGTGTGATCCAGTGTATTTTCCCCATGAGGGAGGCCGGGCTGTTTTTCCAAGAAGCACAACAACATCTCACAACACACTGTCTCGGCGGGGCAAAACCGCGAAAGCAGGGAAGAGTGGGGGCAGTAATCGCAAATATTAATAGACAGAGAGATGTCCATCATCGAGTGGTTGCATCATGTCAGTGTAACGAGGTTTTCACTTGAGGATGACAGCCGGAGTGCCTCAACGCTGTCCCCAATTATATAGCAACCAAAACGTCAATCAAACAACGCACTTCTTCAGCCATAACGCCTCAGAATGCAGTGCAAACTCTGCCTCGCGTCTCCTCCTCCCTTTGGTTCAAAATAACTTATTAACCTTAATGCCGCCCTCCATGGTGCAGCATGAATATTCACTGTTCTATTTATAAAGTGCTGAAGCCGGCAGCTGACGGCCTTAACAGCCCATTTTTTTTCCATCTAACATCAACCCTCTTCACAGTCACCGCCGCCGCGCTCCTGTAAGGTAGAAAGCTTACGACCACTCCTCGTACGGCCCAGTCATTATCTCACCCACATCAATAGATGCCATTATCTACATGCTTAGGTCCAAAGGCTTAATGATCAAGTTGTCCTTCACCATGTGCTCATTAACCAGCGTGACAAAGCCTTTTGTGCAGGTAGATTTCCTCTGTAAATGCCAGTTGGAAGGTCACGAGAAGCAGTGAATTAAAGCCCCGGTGGACGCGTCGCCAAGGAAGAGGTTAAATTGAGATTCTGCCCTCACATAAGGAAGTGCTCGTGGTGATATATAGGGAGATGGTAGCAAAAGTTAACCAAGCTAAAGGTGAACTACTAACATCTGTGTGAAATTGAAATTTCTCTACACAGGAAATCCACAATGTTGCTATTATGTAACGCCCTTTCAGGGCAGCATGGAGGCTGTGGTGGTGGTGGTGGTGGGGGTGTGGGGGGTTTTGTGTTTGAGAGTCTGCCACACTTTGTAGACAAGGACAGGAGGGGGGACGTCAAACTTCTAAGGGAGGTAAAAAAAAAACTGAGGGCTCAAGCAGATTTTCTGCGGGTGTCATTATTGATGCTGATCCCTCGGCGCGTCACGCTACTCTCTTACTAATCAGGTCTCGCTATAATGTTTCCACACTGCCTCTTTTCTCTGATCGATGACACTCTGCCCCGCTTTAAAAGCATGAAACTTTAGACAGAAAGCGTGAACTGCACAGTTAATCCACTCTCCGCCGGTGTTCTGCTAAATCATCAACATGCCACTTTGGACGGACAGAGGGGAGGGAGAAACGCACAGCAAGCAAAGATTAGATCACAGGTGTGCAGGGAAAATAAAGACACACTCAAACACGAGTGGCTTTAGGGAACTGTCTTTAAAGAGCAGAGATGCACCGGTGTGATCTCTCTGTGTTGGTATTGAGGATCCTGACCGAGCGACAGATCCACATTAAATACAGATTTCAGTTTTGCTGTGCTTATTTTAAGTGGTGTGCAATACTGATAAAGGATACTCAATCATTATTTCATGAATGTTCCTGAAAAGGCCTTTATTGTGAAACTGAATAAGCTGACAAAGCTGTATGGCTGTACAAAATTTCAAAACAGGAGGAGGTATGCAACTAAAAGCCCCGAAAAATGTCCGCCCTCTGGAGGCACTACAGGAACGTTTGAGGGATCCCAAAAGTAAGTAGGATGGGTTACATCATCTGTACCAAATTTTGTACCAATCCAGCAGATATTTCACAGGGTAAGTGAACACTTCAGCTCCTGGCAGCGCTACATGGAGAGTCAGCAGTTCGCCAAACACAGTGAGATTCACCCGTGTGAATGTCTGCACCAAAGATAGAGATATTTCAATCTGGAGTGGTGGACTGAAATATCGACAGACTGACATTGCCTGCCTTAGTGCTGCTAGCAGGGCTAAAATTACTTCAGAGGAGATGTGTAGTGCTAATTTTGTGTGAGTGGTGCGTTTTGAAGAGAAATTACTCAATACTTGGTTTCAACAGATTCGCCGGAATTCATGAAGATTTCCCCAACAAGGGAAGGCGATACATGCCGCGATTCAAGAAAAACATTGTTGTAAGTTGATTTTTGAGACGTTACTGGTTGCTGTAAATCCAATAATGCTGTTGCCAAGATGACCAACAGCAATTCCCCAAATTTCCCTAAAGGACAATTCCAAACTGTTTTACTTTGTTTATATGTGGCGGAAAATTGAAATTCTTCTCCAAAAGCTACACAGTGCCCGTTTAACTTATGGCTGCGATTCCAACATAACAGTGTTCATTTTTTCAGGTTTTAAACAACGGAACAAAATGACAAAATGTCACCATCTAAAGCCTACTTGTGGTGACTTTCTCAATATGAAACAACAACTCACCACGTATAAAGGGCTGATGTCATAAATTGCATTTGCACAACTGTACACCAGCTTGAAGCGCACACACACTCAGTCACACGCAGGCGGTCTTCAGGACAACAATGCTCCACTCACGTCAGAAATGCCTCATAGCGACAGCTGAGACTTTCAAGGCCTCACATGACAAACATTTGAGGACGTCACAGTCAGACCTCTTAATTGCAAGTCTTTGGGGTAAGGTGCCACAGCGGCCCCCCCCCCGATACACCAACAACACAAAACAAGTTTCCTCTAATTGACCCAAATGAGCCGTGTAACAAAAAGAAATCACTTTGATAATGTGTCATCACCTCCCTCGTAAAAAAAACAAAACAAAAAAAAACCATGAGAGAACGGCGGAGCGACAGAGAGTGGAGGCTACAAAGAGTGAGAAAACACATCCTGTCTGTCTGTCTGTCTGTGTGAGCGATTATTATTATCTTTTTTTAAAAAGTGCATCGCGTGGATGCACGAATACAATCTGTCGGGACAAATCACATATCAACAAGAGACATTCTTCCGTCTGGGTGAAACCACGAAGATTAGAATAAAAAGTCGCCCCCTCCGTCTTGTGGGAAGGTGGGTGGGTAAGTCTGTGGGTAAGTGTTATAAGAATGCATGTGTCAGCAGGTATACAGTAGAACAGCAGGTGTGTGTGTGTGTGTGTGTGTGTGTGTGTCTGTGTCTGTGTGAATGCGCCGAAAAAGGCTCCAGGCTGCATGTTGGTGTTTAATGAGTTTTGCGGGGGGAAACTCCAAGGTTTCCGGGATAAAAGTGAGACACTGAAGTCTCTATTTGGGCCCGGTATTAACTCTCTGAGCCTGTGTAGCTGCAGGCTTTCCATCCTAACTTGATTAGGCGGGAACGGGCCAGGTGCTTCGTGCCCTCCACGCGCTGAAACGAAAGGCTCGTGCAAGGGCAAGCTGTCGCCGCCAATCTTTGTCATCCCTCGTATCTTTTCCTTCCTCTTCCGTTTCTTTTGGCTATAAACGTCCCATGCTGCCACCCTCCCCCCAAAAACGACGCCACCTGGGAGCTAACAAACAACCACATCAAATTAGCAGCAACAGCTCCATCAACCCCACCCCCCCCGACGGATGAAGGGGACATGCAAGCTGGCATGATGTGTGTCTATAGCAGCGACAGGTCTAATTTAAGCTCACAGCTAAATATACAGTACAGTACAGTGCAGCGCTGCCCCTCTGAACCGCGGAGCTTCATGATGCCTTTGATGGCATAACATCAAAGCTGAATATCATTACTTTAACTCCAATATATTAATTCACTTTCTATGTTTAGGTCCTGCCTCATATTACTGCTGAGATGAAAAAAAAAAAAAAAAGTATCTTTGCCCTCGTGATGCATATTCATGCGGCGTGCACACGTTACAACACCTCAGAAGTCTCGAGCCACACGAGGCTCCGCGAGGCTCGTCGGACTTTTGGTCGACTGACCTAAATTTCCCAGAAATGATGGCGCTATTAATTGTGGAACTGCCTTCCTGTGTCATTATGATAACAATTAAGGGGGTTGCGGTCCTGGTTAATACCCCCTTCGCTTTAAAACCCCCAGGAGTGGGTCGCAAAGAATACCGGGCGTATTTAATGTGAGGTCTCCACTGGTGTTGACGCACCAGCCCTGGGGTCCATCTGGGCTTGATTGTAGGCCAAAAACCAGATGTTCCTGCCCTCATGCGTGTGTTTGCCTGGCTTCTTAAAGTGTGTGTGTGTGTGTGTGTGTGTGTGTGTGTGTGTGTGTGTGTGTGTGTGCACAGCTGTCTACCTGACCCAAATGTATCTATTACTGCTGAAACGCTTCTTTGTCAGCATGCGTGTACCTGACCCACTTGTATCAGTTGATGTTTACTTGCATGATTCTTCTGAGAGTGGGAGTTGGTATTCGTGCCTCCTTGTATTTACCACTGTGCGATATGTCGACACCCTTAAAGGTGTTGTGAACAGCTGCTTATCTGATCTTATTTGCTGGTATTTACACGTCTCTTCCCTCCTTGTACAGATGTGGCAGGTGCCAGGGACCGCGGTATTTGTGTTTCTTTTTTAGTCAGCAAATATCAAAGTCAAACTCTCTCTGTCGAGCCGAAATGATTCGATGATTAATCGCTTGTCAATTCACATGAAAAATTATCCAAAGTTAAGTGTGAGGATTTGCTTTTTTCCCCCGTTTTATTTCACAGTAGACTAAATATGTTTGGTTTTTGGACTGGTAGTTAAATGAAGACATTACCTTAAGTTCCCAGAAAGTTTAATGGGCATTTATCACTACTTTTTTTTCACACTTTATGGACAATTTAAGATTACTCAATAATCATGATGCTTCACGATGCTTTTTGCTTCAATGTCATGTTGTGACAAATCGGGTTAAAGACCAAAATCAAGCATCTCTACGTCCCTCTTAAAATATCCAGCGGTGCAGCCCCCTCTGAGTGCTAAACGCCATCTACACACGCCGTCTCACTCTCGATGCAGACATTGTGCAGAGTTCATGTGACAATAGCTTTCTATAAAATAGCAGACTAGAGTTATTACAATCATGCTTTTTAAAAAAAAGAAAAAAAAATCTAGTCAGCCTTGTATATTTTTTTCTCTTTAATGCACCTGAATCTGACAGAAATCCCTCAGTAAACATCAACATGCGGTGCAGATTAGCAGCAACTTGGAAATATTTACCACAGATCTGCTTATTTCTGAGGTTCTGCTCATGTAATCCTGTACATATTCCCCACTGGGAAAAAGTCTATAAATTGCAATTTCTTGCCTTGAAAATGTCAGCAGACGAGCTGATGGAGGCTTTGAGCTCTTATTATTGTGGGTCCTTTTCGTGATATTACATCGCAACTGTGCAGTGTCACAACTCCAAATGTAAAGAGGTTACTGGCTTATTGTTTGGGATGCGTGCAGTCGGTGGACAAAGTCAGAGCAAATTTAAGTGTGTGCATGCGTGACGGGGCCGTATAGCTGTGCTGCGATTCCTGCCGCGACTGAACACTCCAGCAAGTTCATCTGGATGCCTGAATATATTACATTTGTCGCTATTTTTGTTCAAGTGAGCGTACGTGGGAAAAAAAAGTGCACGGCGACACGTCCGTGAACGCCAACGTTCGTGTCAGGGAGTACTGGTGCTCTAAGACGAAGAAAGCGGCGTGCTTTCAGACTGACCCGCTCTTCAAAACGTGAAAAGGAAAAAAAAAAAAAGAAGCAAAAGGAAGTGGAGAGGGTGAGGAAAGGGGAGAAAGTCGTTTAGGGTCACTTGAGGTAGATTACTGCGGAGGGGTCGGCAATAATGAGAGGAATGGAGGAACAAAGGATGAAGGAGACGCAGGGAAGGATGGAGGGTAAGGCTTGGACAGGGATGAAATAAAGGGACGGGGGGCCTGCGGACGGAGGGAAGAGGAGAGGGGTGTTAAGGAGGTTAAGCAGGAACAATAGGAGCGGTGAGCGAGCGGGAGAATGGAGAGGATTAATAGGAGATGGGTTTGAGGTGGAAAGAAAGAAGAGGCACTTTGGATGAACAGGAAGAAAAAGGAGAAAAGAGAAGTATGGCCGTGCCGTGGAGAGAGCCCTCTGTGAGTAACGCACAGCGCATGCCGCGAAAGCTGCAACTCCTCACATCTCTCAGGTCCGAGCAAAGCGTATGTCATGAGTCGGGAGAGCTGGTCCCACGGAGGTAATTGAATCAGGACATGAAAACAACAGGGGGAACAGACTCCGGGTGAGGTGGTCGGGGGCACAGCTGGGAAAGCAACGTTTCCCCCACCTTCGTTTCAAGCTGAGGGGGAAAGGGAAACGGCGCTATGAGGGAGCCTGGAGAGCCGACTCCACACGGCCCCTTTCACAGGAGCTCCAGCTCCAGGTGCAACACAGCGCTGGTCTGTTTAACATCCAGCTCCCCGTGTCGTCTGTTTCTTTGGACCACCTCGACCCCCGTATGTCTCTGTTTCCACCAGCGCGCCGGGCTTTTGTTTTTATGTAAACTGCAATCATATCGCCCATCGCGGTGTGAAATGATGACAGAGCGGGTGAAAATTGATTCAGACTCACTCCCCCCTCCTCCCCGACAAGGAAAGGCAGACTGAAATACACCAAAATATATAACAACCTGGGCACGCTTTTACAGAGTAGACTGTGTGTGGGGGGGGGAGGGAAGGAGCCAAAATTGGGCGAGAGGGAGCTTAAAGTGCTCTGTTTGTCATGAGGTTTTGCTCTTTTTTTTTTCTGGGCTCATCAAGCAAACTGCCGCTATTGTAAAGAGGAAATTGCCTGTAAAAACTTCCCCCTCTGCTACCTCCAGAGAAAAATCTGGGAGTGAAGGTTCATTGTGGCAGGAGCTTGTAAATAAACGTAAACAACGCTAGGTGTAAACGAGCCTAACAGGAGCACGAAGAAAAAGAATGAAGGAAAGGTGGGTTAGTCGCCTGTGCAGCTGGGCCAGACTGTTAATGTCTGCACTTTTTCTATTAGACGGGACCCCCTGGCTGCCTCATACAATTATGTTATTCTTCTGGGGCCGCGAGTGTGGGTGTCTGCATTGTGAGGCCGTGTCTGGAGGTGATAAAACAGCAGAAAGCACATAAATAATGACTTAATGATCCCCCTCCACCCTTTGCCATAATGATGACGGCGGAGTTTTCCAAGTCGGGGCCCTTGTGTGTGTGTCTGTGTGTGTTGGGGGGGGGGGGGATCCACATGTGGCCTCCAGGTGTGCTTGACTCCATCTCTACTACTACACTTCTTCACCTCCCAACTCGCCTCTTTTACTTTGTCCATCTTTTATTATCCACATCCGTCTATACACGGATCCCTCCCCGTGAGCGCATTCATCTTGTTGCACTTGCAGGAATACGCATCAAATACTTCTCAAGAGAATGATACAGCTGGATGATCTGCATTCATCATCCCGTCAAATGTAATTCTTCTGCACCGGTGGACTACAGGAGGCCCTCTTGGATGTCCCCATGGTAAGTAAAACATGATGCAGAGCCCTAGGGTGCCCTTACGGTGAAGAAAAACATTAAACATTTCCCTCTAGGGTGCTCTTCCAGTGGACACAATGTGGTGAAGTATCCTCTAGGTGCACTTCCATTAGAGAGAAAGGTGACAAATGCCCTGTAGGTGCCCTTTCAATGGAGAAAACATGACAAAATGCACTCTAGGTGCCGTTCCAGTGGAAAAAAAACAGGAAAAATGCTCTGTACGTCACCCTTCCATTGGAGAAAACAAAACGCCCCCTTGGTGCCCTTCCAGTCGAGAACATTTTAGAAAATATCCTCTAAGGTGCCCTTCCAGTGGACAAAACGAGTGCCCCATTGTGCCCCACGATAAAAATCTATCCACGGTCTGTGTGCTGGTGCCCCCTCCCTCCCCTTTCATTTGGTGGCCCCCTTTCATTTTTCCATCCCTTGCCCCTAAAACATCCTGTGTACACCGCTGTTCCTCTGCATACGAGGAGTGCCTGAAAGCTGTGAATGTGTTTGTGCAGCAAAACAGGTCATTTCTGAGCGACTGAACGTGTGAGACCAGAAGCAGAATCAGACATGCGGCTAAATTATAGTCCAGCCGCTGAGGCAGAAATAACAGAGCGATTTTGCGTAATTGTTTCTTTAGGTAAGTTCTGCTACCAGTGCTTTACAAGGGATTGCAGTAAACCATGTGACTGTACACTGCAATTAACATCCCTTACCACCTTCCTCGGTTATCTTTCTCTGTGGGGGTAAACATGCAAGCCGGTGATTAGTCTGAGAAATGTTTGAGCCTTTTCTGCTGAAGCTACTTTTGAGCACTTTAGCAGCCTCTCTAGCACAACATGCCAAAGTCTGAATGTAATCGATTCACACTGTGAGGGAGGGAAAAAAGGGGCGACCGAGAAAGAACGAAAGGGCAAGAATCAAAGACGAAATAAAGTGTCAGTAACCTGCCAATTATTATAATTGCCTCCTCAGCTAAAAAAAACTGATGATCCCTGGATATCTGAGAGGATGAGAAATCACACATGGGGCGCGTGCATGCACGCTCATATACAATTACTGGAAAACCTCTTTAAGACCGGGCCAAGAAGAAACACATATTTGGAATGAGAGTGTGTTAATTATGATGTATGGAGGAGGGAGAAAGGGAGGCAGCGGGGGCGTGGAGCTCCGCTGATCACAATGACAGGTTACAGTGGCTCCCATTGTGTGCACGGAGACCTGCCACTGCCTGTGGGTGTTTGGCCTGATACTATTCCAGGAAGCTGAACCCGCTGTTGTTTCACGCCCGTTAACACACAGCGGTGGCCGTAAAACTGAACATGAGCGCCCTTGAGTAAGTTACTGCATCTGACCCCGCACTGTGACCTTCTCGCAGAGATATTTCCCTCCGGGGATGATTAAGTATTGTCTTAACATCACAGCTTTCAGTGTGGAGTGAGAAGTTCGGGTGGGAGCTGTAATGGAGTTGAGGCATAGGAGGAAAACGTCAGCTATCTCTTAGAAAAACAAAAACAATTCAGAGTGGTTTATAGATGGCCAGCCACAAATGCCAAGTTTTCTAACACCAGCAGATACATTAATAAGTAGGAAAGAACACCCAACTATCTTTAGTCGCACAATTACCTCCCCGGCATCTGCAGCTTGATGTTCTCCAGCAACAGTTTCCTCATCGTACTGTGCTTCTCCTTTTTGTGTGCTTTCCTAAAGTCAATAAAAAGACGTCGACCCTGCAGGAAAGAATCCCCTTTTGCCCTTAACTGCTGCAGAGCAGGGAGTACTTTTCTACCCTTAGAGCCTTTGGGGAAGAGCGTGGAGCGCAAAATAGATCAGGATGCTACGGGGCCCTTGCTTCAGAAGGGCAGAGGTCTATTTTTAATGACAACAAGAGCACTGTAACAAAGTGTTGTGGTAGGGCAAGACCAGAGGAAATGTATCCTCTGCGTAGGAGTGCCTCCCTCGCTGTGCCCGTTCTCCGAGTTGTGCAACAGCTTAAGCGAAAAAACAACTGCGAAGGTTTCCTGCAACAAAATCCACTTCATCCTTCGTTTTACGACGATTTGACGGAGCTCATCTCCGCTTATCCTCATTTAGAAAATGAGTCTTTTCTCCTCACAGTCGCCCACTGCTGAGCGGTGTTGGAGCATGTGTTTCCATGTGACTGCGCACCTTCCTCATGTATCTATATGTCGGGGACCCTCCCTCCCCCCGCTCTCATCACCAAACGTCACTCTTCACTCGTCAGCTGAATGAAGCACCCTTCATCAAGCTTCAGGGCAGACCGGACGTTTTGTACCTTTTTGTAACCATGGTTTCATATCAGCATCTTTTAGGTGTGGCATTACTTCTTATTGTAAACAGCCTCTCTTTCTCATTTTGATGTTCATAAGCTGCTTGGGTTTTTGCAACAGTCCCTGTAAACACTTTACAATCCAATGAACGTCTGCCATTTACTAGATTAGAATGGGGTACATTTATTTTTTTAATATCTATAATTTAATACAATGTTACCATAAGTTGTTATTGTCTGCATTAGGCAAAGGGACGGTATGAACATTTCACATCAAAATTATTCCAGCCAAATTGAATGCAGTTCAGAATTGCCACCAACAGTCTTAAAACTAAAACATTTTCAATTCTTTGTGGATAAATAAATCCATCCATCCAATTCACACCTGTTTATTGGGGATACCATGGGAAAGCCGCGCTGTCTGCAGTCGTGACAAGCTTTTGAGACTTTGCAGTGGCTGGAAAGACGAGGGCTCTGCATTCGTGGCAAATTCAAAATTATCCGAACGTCAGCAAGCTAGAAAACTTTTTCAAATCATTCATGTGAGGATCTTCACAATTATCCCATTATTTTCTCCATAGTGGACATAATGTGTAGTCTTGCATGGCCAGACCGATCTCCCGTGTCAGCACTGGAGAAAAATTCTGGCTTTACCAAGTATTATTCTGGTATAGGGGCGACCAGGTCAGTGTTCGGGTAACTCAGCGTTTTCTAGCGTGTGTGATGTAAAGATAGCGGTGAGGGAGAATGCAGCATGAAACAGACACCCAATACCAAGAGTGTGCACCCGCTGAGTCAGATGAGCCCCCGGCGCAGACTCGCTGTGGGAGGGTTTTTAACTCACTTCCACTCCCGGCTATTTGGGATTGGCACTTCATGTGGCGGACCCCTCCATGTGGATGCACAAACACAGGGAGAGGGTGTAGTAGAGGGAGGTCCCTTGGTGTTTCTCTTTGATAGGGCAGCAGGGAAGTCAGGGGTCAGGGTCAGGGGTCGAGCCTGAGGTCAACCCGACAGGGTCTCTGAGAAAGTGAAACGGGAGAATTTCCTTGTGACCCCCCCGGAGGCCTGACACATGCACCTGAGAGCAGAGCTGCGTGTGAAACAAACAGCGGAGCTAATAATAAACCTCTATATTTGTATTTTTTTGTTATTCCTGGCTGCCATCTTTCCGTGACAATCTCGGTCGACATCACATGATGCTGCTGGGGGATGTGTGCGGGGTTTTTTTTAGGCGCTTTTTAGGTGTTTGCTTGTATTTGAGTCTTCTCTCTTTTGTATGCCAGACGGAGGAGGAGGAGGGGAAAACACACACACACACACACACACACACACACACACACACACACACACACACACACACACACACACCTCATCCCGGAGAATCTTTAAACAACCCACTTCAGTCCCCAACAGGGCGGGAGAAGCAGAGGCAAGAGAGTCAGCACAACTCTTGAACGTAGCTTGCTTCTCGGGGGGATTCGGTAACACAATAGAGCCAGAAGCTGGAGAACAGCAACACTCTCTTGTTTCATGAACAGCATAATCAGACTGTATTAGCTAACCAACACTGTCTATAGAGAGAGCAAGAGAGAGAGAGAGAGAAGAAAAAAAAAAAGACACTCCCGGCCATGCCTCTAGAATTACTCCACTGTCTTTTACAGCAACTGATATCCTTATCGCTGCAGCCCAGTACCTGGCTAGACTTTTAATAGACTTAATGTTCCATAACAAAATATCCCTCGAGACCAAAACTCCTACTCATGTACAATAGCGTTCAACTCCAAATGACCACTTCCTCTCGTGCAAAGGGCTTAAAATCAAATCAAAGTCGAGTCGGCTTAGCGCGCTGTAAGCATGCAATCAACAACAAAAAAAAAAAAGTGCAGCGTTCACGGCTGACGGCCAGGTTTCTTAACTGAAGGGTTCATTCGGCGTGATGGTTTATTCAAAGGAAGAATGAAATGTTATTCAGGAGGAATAATAAGCGGGTTTGTTATTCACTGCCGGTGGTTCAGATCAGACCACACATCCTCTGTGTGGTTTCACCTTCAGAACTGAGGCAGCTTTGTGTCAGCGCCGGGGCAGACTACACGCTCGCATTCACGCCCGACACAGACTAGTAAAGGACATGAGTCACGAGAGTGTGGTGTCTGGAGTGTTTGCAGGCAAGGTTTTGGAAAACAATACAGAAGGTGTGCGTGAAGGAGTACTACACCTTGAAGACTACGCCACTGTGTTTCCTTACTTCTTGTTTTGACTATCCTTTCAAGGGCGTTTGTTTGGTTTCAGGCGCACGATGAAGTCAGAGGTTCTTAAATTAAATACGAAGGACTTTGCTGCATTACTGCCGTGGTAACCTGACTTAAAATCACACTGAGGTTTAAGGAGAATATTATTGGTGAATGCATTTCTTTAAAGGGGCAATATGCAGTTTTTGGAATAAATTCAAACTCATGTAAGCTCCATTACATTATTAGACTCTCATTATTGTTGGGGCTGCTACTTGATAAACAGTTAGGTATGGGATATTCTCTAATCCATGCTTGCTTTGTGAAAGAATGGACAGTTCTGCATCTTTGCGCCTCAACCAATTATCTAACTGAAACCATTCAAGAGGCTGAGAGAGAAAATACCCCGACCAGAAACTGCTTTTTTGTGAGGGGCCCCAAGACAAAAAGATTTAGTCCTTAATGTTGCATTGTGTTTGTAACGGTGCATAGACTCATTAAAAAATAATCCCTCTCACACTGTGTGTTGTTATTACTTTAGGAAACTTTAAGCGATTGTAGATAAAGATGGTCGAGGCCCAATTTCGATGTCATCAGAACACCAAAGTTACTCTGTTTGAGGACATGGAAATGAGACTCAACCGTCATGAGAGAGAGGAAATATAAAGAAGCATTCAAAAGACAAAGAATTTCAAAATGTAAATGTACTTTGTTACTTATCGCCACTGTAAGTAGCCTGAGAGGCAAAACTCGGGGCAGAAATGTCTCCAAACAGGTGACGTATCAACATTTTTGGACTTTGGCGGCGACAACATTTGTACAGTGTGCTTCCGCTCAGAAGGAGACCGCAGACAGCAAACAGTAAAAACTGAAACTGTAAAAGTATCACCTTCATCCCCAGTGGACAGCACACATTTGTTTCCTTTTCTCTCCCTTCATCTTGTTTTCCTCTATTCTGTCACTCCTCCTCTCCTGCCTTCCTCCTCTCCTCTCTTGCTTCCTGATTTTTCCCTTTCTTGTCTTGTCCCGTCCTGTCTGTCTGTCCGTCCGTCCCTCTCTAAGGACCTCCGGCACTGACAGATGAATCCGGCAGACAGATGCGTCCGGGGTACCGACTAGACTGCTGCCTCCGGAGAGAAACTCCTCCCTGTATATTTAACAATCTCCCTCCGAAGCGCCTCGGCCCTGCCTGTCTGCTTGTCAGCACTCCTATCACCTCCTTCCAATCTCCCCATAATTCCTCTTCCTTTTTTTTCTGGTGCCCTTTTCTTTTTCCACTCAAAAGAAGCGGGCGCCTCCCTCCTTTGTCTGGGAAACCTAAGTTCTTATCTCTTCACCTCCCTTTCCTCTCTTTATATCTCTCCTTTGTATCTCTCTCTCCTGCCTTTTTTTTTCCTCCCCTGCATGGCCGAACTACAAGCGGCGCGGCGCTTTATCTCTCAGATGTTATCGCGAAAACTTTCATATAAGGTCGGATGGAAAGAATACAGCACGCTCGGTTCTCCTTCATCCTCTTTGCGACTTGAATATTTTCCTCCTTCGAGGACACCGCTCCGTGATTAGCCCCTTCGTAATGATTTCAAAGTCGAGATAAATGTTTTCATTTGCCGAAGATTAAAGGATTTTCTGTATTTATATCCTCTCACTGATCAAATTAGAAGCTTTCTCCGGCTGTTTTTTTGCGGCGGCGGCGGGCGATAGATGAAGCCCAGATAGCACTAAACACATCACATCAAAACAGCTTCTTATCGTCTAATGACATGCTCCATAAAGATAAGATGAAGGTCCCATGAGGAGTGAAAAAGAAAAAACCCGAAAGACTTCAGCTGCACCGCCATTCCCGCCTTCCCTCCTGCCACTGACGTTAACAACTTATGGCACAAACGGCCACACATACCTGCGCACCTGCTTTAGTAATAGATGCAGGCTGCTAATTTAGCTCCCGACTATACATAGCGACGAGTGTCAGAGTCTCGCAGGAGGCAGTCCAGTTTCTGCTCTCACCTCAGAGGTAGATGCCGCAGCCTGAGAGAACAGGAAGCTCCCGTTTAAAAAAAAAAAAAAAAGAGAAATGTAAGAGACGAGGCGCCGCCATCGAATGATCCTCTCATTCATGCTTCAAAGTCGTTCATCTTTCCAGAGAAATACAGCTGGGTGACGGCCCAGAGGGGAGGGGAGGGTGAGGAGAGGGGAGTTTTGTTTCTCTCTGTGTGTTTGGTGACAACTCATGACTCATTTCACCCTTCGAATGGCCCTGTGGTGCTCCATCACTCAATAAACAAAGAGCAGCGAAAGCCTCTTCGCTCCTCTCTTCCTCGATTCTCTCATTTTCTTTTCCCCTCCTTTCCTCCCTCCCGACTCATTACACCTTGTCACACGCTCTCTCCCTCCCTCCCTCATCTCTCTGGGCGCCCCTGTACAAAGTAACTCCAAACTTAAATGAGTTTACAATAATCGCTTCTCCTGTTGTCACACAACTTTGGATCCATCTCTGTTTAACCTTTCAAACATCCTCTCGGCTTGATCCCCCCAGTGAAAAAGAGGCTTTGGGGGATTATTTAATCGTGACCCAAATAGAGTCTCCCTCTCCTTTTTCCCCCTGTACTGGTTAAAAGACACATTCCTCTGCTGTTTGAGTGGAGGTTTTGAGGTTGTAGGGGGGGGGGGTGGGTGGGTGAGAGAGCGGGGACAGAGCTAATGTGGTGTAGCAGGCGCTGGCGAGTGAAGGCTGCTAATTCCCTCTGACGTGCGGACATGAAACTGGATGTTCTGCTCAAACCACAGACGCTCGCTCTTGGATCCGGGGCTGCAGACGCATCAGCGCATCCAGGGGTCACATATCGCTCGCCTGCAATTTCCTACACCTGCCCCTGGTGGTGCTGCCTCTGCTGCTTAGCACGCGGTGTGAAATGATCACAGCCCCCCCGCCTGTTAAACAAGGATGCGTCCCATCAGAGATGAACTGCTGTGTGTTTTTTCTTTCTTTCTTTTTTTTTTTTCCTTTTTAATCGCGCCACTTGCAGCGCTTTTCACTCCAGCATTAATACTCCGGAGCACAATATCCCTGGCAGGAGAAGACGTGACACTGAGCCTATAGAGTGTCAGTTTCCCTGCGCGACAGAGAGCAAAAACTTCCAGAGCTGACCTTGACAGAGAGAGATGTGCCGCGGCTCCTCTCTATCTGTTTGGCAGCGACGCAGCCGTCACGCACAAACAACAGATGCCGCGGGGTGGCATTGTGTTATCCCGCTTGATAGCTTCCCCGCAACCTCTCTGGCCTTTAAAGAGCAGAAGTGGCGCAGATGATAAACTTTTGCCAGCGTTTTTTTTCTTTTCCATCTCCCTTTTGTGACAGAGGCAGCGCTCAAATCCCCCCTTTGTCAGGAAACCTTGGGAGTAGCCATAGCAACGTCTCAACCACTCACCGAATGGAGAGCGAAGACGCTGGAGACTGTTTGCTTTTTGCGCCGTGGCAACTTTTCTTTGTTGGGCACGAGCAGGTCAGAAATATATCTGAGAGCGCTCAAAAAAACCCCAAACAAAACCAGCGGAGACACTTTGAATCCTCTCGCATGTGGGACGGGTCGCCGCAGCTACTACTGCCTTGTAAACAGCGGTGGCACTGAGAAACAAGACGAGGGGACGAGATAATGGTAATGTGGCTGTGATGTATAAATAGTCTGCGGTAGTTAAAGGACACAGCACAGCGGGGAGGAACACTTCAGCTACTGTTTGCATCACAGAGTTTACTTGCACAAGGGCGATAAATCATCCGCTGATGAGTTTGTATAAAAAAAAAAAAATCAGGGGGCTTCCGTGCAATAAAGCCGGGATCCTTTGTGAGGCTTGTGTGTACAGGGACAAGCCGCCTCCAAGCACCATCTTGCTGTTGTCAGATAAATAAGTAACCAAGGGGCCTTAAAGAGCACCCAGGGGCCAGAGGGTAATGGCTGTTTGGTTTACACGTGCATGATAATGCCTTTCACTTTCACTCCCAACGGGGTCTTGACCCCCCCGGGTGGGGGACGCCAAATCACAAAGGTCGGCGACAATGGCCCTGTCATTCAACCGGGTTTCCGTGGTGACCACACAGCCCGCCGAGGCCGCCGGGGTCATTTTCATCAGGGCATTCTCCTGGCCTCGGACTAATTGCCGTGTTTGTGCCGCCGTTCTGTGTCAGCGCTCGGGCAAATTCCCAACACAGCGCAAATATCAATCATGCTAATCATATGCTGCTCTACAGCAGGCGCTGGAATGTGTGGCGGGGGTCCATGATGCCGTGTGTTTCTGCTGCTCACCTCGTCAGCTCTGCTGAGCAGGAGCGCGAGCGTTGACGTCGTTGAAGGCCGAAGCTCATGACCGTTTCTTTAATTGATTGATCTGCCAGTAATTTCCTTAACTAACATCGTTCACGTATTGGTCGGCAAAGGTGTGAGAAGATCAGCATCCTGTTGATGGTTCAATTCAAATGTTTTATGCAAAGGACAGTCCAGAAGTCAAAGACAGTAAGCAGTAAGTAAAACTTCCTTCTTCTAACATGCTTCTAAACCCAGATTACAACGTACTTTACACAAACAACAGAATAAAGATGGAGAACACCAGCAAACGTTCACATCTGAGAAGCGACAACGTGTCAACCCTCGCTGTTGAAGCACAAAAACGTGCTTGTCAAATATTGAAAATGGCTGAAATTTTCACATCATTTCTCACATTTTCTCATTTCCCACTATTTAGACAGATATGATGATTGTGACATGATTCTCGATGAGCAGGAATGATCATTTTGTGCATCACAATTTCAACAAAAAAATCAGGATGATGTGACATTTGTCTGCCGGGGACATCTCCGCCTGACGACAGCGCTTCATTTAGATGCTGTTCTATTGCATGTTTAGACTTTATCAAAAACTTCCAGCGTCTGTGAAGTGGATTGAACACAATTTTGTAATATTTGGATTACTTTTGTTGCTCTGGCTGCAGCTGACGATTACTTCCTCTATCAATCTGAGCAGCCAATTATTTTTCTGAATTAAGCAATTACGTTTTTAGCCAGTGCAGTGATGGAAAATGCACGTCATGTTGACAAATTGAATCTTTTGTTGAATAAAACCAGGAAATAATGTCATGCGAGGAGTTAGAACAGCTATTTACTGCTTTTTCTTAATAATTCGATTAACAGTTTAGTCAATAAAATAGAAAAAGTGACCAAGAGTCTAAAGTGATGTCTTCAAATGTCTTTTTAACCAAGATATTAAGTTAACAATCATTTAGAATAGAGAACAGCAGCAAATCCTCACATTGAAGAGGCTGTAACCTGTCAATGTTTGGAGTTTTAGCTCAAAAACAGAGCAGACAGATCATCTCTTTTTCCTGTCCAAATCGATTAATCCGCCAATCTTTTGCAACTGATGTTGTTTTTTTTCCCTCCATGCAGTCTTGCTTGAGCCCTTCAGCTCCAATATAAACTGGCAACTTTAGCCAGCAGGCAGCATGTCACATGATTTCTTGATTCAGCACTTTCACATCATCTTTCTCTTTCTCCCTCTTTCTCTCTCGTTTGGCTTTTTCATCTCCCCTCTCGTTTCCTGGGGGGGATCTTTAGCATCCGACTTCTAATAAAGGCCTCCAAAGTAATTCTACCGTCTGGGATGAGGGTCCCCCCTTTTTCCTCTCCCACTGTTGGTAAAGCGCAGTGTGACAGGACGGATGAGCCGCAGCATCCTCGTGAGGTCTGAGGCCAGAAGATCAGAGGAGGCTGACTGTGTTTATCAGAACTGCAGCTTTCAAGTCCTGAAAGCCAACGCGAGCAAAAAACAACCACTGAGCCGCATGAATACCAATGGAATGGATGAGCGTCCGCCCCGGCGCTTTTACACTCTGGACACAGCCTCGGAGGGCGAGATTTGCATGTTGTCTGGAAAGGTGTTGGCCTCGGGGCTCGAAAGAAACAACAGTGATAAGCGACTCAGTTAACAATTACGCGCGGTTAATCGTACAATAATCGGGAGTGATCAGAGCTGGAGATTAGCATTCATCTAAACCCTGCTGCAGGCTGGCCAAGGACAGAGCCGTGGGGCACCTGAGCCACATTTACAACACCAAACAGAGGCTTTACCTTAATCCTCCTGAAGCCACTCACCAGGAACACTATAGGATCCAGTGTCAGGGGGGCTTTTGTGGAAGATAGATGTTCGCTTTAAAGGGGCATTGTGTTGAAATTCAAACTCTGAATTTCAATGTCTACAATAATAAATGAGGTGATAACACAAACTCAGAAATATGTATTTTCCCCATTACTGAGTAAACAAGCTGTTTGGTCATAAACACAGAGAGTTTGTTGATTTAGTTTGTCAGTCCTACACGCTGCCACATCAATTCTGAATGTGTCGGTATAGGAGACATTCAAATGAAGCTCTCCTTCTTCTCGCAGAATATGGTTTTTCATATAGTCTTAGGCAGCGTTCAAGGACTCTGTCATTGTGTAGAGTGCAAAACCTCGACAAAGGGGACGCTGAGACTGAAAGCACATCCGGCACACTTTTCGTCAGATGCGGAGCTCAGGTAACGAAGGTCGCACATTCTGCTCGACCCTCAGCAGGGACAAAAGCACGATATAAAATATTTTCATTCTTTAAAAACCAGAGCAATCACACGTGTCACACACCGCTGCTGCTGTTCGCATTCAGACGTTTTTTTTCTTTTCTCTTTTAAAAAAAAGAAATTATTCTACACGCTCCTTTCCTTCCGAAACTACTGACTGTGACGCCAGCGCTCAGGCTGTCATCAGACGCTGAAAGTGGAAAACGAATTTGCAGAACATGAAGCTTTCTGCGGGAATGAAACGGCTCTCAGGTGACGGGCGCACTCTGCCAGCACCACCAAGCGGCCGCGCGTCGCAAGGCAAAGCGCAAAACTTCTCAAAACTGATATTTACGCTGTGGGGATATTTGGATTCGTGCGCTGAGTGCGAAACGCTGGCGTGCTCCCGTTTTTGCACCGCATTTCGACTGATTTGAACTTAAAAAATAGGCAGGACAAGTGAGGAGGGAGCAAACACCTCGCCGGAGTGTGTGCAGAAGCCCGTGCAATGTCGGAATGTGAATTAAAAAAAACAAACAAAAACCAAAAACAGACGCACAATCCAGAATAAAATGTGTTTTCGTCTTACCAAGTGAGGTGCCCAACTCCCGTTCATCTATGAGGAGCGAAGCTGCGCGTCTCGTCCCGCTGAGAAGAGTGGAAAAGGACAAAAAACAAAAGGGGGGAAAAAGATGAGCTGAAGATGATATATCCTCAGTTGTGCTGTGTCACTTGTAAGGGAGAGAAAAAAAAAAGCGTGCTTCGGTTAAACTCCTTCTCTCTGTGTCTGCAGAGATCCCTCTGTGCTGTCTGTCGTCCCTCCGGAGCCCCCGTGTGCTATTTCTGCCCCACAGTGAAGCGCTCTGTGCCGGTGGCTCCTCGGCGCACGGCTTGTAATCGGACACCGCACTGTCGCGCTGCGCCACAGACAATGTGCCTCCGCTCTCTCTCTCCCTCCCTCTCTCTCTCTCTCTCTTTCGGGGAAGGTGGGGATGCCAAAAAAGCAAAACCACGCCAAGGGGGAAAAAAAGAAGAAGAAGAAGAAGAAGAAGAAAGAAAACTGTCCTTCAACTAAGAGCCTGCGCACAAGAATCTTCGGAGTGGAGGTGGACGATGAGCCCGGCGCTGCTCTCCTCAGTCACTGCTGCACATCTCTCTGCGCGGGGCTCTGATGGCTGAGCAGTGCGCCCCCACTTTACGCGTCCACTCCAGAGGAGAGACGTGGCAGGCGGCGCGCAGCTGTCCTGCAGGTGGAGGAGAGGAAGACAGCGCGGCTAACCGCTGGAGGAGCTACAAGTTGGATGAGCGGGATTTTTTTTTTTTTTTTTTTGACGGTGTGAGCTATTTTTGAAGACCGAGGCGCGATATGTTCGCTCCAGAAGTTTAGATTTTTCCTTGTGGTTGGTCTCTGCAAGGGAGGTCAGAGGTCAACACCAGCCACAGGAGAGCACTCACCCTTTATGGAGAGCTTATTTGCATGTGAATCTGGAGTCTTGAGCAACAACTTGACGTGTTTCTTAAAGGAAAACACGTCTGTTAAATGTGCATTTTAATTAGGAGAGAAAGATTCTCATCGACTGATTTTTTTGATACCTATTCAAACTCAATTAAAAAAAAAAAAAAAAACTCTTTGTTTCCTTTTTCTAAATAAACTGAATAAACTGACCTTAAAGGACAACAATACAGTTTTACCTTTTCTTTTCTTCTCTTCTCTTCTCTTTCTTTCTTTCTTTCTTTCTTTCTTTCTTTCTTTCTTTCTTTCTTTCTTCTTCTTTTTTTTTAACCTTACTTTTGTCTGATAACAGCTTGTTTATTCAGGTATGAAAATCATAAACATTTCTGAGTTTGTACTATTACCTCGTTAATGTTTTGAATATTAAAAGTCTGACTCTCGCAGTGCCCCTTAAAACATCAGTGCCGCACAAAAAAGCTCAGGAAGAAGTTGTGTTTTTCTTAAGTGAGAAGGGAAAAACACAATTTAAGTAACATTTTTGTCATTTATTTGACACGGTATATGCATGCAACTGTGTCTCGTTTTTGTTCACGTCACTGCAGCTCATATTTATAAAGCTCTTTGTGCAATCGTAGAATGGAACATCTTTCTTTACGAGCACTTTTTTGCATGAACTGCCTCTTTGTTTCTGTTGATATAACTATTAACAGCTACAACCTTCGTCAATGAACGTCATTCCCCCATCAAGCATCGTCTTTGCTGAAAGTGCCTTGAAAGTTTTTGCAGCTTCATCCTGGTGAGATTCAGAGACACCTTACAGAGGTTGACAAGTACGACTGCAGTTGTAAAAAAAAGAAAAAAAAGTAGCATAAAGCCTTTTCCAGAGGTTGCTGCATGTAATCTGATAAACTGCCTCCAGTGATGTCACTCAGTGGCTATGCTGCATTGTGGGTAACATAGGCACCAGGCTTTGGAAAGCAGTCTGGATTGCAACCAAAAAACCTGATGCTTGCACAAAATTGTACTGTGTTAGGTTGCCTGTAAAACATTGATAAGGAGTGTTGAATAAAAATGGGTTCATTTCAGCTCCTTGCATGTTCATGTGAGTGTCGGGGCCCGCACCGGTCCGGCATTATTACTGTCTTTGTCTCAGTGTGCGTGGTCTTGACTACAACATGGCAAAATCCTCAAAAACTCATGCTCTCTCGTGACAAAGCTGGTAAAAATTCAGCTTGAAGGACACTTAAGCAGAGAGGATGCTGGGGCTCGATCCCCGCCACGCATATCTGTAACCTGTAACCTCTGTTTTTAACAGAGAAAATAGGTTCATTCCTGAATTCAGCTCCGTTTTGAACTCTGCAAATGGATCCTTTCAGAGAGTAACTGTCTCATATGAGGTGGCATCTGTGTGTGCTGAGTAGATAGAGAGTGACAGCTCTGTGTTTCCCTGCCTTTGTGTGTTTTAATAGTGACATCCCCAGTTCAATTACCTATTTATCCCCCCGGTGAATGAATGCAGCCTCTATCAAGCTCCAACAGCCCGGAGAGTGTCGTACACAGCTTTAGGGCTACGACAGCAAGTGTGTGTGTCTGTCTTTTTGACAGACACGTATAGCCGAGTCAACAACAGCTTGTTAATACGCCTCTTCGTTCATCGGGAACGTGCCTCAGTGAACGCCTCGGCTCCTGTATACCCACATCTAAATTCAAATCAGGTAATTTTCATAAAAATGTCGCTACCCACGATGGAGGGGGGGTGGGGAAGTAAAGCTGAGATTTACATTTCGAGTGGCCTCCGTGCAACTCTGGGAAACGCGTGGGTAACCTTTTCCTTTCTGTTGCTGCGCATGGAGACTCAAAGGGAGCAGATTCTGCTTTCTTAGAATATCAGAACAGATTGGGTGAAAATGCAACACGCCAAAGGGCGCTGACAAATATAATGCAGGAACTAAATGAAATGATAAACCAACAAGAGGCTCACGTCAAATGTTAGTCACAAAACCAGCTGTCGAATTTACAAAAAATTCATCTACTGAGAAGTGCTGTGACCTCCAGAACTTTTTCCCTTCAGTGCTTCAGGAATTTCAGACTCTCTCTCTCTCCGCTCCGCATGGTTCGGTCTCTCTTACAATAGATGTTCTACTTCCTCGCAGCAAAAAGAGTAACCCACAGAGCTCCGGCTCCAACTTCAGAGCGAGGCTTCAGCCGGCTGCTGCTTCACGGAGCAGGTTTCATCAGTCAAAAACAATGCAGCCATCAGACTCGATGATGGATGACATCACATTAGTTCATGATGGGGGGGCCGAGACGGAATGAATCAAACCCACACCGGTATTTAAGTCTCCTCTTGCGTGTGTGTGTGTGTGCATTTGTGTGAGTGTGGACACCTTTGTTGCTCAGCATCCCTGTTTTGATGTCAGGCTAACGCACTCAAGTTGCCAGGCAACCGCAAAAAATTCAGTTTCAGGAAGAGCCCACTATATTTCACCTGGTCATATAAGATCTCAGTAGGGTGTATCTGTGTGCTAGTGTAAGTATGGGGGGGGGTTCATCTCTCAGCTTTTTGCACAAATGGGGTTTTCTACATTATTTCAACTCGTATGTGCTTTGACCATATAATATTTTCAAAGTCTTAAAAAGACACTAAAGGCCAACTTTTATCTGAACGGGGGAGGGAAGACATGCAGGGAATATTTCCAAGCTTTTTAATATTGATCTATTTCCTTTGCGTGGACGTAGGAAGCATTTTTAAATGTGGGTTTTAAACTGATACTTTTTTGAATAGAGTAGATGTCATGTCATGTGTTCTGGTACCTTTTACCAGGTGGTCTGACACATCATCTGGCTATAATAGCATGAGGAAAAATATTGGTAGGCCTACATTTAGCAAATTCATCCAGAGGAAAGTGCCCCAGATCAGATCTTTGAATATATTGTCAAAAGCTTACCTGGCTTTATCCCATCTTGTTTACTTCAAATGTTCCTTCCATACCTCTTCATTTCATCCCTCCCTCTGCTTGGTGTGAAAAGAGCACCGAGTGGATAGATGGACTAAAAGAGAGTGGGGCTTTTCCCACCCTCTCCCGCGGCCGTGACGCCCCTGCGTGTGATAGTGTGCATCTGTGACGGCTCAGGTGCATGTTACGTGTGTCTGTATACATACCAACAGTAGGCCGACCTCTTGTTTTCAGTGCCAAACCTCAGTTGACCTTAGCCGAGCCCCCAGATCCCTCATCCCAAACACGCCATCTGTCATGCTGTTTCTCTGCCGCTTCGAGGCCCCGGGTCAGCTCGCACCTCGCAAAACACAGCCAGCCAAAAAAGCCAACCGCTGGGATATGCAAAACACACACTGGCTCACTGACACATAAATGCAACATTTTTCACACGCAGGAGGTTGGATGAACCTGCACACATGCATGACTGTGCGAGAACATTCGACCGACTCGGAGAGGTGAGAGCACAGGGGGGTCATTTCCCAGAGGGGTTTAAAAGAAAGGGGGCATAAGGAAGAAGAGTGTGAGAAGACAGCAAAGGGTGAGAGGGAGAAAAGCCGGCCAGCTGTGAAAGACTGCAGTCATTCTTCACTCTCCAGCTCCATACCTGCAGACTCAATGAGCCATCCCACGCTGCAGCGGGGCCAAAGCCATGCGATTTCTCAGGCTTACTCAGCCTTACTGTGCCCCTGCAGCAGCAGCATCCAGGGCCTTGTAGTGCCAGGACTCTGCAAAGTCTACTTTCACTGCCACGCTCCACGGGAGGAAGGATTGGACGATGATGCTGTAACTGTCACAGTGTCGGAGGAAGTATGTCTGCGACAGCGGGGACGGCAGTTCTGGAGGTGACAGACTCAGCAAAAGAGGACAAAGTTTCTGTGGGCGCAGATTTATCAGCTGAAGATCTGAGATAATACTTATTGATACTTTGACCCCTCACATCTTTTTCATCATGCTAGCAGCGAGGCAATGTCTGAAATATCTCAGGAACTGCTGGCTGGATTTCCATCACATTTGTTGCAGACGTTCATGGTGCCCAGAGGATCAATTCAAATAACTTTGGCGATCTCCTGACATTTCCTGTAGCACTAGCAGCTGATAAAATCTTCACTTATCCTGTGAAAGATCTTAACATTTACTAAATGGACTGGCACAATTTTTTTGTGCAGATATTCACGGTTCCCACATGATAAATCGTAATGACTTTGGTGATCCTGAGACTCTAGCGCCAGCAGCAGGTGAACATTTCCGATACAGAGTGAAAAATCTCAACAGCTATCGGATGGATTGCCATGAACATCCATGGCCCCTCAGGATGTATTCAAACACACATTTAAATGAAGGACAGAATTTCAAATAAAGCGTGACAGCCCTTATGTGGAGAAAAGAGCGGAAGAGCAGAACTCGACCAGCCACCAACAAATGTTAGCATGCTAAGAATTTAAGCTAATATGATGAAATACAAGCAAAATACAAGCACCAGAGATGAGCACCAAAAAAATAAAGAGCACAAAACTAAACTTAGAGCAAACCAGAGACAAAACAGTGTACAAACCAGAAGACATGGGCTGCAAATGAAGGCAAAACATGGTGGGTAGACAGCTGAGAAACAACGGAGGCACAGGTAATGAAACTGACGAACCAGTGAAGAATGAGGGGAAAACACAGGTTTGCGTACACAGGGAGGGATTAACTAATGACACACAGGTGTTCACAGAAAAAGGGCGGGAAAACAGAGAGGAAGTGGAAAGTGAAGCATTTTGCATGAGATTATTCTTTCAGCATAAAACAGGAAGTTACAAAAAGAAAAACACAGCCCTTTAGAATTTATTTTAGTAAATAACTCAGTGTTGGCATTGTTACCTCCAGCATGACATGTTAAGCCAGGACTCCCTCTGTCATAAAAAAAAAGAGTCTGCCGCTGATTGAAGCTTTAACTTCCTGCTCTCACTTATGACATCATAATGAAAGTTTTACTCCATCTTCATCTTGTTCTCGCGGCTCTGTTTAGTCTACCTCGGCCCGCTGTATGCAGTGTGTGGGAATGATGGAGTGTTTTTGGGGCCCGGTCCGTCCAAAGGTACTGAATGAATGGACTGCATGAGATAATGAAATGCAGCACCAGAGTCCACGGGGGTCATCTTTCTCGCTTTCTGTCCAGAATCCGGACGGCTGTATTTGTCTTTGTCCTCCCCTCTATGGCCCATGATGGATAGTAAAAAGAATATGGCTGATGGTGAGAGTTTTTTTTTTTCTCGCCCCTCTTCTTTTTTAGTGTCTTTTTTTTTTTTTTTTTCGATCACCATTAGCGAAGTGGCAAAGTTAAGGGCAGAACTCTGAAATTCAATCACGGGAATTGAAGGTTTGGAGGCGTGAGGTCCTGGCCCCATGGGCAGTTTGGAGATTGCTTCAGATTAATTAACGTCAAAATGGAGAGGGCGAGGCCGTGGAGGACAATTATGTATGTGACTGCTGGCCATGGTGTTTGCCATTCACAGCAAAGAAAGAGTGCAGTCTGCTGATTCTTCTCCGCGTTAAGAAGATATTTTATTCCCAGTCAGTAATTTTTAAGAAGCCCAAAGCAATTTAAGCAAAGATAAAGTAGGCAGAAGCTACCCATGGCTAAATGGATAGAAAAATAAAGCCACTTATGTAAGTACTCAAGGCGTGTATAATCCAGAGGAGCCACGGCGGGGGGAAAAAAAAACTACCGCCAACTCCTGTGCATCGTAATCTTCCGAGGGGATACCCACAGATAGACTGAGAATACCGCTCAATTAAAGCAGTAACATTTAATTTATTAAAGCTTTAAAATGCCCACTTAAGACGTATGAAGCACCACAGGGCACCTCATGTGCATTGTTTGGATCTTGCATCAGTACTACGGCAATGCTATCGGCTAAAAACATAACCCCGTCTGCTGAGAATCATCGCAGCCACTTTCCCCGCTTCCACTTCATATGCATACTTGTGGTTTTACAAACCAGATTAAGCAGACAAATATACTGCGCGCTGGATCTTGTGGCCACCGGGGGTCCGGAGCGAACTGTCTCAGGGAAAAAAAACAGGAATAAATCTGGCAATTTCTAACTCAGCAAAAAGCGATATTGTTTCTCATGTTCCGGGGCGACTTCACTGGTCTCTTACGCTAAACCGGGGCCACAGACGTCACACAGTCCAATGTTACATGCACAAACGCTAGCTTAATGAATGTACAAGAGCACATCCAGGCATGCGTTTCTCATCCTGTGCCTGGCTCTCTCATGCAAACACAATTATCAGTGACAGCCGCAGACGGGCCGGCGCAGGGGGAGCCGGTGTTTGCGTGAACCGTGGTGCACTCTGAGCAGGTGTGCACAGGAAATCAAGATTGCTCGTCGTCGCTACGCTGCGTTTCTATCTCCAGAGTTTTGGAAACTCTGATTTATGTGCGTGCTCCTCGGGTCTGTGGAAGAGACGAGAAAAATGTCAAAATTCTGAGGAGGCTTTCACAGTTTGCTAGTCGGACGGATTTACACAGCCTGCGGAAGTAGAGCCGCCCCGGGAAAAGAGATGTTTAACTTACGTTATGAAATATATGCTCGCGGTAAATGTGGAACATGGCCGTGTTCCATGCGGCTGACAACAGCAACCAAAACTTGCATTAACTGATAATAATCACACACATTACTGAGGTATTATCGTTCCATATCATCCCCAGCAATGCAGATCCTGTCCGTAATGAGCCTGCAATATGGCACAGGAACTCATTAGAATGAAGGCACCACTGGAAATACAGACATCCATCATCTCCGCACGTCTCCTGCAGAGGCCAACTGCAAGGAAGTGCGGCCCGCTATCCATTCTTTTCGTGAGAAACGAGCTTTGTTGACAAGCAAGGGGGTGCTCGGGTAATTGTTTTTGCCTCAGTTTTAGACAAGTTAATTAATTTCAATTACACCAGGCTCTCCGGCTGGAGGTTAGAAGTCAGCGCCGGAAAGCGGCGGTGCGGGGGAAGGTAGAGTCTGATGTTTGTTTTTCCATTCATCAAAGAAGACATAACTGTGCGTCAGGTCGGAGATTTACCTGTGAATATATCCAGACAGACGTCCCTCTGAAGTGTTCTTAAGAGCTGTTCTGCCTACTGATCGAGAGAGAGAGAGCTCAGGAGAGTCTGTCTGTCTCCACACAGCAGAACGGGAGCCGTCAAAATGGCATTATAAGATGGAAGCACCTGCTTGTTTTCAGGAAATTTAGGCCACTCTACAGAAAAGGAGGAAACTCTTTCGCTTCGGCTTTGAACATGGCCACAAACACCCCACCCCCCACCAACCTACCTCCTGCAGTCACTTTCACCTTTCCACATCTTTGAGGCATGCCTTTGGACAAGATGAAAGCAAATGTCTGAACACTTCAGTCAGGGTAGGCAATAGGCAAACTATATGGAGCGAGCAAACCCATGTGAAGTAAAGTGCCTCTAAAAGCAAGAATTCAAAGGAGAACAAGAGTGTACTGACAGTTCATAATGGTTTAATGGCGGCAGCCAGACCGCATGCCTTTGCTTTAAATTGAAAAAAGCGTCATCATGCGGCGGAATGAGAACTTTTTTTTTAGAAGAAACACACTCCAGCGAGCAGGGAGATGCGATTGTGTTAAGTGGGTCGATAGAAGCACCGTTATAATGAAGTCACGTAACTAATCAGTCAGGTAATTGGTAATAGACTCAGAGGTGGTGGTCTCATGCAGTCTCATAGCAACATTATGTCACTTTTTAAAAAAAAAACTTTAAACAGCAGCTTCAAAATCATTGTGATGGTACGTAGTCTGGTGGTTGGAAAAGCACAATTCCTCCCATAGAAGAGCAAACACACTAACACTGTCGGTGACGTTATACAAGTAGCTAACTTTGTAGGCTATGGCTAAATAGCCGACGTTAGCATGTTTACATACCAGTCTAGAGAAAGTGGAGAAAGCTGCTCAGTGCTGCATGGAGCTTACAAAGAACAACTTCTTGGATGTAAAGGACCAGAATGTAATGCTTAGCTTCCGCACTGTCAGGCCGACTGAGCATCAAACAAAAGACTTCCACCTGCCGAGTGGCTAACTTGCGGTTTATCGGTACGGGTTTTCTAGACTTCCCAAATGTTGACGGACACCAAATGGCTCAAAATCTGATAATGAAAATAGTCATTTCCCATGGATTTTGATGCTAAAACAAATGTGTCCAGTGTTTACAGCCACTACTTTCTCGATGTAAGCTTATCAGAAAATAGTATTTTTGGGCCAGTGTGCATCACGTGTCACTGTCATTTACTCTGGACTGACTGGATGTGACAGTTGTTCCCCATCACCTCTTGAGGTAAGAGGTGGTTTTACAAGACGTAAAGAGCTGAGGCTAGCTGGTTATCATGCTAACTTCAGTAGATACCTCTGCAGCACAACACATAGACGTCTGTGACACGACACAAAAGCTCTAACTCCTTCACTTCCTGTTGATCGTTTTGTTTTTAGACTATATTTCTGACGTGCGGCTCCTTTAATCAGAGGGAAAGACATGTCAGCCCCCGGTCGACAATATTTCAAAATACATTTAAACCCTGGAGCGTTAAGTGGCATCAGTCAGGGAAGATGTCGATTATGTGAGACGATATTTGCAGCCTGTAGTGAATAGACCTGCTCTGACGTTGCTGTGCTCAATATTAGATCTTGAGCGGGTTTGTTTCAGCAATAACAGCCTCTACAGCAATTAGTCATACATCTGCTTCCTCAGCACTCCGCAGTGTTCAACACCTAATGGAGACTGTTCCATATGCGAGGCATTTTGTTAACCATTGCCAGGAGATAAATGCCAGGGTGGTCTTCACGAGTGCTCCACGTATATATAGCTCCGGGGCTTTTAAAAGTATTATATGGCAGTGTGAATCACACTGTGGATAGATCAGTGAATATCACAAGCTGTTTGCAACAGATTTAATGAATTAAATATTTATTTTCCCCCATTATTAATTTAGACGCTCATCAGATGTCTGGAAGAGTCAACAGCAGTAATCGGGGGATCGTGGAGACGCTCGCATTCAAGCCAATCATGTTCAGAAAATGTCCATACGCTTTCATTAGAGCGGAATGCGTTCTGCTGCCCCGCGTGATGATAACTTTGTGGAAATGATCTCTGCGAGTCCACATTTTAAGAAGCAAAGTCGCAATTACTTCTTAATTGTATACTTGAGCGCTTTCCCTCAGGAAGAGCGCTGATTTCCCCAGTGTGACCTCGTGGTTGGAGAAGGCAGCGGGCTGAATAAACAGCCTGACTTTGGCGCTTTGTCGAGCCAAGTGCACACTCCTCGCTCGTATTACCATAATGGCTACAAGGGGGCCCAATCAGCGCCTTGATTGATTGGTTAATTGCTCAGAATCCGTCAACTGTACCCCGATGACCGACTGGTGTCGCCTCGGGGACTGTGGGATTTGTGTCAACATTTCCCCATGCCATCTCATTCATTCCCCCTCTCCGCCACTCGCCTGCAGAGCGTGAAGCATGAGATTGGATTTACAGTGTAATGGAATAAAGCGCATTGTTTCTCATCCGCGAGCGAGGAGGATAGAGCCGATAAACCCCCACCCCACTTGACTTGCCAGGCTGGAAAGTTGATCAAGAAGCTGGGCACACGCGGGGAGGGAAGGATTGTGTTTTTCCTGCCTTCCTGTTCGGTTTACTCGCCGAGAAGCGCGCACGTCCTCGCGTTTTTTTTCCCGGCGCCGCTGCTATCGATTCGCTCTGCCGCCTTTCGCAGTGCTTTCTTTGGAAGGGAAGAGCGGGAGTGGGTAAAAAGAGGTCATCATCAAGAGATCAAAGGCGCAGATGTGACAGGTGTTGTGTTTTCTCCGAGAGGCTTGTCATGCAATTTGTATGGGAGCAGGCGTAATGAAATTCATACACCTTCGCTGAGGTCATTGTTGTGGCAGCTGCAATGAAGATTACTCAGCGTTTCTTGGCATCCGCGGCCGAACCCCAACGTGAAACTTAATCAGGGGGAATAAAATTATCTGCTCTTCTTTTTAGATCTATACGGAAACGTCCATTTTTCTCTCAGACTCCCAACCTTTATTTCCATTCACCGACTTTCATCTCCGTGAATGGAGCGCCATTATCAGTTAATTAACTCTTATCTGCCTCGCTATAACAATAACACTTCCCTGTGTCACACTGCAGCATAATCTGCTTAAAGTTACGATGTCGCCGCCGCCATCTCTTAACACAGCTTTACTTTCATTTCCATACGCGCGAGGCGAAATCAGAGACAAGAACATCTATTCGTTCGGGCTGAAGCAATGAGAGCGGAAGGTCGGACTAGATGTAATTAGTCAGAATCCTAATGACTTTTGGAAACTGGCGCCGGCAGTCTGTCGCTCAATTTACGCTCTTGACTTTTCGGTTGCTCTTTATCAGTGTGATACTGCAGAAGTTAATCACTATCTCGTTACTATGTACAGCAGTCGGCTAGAGGCTGCAGGTGCCACGGGCTGGAAATAATGTAATAATAACAATGGAAATTAGCATTTTAATGCATTTTAATTGCATTGTAAATGATAGGGCTTTCATCCACACTGTTGTAAATGAGACACAGAGTAAATCCAGTCCCTTACCTGTTTTTTTTTTTTTTTTTTTGTGGGGCGAAAAAAACAGAGCAATGGCGTTGAGATGACGCAGGTGCCGGTCTAATGAGAAAAGGAAAGAGCTGACGTTCGCAAACACTCCCCGCTTGATTCAATCTTGGAACAGAGAGGGTAAACAGAGGAGTTTTTTTTTAAAATTCCGATTATTAACTTGTTTCAAGACTTTGAACTCAGTTGGTATTAAGCCTCACAAATCACCAGGAGTTAAAGTGAGGAGAGAGCAGAGAAAGAACAAGAAAAAACTCATTTATTGTTATTGTGAGCATGTTACCATGCTGAGTTAAGCATTTCAGATGAGTTAAGATAATCCTTCGTTTACCCCCAGAGGGGAAATCCAGCTGGTACAGCAGCTCAACAAGGACAGAAGTAATCTACAGAGAGAGACGGGAGTTAAACATAAACACAGAAATATGAACAGAATAAGACACAGACTACACAGAGCAAATAACGGTGCACCGTGCATCTTATTTTCATCTCTGATTTACTGTAAATAAATAGCACCTAATGCTGAATATCAAATAAAAGCATACTATGCATTCAGCACTTGTGAGGGGCTCAAGACAAACTCATTTAGGTGCACCAGCACATCATGAAGGTGCACCAACTCATCCATTTTAATGACATTTCTTAACACAACGATCTTGAATGGAGTAAAGGTAATGAAATAACCTCAAATTCGTACATTTTAGGCACATCTGAGTGACCGATGAAAATGTCAAGTCGCACTTGACAGGTGTTTGGGTGCATGTCCAAAATACATGCCACACCATGGAGCCCTGTGACCCATAACTGCTTAGTTCAGCCCTCTACAGACGTCTGTAGCACTAAAAACGGCTTCTGTGATAGTTCCGGCAACAAAAAAAAGTGTCTCCAGGACCACATTTTGTCATTGTGGCACACACATACAGACTCACTGGGTGAAAACATAACTAATCGATGATGCCACGGCTGGTAATCATGAAAAGTTCGCGTTGAAAGATGAAAGGCTGAGGACGTGCTCGCTGTACTTTAACTGCAAATGAGGTAAAGGTGTTATTTCTGGATTCAGATTAAATAACAAACGCCGGTTACGTTAATAGCATTAGACAAACTTGAATGAACTTTCCTCACTTGCCAGATTCCCTCCAGAATGCACCCTCGTGTTTGTCTGATATAATATTCCAAATGGATGTAAAGGTCGAGCAAACAAAGACAGGTGCTGACGAATCATATCTTTTAATCTCACATCTTATTAGACAGAAACTCCCGCATCAGCACAGTTGGCCAACATGCCACATCAAACAGAGTGTAGGAGTGGACGCGTCCATCCTAATTAGTATGATGGAGCGCTGATATGCGAGTGATCTGAGAACCACCACACACACACACACACACACACACACACACACACACACACACACACACACACCTTGAGCCCAACTCTAATTCCCTGCTGTCTCGCTCATGTTCCAAGTATATCCCTGGCAATGGAAGCATGAAAAACGTTGGCACGCTCAAACTCATTAAAATACATAGAGGCTGATGTGTAAATACGCAAACATAAAGCACAGCTGGAGTTTTATGACATCCCTTCACACACACACACACACAATCACAGTATATTCTTGGTGATGGCTGCACGAGCCGTCTTGGCACATGAAGCCGAATTCTGCACTGTCATTTGAACGGGTCTGACTGCCTGTCATCGTCAGTGGACTCACACTTCTAGCCTGTAAGTTGTTTCTCTGAAGGGGCTCCAGTTACTCAGCAAGTATAGTTTGGCTCAAACATCAGGATTCAATTAAAATGTAAATTCTCGCTAAGCTGATAAACGGGAACAACAGTGCACTCAGTTCCTCTGGGCGCCAGACAGGAGGCGTCTTTTTTTTTTTTCTTTCTTTTTTTTTTTTTCTAACGACACAACTTAGGAGTTGTTGTGCGGGACAGCGTGTGAGTAAAACGAGGCCCAACAGGTAAAATTAGGAAATTAGCATAAGGTCAGAGGTCGGCAGGACTTGGGCCGTTCTCAGGGATTCGCTGCTGTTTTTTTTTCCTCACCACCTCTCTAGCTTCCTGCACATCACGTATCTTCTGTGGTCTTTGTCTGCTGTATTGACAGCTCCCAGAAAAAAGAAAAAGAAAAAAAACTCACTCTGGTCTGCACCTGAGCCCTTTGAAGTTTCTCTACAAACTGCACAAGCCGAGAGACACTGTTTGCAGGCAGCTGACACACTCCGTCGACTCATGGCAGTTTTTTTTTTTTTCCCCTCAAAAAAAGTCAGCAATGCACGTCACGTCAAAAACTCAATACGCTGAAGGGCAAACGCAACACTTTGGAACGCTGAATCCAGATAAGAATTACCACATTTTTTCTGCAAGTCTTTCCAAACTGTTTCTGCGCCAGCTCTCAGCTGGTTTTTACTTGACAGCGCTGAAGGAGCACCAGCGGGACAGATGAATGCTTTGCTTCACAGGCCAACGCCGAGGCGAGCGGCAGGTCCTCCAGGAGGAGTTTGTAATTTTCATCATTCAGATTCGGCGAGTGGTGGTGGATATAAGTCACAAACTCACTTGCCTGGATGACAACTTCCCGTTTGGAGACATTTCCTGGGATTAAAAATGCAAAATGTATTGACTCCAGTGACCAACAAATTACCTTCCTGGAAGATGCGGCTGCTCCCTTGGACGACAATCAGCACCGGGGGACGCGAAGGAACAGGTCCTGAGCAAAACCATCCATGAGTATGTCCTAAAATGAAAATTCACTGCCAAATCATACTGCTCAGACACGGGCCTGCGTGCGCCAGGTGCTCATCGTCCCCTCCTGACATTCAGACATCCTCACTTATCCTGTCATCACACAGACACAACAGCAGCCGTGTCCCTGCCCTCTAGATTATATCTATAGTGGCAGGCCAAGGAGAACTGATGAACCTGCTTATCATGCTGTTGACACTTGATGTTGATGACAGCCAGTATGGATGGCAGTGTTTGAAAAAAATAAATAAATAAATAAAACACTGTGTGAGGCAAGCCACACACTCAGTCCTCTAACTGAAGAGAAAATATACTCTGACTCTCTCTCTTTGAATCTGCATCCATCTCCCTCATGTAACATGACAATCAGTGAACACCATCTCTTTACCAATCAGTGCTTTCTTAATGATAATAAATAATAATTGAGGAAATGTAGGACAATTAAGGCGACCACAAAGGTTGACAGCCTAGAATGATTGTTGTCATCAGCGGTGGATAAATGCGCAAATCCTGTAGTTTAATTGTGCAATATGTACGCATTTTATTTTTAGTTCAACTTTCAAAAATGCACCAAATTTATCAGCAGCATGTGAAGACAGAATAGTTGTGACGTTTTGTCAAAGATGGCTATGTATTGTGTGAGAAAACTACTGAAGTAGCATGCTAACCAGCTAGCCCTCTGCCTGAAAACCTTGGTACAAAGCTGCTGTGTAAGTGGTGTAAACACAAACACTCGCCTGTTAGTCCAGCTGAATGCACTGCTAACTGAGCTAACCAGCTAACAGTAGCTATGTATTTCTTACATATTCTCACTTACTCCCCCAATTTTGTGATCAAGACGGACAACTGATGGTGAGTGAATACGCGAAGACATGGGGACTGTGATGGGGAAGATCAAAACAGCAGCACAAATGAACTAAAGGCATATAGAGGATTATATTTAAAGATATAACTGCAAGTTGATAGGTGAACGGTGAAGTTGTGCCACTGTGTGACGTTGTATAGATGTGAGTGGCTGAATTGAACGGCTGGAGTTAATGGACAGCCAGAGATAACTGAGTGAGTGTGCATGAGAGGACTGAATAACAGGATGGTGAGCGTGACAAAGGCCCAAGCTTCCGGACTGAACTTCCTCTAGTGCCTCATTAGTCATACAGCAGGTGAAAACATTCACCTGAGGAGTCACGCTTCCATTAGTTTTAATGAGGGTCAATGCAGTTCCAGGAAGTAGGTCTGTTTGCTCCTATTACACTTCAGATGTTTGTGTTTGTGTTTTTTTTGAGATAACCACTGACTCTCAGATGCATGAAGGAAGCTCGCCCTCTGGCTCAATTAACACACATGTGCTGGGGGACAATCCAGTATTTGGCATCAATTAACTAATGAGACACAGTTAGATAATTGCCCATGTATAATCCTGGGACATATCAGAACAAATGTTGAGGTACTGGACACCTGATGATGTGTCTTGTGTTGCAGAGATATCTACTCAAGTTAGAATGCTAGCTGGCTAGCTGCAGTCCCTCCTCATCCGGAGCACCCGTGCAAGCAGTGTGAATAGCAACACTGCTAACTAACAACAGCTACGGTTAGGAGCAGTGAGCAGTTACTGCCCCCTGTCTGTTTGGAGGATGAATTTCGACTGACAGCATATTCTTACACATTGCACCTTCAAGTAAAAGCACTAACAAAACAAAAGGGCCTGAATGAAGAGAATATGCAGCAGATCTGTCGGCTAAATGTGCTTTAAGTATTAAAAGTAAAAGTACTGGTCGTGCAGTTAAACGTCCCCTGTGACCGCTGGGAGTGGAGCTTGTTTCACCTGCTTTCTATTCAGTTTGTTCGCTCTGTCCAGTGGTTCCCAACCTGAGGATCGGGGTCACGAGATAAATCTGCAGGGTCATGAGATGATTCATGAAAGGGAGGGGAAAGTTCTGATAAAGAAATTTGTATTCATTGTTCGGAGTGTTCACTGAAGTTTTGCTTTTTTGTGTGTGTTTTACCTCTATTGGCTTCATACGGTTGAAACATCTCAGAAGTTCGGAGAAGAAATGTCTTTGTTCTTTGGTGAAACTGCTAACAACTCCTAAACAACCACAACGTGACAAGAATGCAAATCAAAGCACTGTGTTTTGTAACCAATGGTTTAATCATTGACATTGTATCTTATACACTTATCATGACATACATGTTATTGTAAAGTCGGTTTAACTACACCTGTTAAATAAATGTAGTTGAGTAAAAAGTACAATATCGTTAAAAAATATCAAAAAGGATCCACATACAGACAGAGGCTGGCAGCTTAAAAAACAAAAAGCCAGCTTTCATGATAAGCTGAAGTGCAGAATCCAAAATGCTATAAACAAAAAGTAGGCAAAGGAAAGTCAAAGAAAAAATGGGGACAAACCAGGAGGCCCGAGGAACAAAGGAGACGCAGGGTACACAAATCAACAAAGAGCAAAGTGAAAACACAGACACGCATGGGCAAATAAACAAGCAAAACACAGGTGTGCACAGGAAAAAGGGGCAGGAAAACAGACAAAGACTGGAAGTGGACAGAAATCATGGCACATAGTTCACAAAATAAAACAGGAAGTGCCTCTTTTATTTGTGAAATAAACAATTCAAGTCAAAATGTACCGAAAGCAGTGCCCGAATAACTGTTCTGACTTCCTTTCATGTGTATTTTTACTTTTACACTTGCATTTTCTTGGTTTTCTGTGCCACTGAAATGCCAAAGCTTACAGTCAAAATGAGGGACAGCTGGAAACATGCTGAAACACTGACACAAATACATCTTGTATTTTTGTCTACAACCTGATCTGGAAGCTCTCTGCACCGGATGAGAGAGAAAACCGTGGACAGAGATGTCACACTCCTGCAATATTCACTCTGAGGTTTGTTATCTTCAACAACACATGAGCAGATGTTAACGTTTCAGCACTTATAACCACATAATAACATGATGTGGTTTAAAAAAAAAAAAAAAAAAAAAAACATTTGCCGGAGGGGCTGCTGAAGAACTGAAGCTTATCGGGTACGCTCGGATATTGATATATAATGACAATGGGAGCACTTCCTATTTATTATTGTTTTATATTCTCTGAATACACATTACAAACTGTAATTAATTGGATATTTGACTGCATCACCCTGAACCACTCTGACAAGTTAAAATAAGACACAGGAGAGAAATTGATGAAGGTGTTCGGATGGAGAAAAAGAGGAAATCTATTAGCAGTTAAATGACCTGAAAAAACTCATTAACGTTCCCTCTGTGGCGTGTTGTCATGTTATACTGTCCTTGTAATATGAATGTGCCGCAAGATAAAACATTTAAAACGGTGTAAAATAACACCTTTGGTCCGGCCGGTGATGGGCATCCTTGTCTGAAATGACTTTGAGGAGGAGGGAATCAGTTAACAGAGGTATCATTTTTATTTTTTCTGACACGTTATCCATCCTCACCCATGCCAGAATGTATGCATGCGAGAACAAAAAAAAAAGGCCCATCGTCTGTGAGAGGCTCTTGAGAGCGCAATACATCTTTGACAAGACAACGGAGGGTAATTGAGCCGTCGCTTCTGATTCTCAACCGGCCTTGAAGACCTCGATCATCTCGAGATGGGGGAGGTTCAGTGAACATCCTTGAGGAGAGTGTTGTATCTATTATACAGCTGTTTATGCCGAGATGCAATGATTAGTAAAGCAGTTTTACGTGATGGATAGTTGCCTGTTTTTTTTTCCAAAATGCAAATATTTCCCCTGAAAGCATCAATTACTCAAAGCTAGTAGAGGAGAGCACTGCATAGAGGGGTGACAGGCACAGACTGCTTATCTCACTATACCAACACTGACTCCAGATAGACTCTCACACATGAATCAATGATTAAAACACTTTGCTGGTGATGGATTGCCTCCATATCAATGTTCAAAGTGATATCTGAATAACAGCCACAAAACAATAAATAATCTATAAAGCGTGCAAGTAAATATATATATGTATGAGGCATGAGAGAGGTTTCACATTTATTTACTGTTCGTCTGTGGCTCCATCGTCTTCTTGTCCCCTCACATTTAATATTTCGCTTAACCCCCCCGCCCCCCCCACCAAAAAGCCCCATCATCAAGTGTATGCACAGTGTGAGTGGCTCCAGCTCGGCCTCATCTGTATGCAGCCGGGCGATGCAGCAGCTGAGAGGCTAAGATATGAAAAATGGACGTCCTTGAGTATCTACTCTCGCTGTACATTCCACAAGAGGGCCCCACAATTGATCTCGATCGAGCCCAATTATTTTTTGTTCCATCTCTAAAGCGTAACACTTTGGAGCAAGCGTCCGATGCTGTTCCCCGTCGCAGGAATGTGCGATAAAAGACATCAATCTGCACTGATGTGATACCAACAGCACTTCTTGTGTCTGGCTCCCGTCTCAGGGCTCAGCAACAGGTGCAGGCTGATCAGAGGGATCATCGTCGGTGCAATACTGCACTCTAGTGGCACGTCTCGGGTTTTGCTTTAAGCACAAGCTCCTTGTTGATTTCACTGTAATCATCCCTGGAGCCCACACAAGTTGTGAAGGGATCAGTTCCTAAAGGGATTCTGATAACAGGTGGGAGATTGAATTAAGATAATTAGGTCGATCCAAAGGTAATGTGAGGCTTCAGCAGTCTGAGTTGGACAATGAAGTGTCGTCCAAAGTTACAGGCTTTTTGACATAAAGTCGCCTCTTTTCACCCCAAAAGGGCTGTAACTTTTGGAGCTGCTCGCTTGATTTTGGTAACAACACACTGCAGAGGCCTCGTGCTAACCCCAGCAGAGTCAGTGTGGATTAAACTGCCAGAGAACCTTTCATTTCCTTTAGCCGTTTGATGACATATTTCAAATTTCCAGTCCATTTTGCATGTTTACACACTGTACTATTTTAAAAATGACCCTGCATGAAACAAAATCACAGCAGCTTAGGCTGGGTGAAATCCGAATAGAGAAAAAGATGGGGACTTCCTGACTTCCTGTGTGACAGACTGAAAGCCACAACTCAGAATCTACAAGATTCACCATGTCGTCTGCAGGAACCAAGATAGAACTTGAAATGAATGTCACAGTTGGTGGTTGGAAAAAAACACCCCGTTTGATCCTTAATATACTGTATATGTACACATGTATATACAGTGTTGTACAAGTAGCCGGAAGCTACAGTATCTGATTTTACTGTATACCACAATTCAAGTCATGTTGGTGATAAACGTACGTGTGAACGTATGTGTGAACTGTATCGGTTCGACCGATTATTGGATCTCATATTCAGCTTTTTCCAGATTTTTGGTGCTGTGTGTTTAATAACCACAAAAATAAATACATTTAAAAATGTGTAACTAGTAACGAAATCTATTAGAATAATGCAGTGGAGTAAGTACAATAATACAGTAAATAATACAGGTATCTAAGGCTTCATAGCCTACTTAAGTACAGTACTTTAGTGAATATAATTACATACTATATTACATCACATGACTGTGTGTATCCTACATATTACCACTTCCTTCAAGAATACAGATGATTGCATTAATAATTCAGTATTTATTCCATATTTGTATTTATGGCACTCAGCACCCTTGCACTAATGTATTCTTGTTTACAACTTACAAACCGTCAGAGTTGCTTGTCGTTTATTATTGCTGTTTACACACCGTATATATTCTATTTACAAATCTGTTTTTCCCTACTCGCATTAACATCACAATTCAATGCTTGTTTTTCCCATCTTGGTTCTGCTTTGTTGTTTCTTAGGCGTGTCTCTTTTTTATCTAGCATCCAGAAAATGTTTCTTCCAACTGTAAGAACACTGAAAATTCAAATGTATTGTGTGTACTTCACTTTTTATACTTACTTTTCATATTTATATTTCCATATGTAATGTATTGTTTTTATTCTATATCCTGTGATTTCGTCGTACACTCATCTTACAATAAGGGCATTCTGAATGTAGTCAGTAGGTACTGTGCACGCATTCTTAATCAGTATATCAACCAATGAAGCTGATCCAGAACAGTTAGTTTAAATAGCTGGTGCCTTGTAAAGGGAGGAGGGGAAATCCCCAAGGTTTGGGGAAATCACCCCGTCATCAGGGTTAACTCGATGTGAGCTTGGACTGACCCTACAAACCCCCAACTAATCATACTAACCTACTAGTTAGTGTGTCAGAAAAATACTTAATAGTATGTCCAAATTAGGAGTATGTGAAATGCAGTGTAACAACCACGAAGTCCTACTACATCTGATACTGTTTTGCAGTATGCAAGCCAGCAAGCTTTTCTGGCTATTCTACATCATGGTGTGTCATGCGATTATGAGCAAAGGTGAGAGAGCACAAACATTTGACAGATAACTAACACATTTCTGCTCGTTTTACAGGATGAGAGATGAGAGGACATTTAAGTGGGTGCAGTATGATCTTCGCACTCCAAACTTTCTTGCTGAGGATGCTGTGGGTAAAGGAGCGAGAGGGTCAATGTTCAGGGCACACTCTCATGACGAAGTAGTATGCCCCAATTGTATACATGTACTTTTATGGGAAGCTGCAGTATGTAGTAAAAGTAAAAAGTATCCAATTCGGAATACAGCACAAGTCGTCATTTTGGAAGCAGGAGTGCTATAATGAAATATGCAGTTGAGTTGCATTATGGGAAATGCAAGATCCAATCTTTTAGGGGCAGCACACACTAGAGACCAAAAACACCTTTAAAAGGCCAGATATCTGCTAAAAATAGAATTTGTACACCCCCCCCAAAATAACATCAACAGCAGAAACAAATCATCTGGAATGTCTGGTAAGAGTGTGATAATAAGTAAATTAAGACTACTTTGGAAACACAGAGCAGCTATTGTTCCTCTGCAGTGCAGGAACACTGTTAAGACGTAGGTTATACAAGAACAACACCAGAAAGATTATAAACAACAGTTTAATACAGAAGACCATTTTTCCCCGAAACAGAAAGAAAAAAAAAGAAATTAAATTTCCCTAAACTCACAAAGCTACTGACTGGAGAGATCTGACACCAACAACCGTGGGAATTAACATGAAATCAACAAACAGGACGTATGTTACAGTAGGAGCCTGTAACGCTATGGTTTAGGTAGATAGTCATCATGCTGCTGCTGCTACGTTAGTGATGTCAACCAGAGTTCAGAGTTCATGTTTGTACACTGCAGCTTCGCGTTGCATACATAGAAAAGGGTTTTCAAAAGGCATCAGTGACGGACGCTCCACGATTTGTCATCACAATACGAGGGATTATCATTAAAACACACTTTATGCACTTTTCCCAAAAGTCCCAAAATACATTTATACAGCATTACATTTGTTTTACTTTCTCTTATTATCATCATTATTTTTTTGTAATTGTTCAGTCTGTACACTGATTATATTGTTGCGGAAACAAACACGGGAGGTGGATCATTTTCAGCACCTCCTAACAGTATCATCAACAGATTATCTGAAATGCAGTGTCAAAAAAGCAAAAAAAGGCACAGTAATAATGTTTTGAAAGCAACGGAATACCAGGAAATACCAACGAAAAACGCGCAGTTTGTGGACAGTTTGTGGACCTCTACCAGCCTGTGGTAGATCAACATGAAGATCACAAGGAACAAAGAGAACACAAGTGGTTGTTAAAAACATTTTTGGTTAGTTGTCATTTTGCAACACCATGAAGAAAAGTAATAACTGAGTTTTGTTGATAACTTCTTAAAAAGTAAGTCAGCCTTAAGCTCTGTTCCATGAAATGTTTTAAGCCTTAGCTCAGTCATGTGTATCTTTATCCACGATTGTTACACATTTTTAAATCTGATAATGTTTTTCCGCAATTCACGACTTTAGCTCAAAATTACAATTTGTAACACCAAATCTGGTTATCTTACAGATGGATCTACAACTACAGCACATCTGTTTTCATACGTGTTAACGTACAAAGCACAACTTGTGCGACACTTCTGAGGACCTTTTATCCGATTCGACAACAAAACTTGTGTTTACACTGTTTGCACACACACTTTTCTGGCTTACAGGTGCCCACGTGAAGCTGTCGCAGACAGAACGCAGCAGTAGAGGTGATGACATACACGCACACAAAAAAACAGCCTCTTGTCGACTGCTTTGAATCGTTCGTTTATCTCACTGGCTCGTCCTCGCTCACTTCCATTCACAGATCTAATAGGTGCCTGAATTGCATAAATGTGCCGCTTTAATCACTGTGATATATTAAAAACAGAGCCAGCTATGCAAATGAGGCCATTACTCTAAACAATTAGAGCATTCATTATCAGATAGTTCCCCATCAGCATACGTTGTGTTCCTATAATACATGTGCAGCATTAATGAAGTATTGAAAGCAATAGATCGACAAAGTCAAAAGACATTTATTCAATATGCACACGTATGCAGCAAATTGCCAGAAAATTGAATTAGACTGATTGAAAATTTCCAGCATCGACTGTTATTGAATTACCGTTTTGAGAACAATGTCTATAGACAGACACACACAGAGGAAGTAATGTCCGCAGTGTAATGTACCACAGAAGCAGGAACTTAATGCTGTCAGTCTACTCATTTCCCTAATTGCGCTGCCATGATGAGGAAATTGTTTTAGATCTGTGACAGGAAGTGGCCTTGGACAAACAAACAGAACACCTTTTAAGGTATCTTTCTCTCTGCTTATCTGTATCTCGCCAACTGCCTCTGAGCTTAGAGGTCAGTGCTGTTATCCTCGTCCTAGCTGACAGGCAGCTTATGAGGCACACAGGCTTGCTGATCTTCATCTGTTATTGCCAACTCATCAGATGACCTCTTCTATTTTTTTCTTGAAAACAATACAAAGTAGAAAAACAACTTAGTTTTAAAAACCACCAAACACACACACTCATACACACACACGCACACACTTGCATCCAAATAAACATCTGCTCTCATGTGATGAGAGTTAGGCTGGCAACGATCACTGAGGTTGAATGTAAGAAGGCAGTGCATGGAAAAGGCAAAACTGGCATCGGGGATTGATTAGGTGGACCTGTTCTCCACCCGCGACTCGCAGTGGCTCACGGGGCCGTCTTGGTGGCTGACTGTCATTGGGGGAGAGGCCGTGTAAGGGGGCGGGGCTTCGCTCACACTAATGGAGTCCCCTCCCTCAGAAATGAGAGGAGTGTGAGGGGAGGGACGGGGAGCGGCGGCCTCGTCACCATGTGCACACTCGCTATATGGAGGCGGCTTCAGATCGTCCTCTGAAAGGAAACATGAGACAACAGGTCAGTTGATCTTAAAAAAATAAAAAAATAAAATAAAAGAACTGGGTCACATTAGCTTCAACAAATAGGTTGCATGATTTATCAAAATAAGATTACAACCTCGACCCCTTCCTGCAAATCTAAATCTTTATGAGACAGTGATTCTGCCTTGTGCGCCTTAGTGAGGAGATCCAATGCATCAAAACACATGCACACAGTTTCTCCCATAGCTGCATTCAGCAAATGACCAACATGAGCTGCTTCACATGACAAACTGTGCATGTGCAGACGTGGACATCAGCGTAAATAAGTAGAGCTGAAGCAGTTCACTGAATAGTTGTCAACTCAAATTATTTATTTTATTTATTTTAGTTTGAGTTACTTTTTAAAGATGGAAATTTTAAAAAGTCAAAATCCTTTAGTTCCAGCTGTGTTAATGTGAACAACGCTGTATGGCTGCAAGACCTACAGACCTACAGTTCATGTACAAGTAGTTCTATTACAGCAAGACCAGAGACACCTGATCTCTCTCATGTGGTATCCTTTATGGAAAAAAAGATCAAACTGTACGTGGGGGAGAAAATGAGGTTGCAAAGCAACATCAAGTAATACAATTAGTGCTGAAATGTCTCTACTTCCACCCGCTATAACCACATCCTGCTGTCAGATGAATGAGCACTTCAGATCAGATGGGATGCTATTTGCAAAAAGAGCAGAGTGAAACTTGATACAAAGACTACAACAAGTGCCTGGCCTGACTTGTGTACTCTTTTCACAAACTCAAAATGATATACTGAGAGACCAAACATTTGAGTATGATGAGAGCACTTGGATGGTTTACTCTTCTTTAGATATGACTGAAGAAAGGGGAACATTCGAGTGACTTAAGAGAGACATAACATGGGAACCAAAGAGTAAAGTAACTCAACCAGTAGTAGAGATCTGAATGCTATCAACGTACCAGAATTAAGCCAAATACTTGAACCCCTCTTAGCTAAGAGAGTTAGACTACAATGGTTACCATTTAGTGGCTTTGCTTCTGGCAGCACAGCTACAACAGAAAGAGTCAACTCTTCATTACAACTCAACAGAGAAAACCGTCAAGCTGTTGGTTTCATACTTATTCAGAGAGTGATGACACAGTGTACTTAAAAAGTACACTTCAGGCTAACAAAGGACTCTATTTGAGGCTATTTGCATGAGCTCATTATAATCACCAGAGACTAGTTTACAGATATAAGTAATGTATTCTGGAGTAGCAATTGCAGACTCCATCTGGTCTTTATTTCTTGGCAGTGGCCCCTAAAATCAGTAAGAACATATGAATTTCCAAACTGGCAATCATTGCACTGATTCTGGAGGAGTCATGATGAAAGTGGCCAGTTTATGTCACAACAGTTCTAACTTATCCACCATTATCACATGTTGTTGCCAACGTAAATATCACCGGCCAATATGTCCATTGGGAAAAATGCCAAATAAGTTAAGATGTTGCCACCATAACCTATATTATGCACACGTTAATATTCTCCACTGTTAAGACATTTGAAAATTCACATTTCAAGACTACATTCACATTTTAAAGTTGTAAATGAGAAATTGTGGTGGATAGCAGCTAAGGGCCTTGTAGCTCACAGGAAATTATGAATAGAGACGTAGAAGGGGAAACACCAAGGAGGAAGTAGCTTTTCTGGGTTGACATCAGATGTTGGGTAAATGAGGGGGCAGCAGACTCATAGTACAGTGTTGTGTTTAAGAGTGTGTGTTTGTGTGTGTGTGCGTGCTACCTCCAGAGACTGCCTCATATGGTGGTGGCATGTCCAAGTGGGAGTAGGATGCAGCTGGTGGCAGAGCTGTAGAGGGCTCTTCTATTGACAGGTCATCTTGAACACCATACCAGCTTGGCCAGACAGAGGTTTGCTACAAGGGAAAGGAAACAGAGAGTCAATGACATGCACAGAAGAAGCAGAAGCACTAATAAAGGTGTCAATACATTTACACACAGGCAGCGAAAAGATGATGCTGCGGCAGTCATTTAGTCTGTTAGCTAAAGCCAACAATTCCCATGTAAGACTGCTTCCACTGTGAGGATACTCAGTCAGCTGGTTTGCCTGTGCTCATCTCTAGAGAGGACGCTGCTGCTGGTTCTGACAATATTGGATTTACACATTCGCTCCTCCAAAGAGCTTACCTCATTAAACTCTTCTCCTCCAGGCCAAGACTGACTGAGTCTGAAGCACAAACATCACTAAACAAACAGGAAGACATCCTTCTTGGAGAGGGATGAAATGCAGAAGGTGTGACATGCTTCAGGTATATATATTTTTTTCTGTGTTTGAAACATTGGGTGGTTTTTTAACATCAGGCTGACCAGGATGGAACGTTTTCACCCCAAACCCTGTGACCCGCGTTAACTGCCCATAAAGACGTCTGCCTGGGCTCACATAAACAGGCGGTGGCTGTGTACATTTCACCAGGCTGTGACAACCGCTGTTAATATTTTTTCTGTGATATACTTCAGTATATTAGCCCCTGTCAGTTTTATCAAATGACCTGTTAAAGGCTCCTGTAACCCCTCTTCCTGCTCTGAAGATGCTCTGAATGATTTCAACCATATTAGCAAGCTAATCGCCACAGTTACAGGAAGAAGGAACATCAACAGCAGGCAATGATTGGCTGATGGTCTTAGGTGACCGCAAAACTGCCATCCTGTTGTTGTGGGCGTGATAGAGAATTATGAGGACAGATGGAGCACGGACAGATCCTGGCCCGCTCAAGGTTATTACTGCAGAAATCACCTATAATGATCTACAGAGTCACATAATTATTGCAACACATTTTTGCCCAATCAAATTGGAACCCTTGGTGGCCAAGTGAGCAGTCGCATCTCTCCAGCATGGGGAAGAATCACCACAATTTCTGTAATCTTAAAGAACTGGACAAAAACAAATCAATAATCAAATAATCTGCAAACTATTAAACTCTTCAATCTCTCTCCATGGCCTGCATGTATCAAAAGTTTTTCCTCTTCACTTTTCAGTTAAGCTGTGAACAAGATTGTCCAAGTTTGAGAGTGATACTACATCAAGACTTTCTTGCCCCTACTCTGTTTGATTCATTTAAGCCCAGGACTCGAGTCGTCCTGGCGTCTCTCCAGAAAACTTTCAGGGTGCCGGGTTATGGATGACTGTGGGGCCTCCCTGCTGCACATTCCATTAAAATCTAAACAGGGAACATTATACACCAGAGAGGGCAGACGGAACAAGGGGGGGAGAAGAAAGGAAGAGAAGCCGAAAAAAAAACGGAAGAGGCGAAACAAGAAGGATGTAGAGCAAATGGAAGAGCTGCGGCACAAGAGGGAGGTAGGAGGGCTTGTGGGGTGAAACTGAACATGAAATTAGCCAGTATACGCAAGTCTGATAAGACTTGAAGAATAGCGCTCATACTTGCCCTCAAATCAGACAAATATTTCAGATAGCACACAGGATGTTATAAGTTGCCTGGGAAAACCCAAGGTCAGTAGTTCAGGAATCTCTCAGTTTTAACTGCTTCATTTGTTTTTTCTATAACTGGGGCATTTCCTCTTACGTAAATAATCCAAACAATGCTAAAAATATCAGAGTCTGTGCCTCTGCCACAATGAAAAACAGCTCAAAAGACGGGCCAGTATCAAGATTTACAGGAAATGACTACGCTTTTGATGAATCATTCCGAGAAAAATACAGCAGTCATTTATGCAGCATCTTTTGAAATAAACTACTAAGAAATGGACAAGTGGACAAGTTGGAAACCTGTTTCATATGATTCACGGAGCATATTTTAGGAACGTTCTGAATCATGGAGATTGCTTCCAGGTGTTTTAGAGAGGCAGCTAAGGAGAAAGGCTCGAGGGGGAAACCTGACGATCATGAAAAGGCTGTGCAAACTTGATGTTGAGGAAAGGTATTACTATTCTAGACCTATCCCTGAAAACATCGACGCGAATATAAAACCATGTCTGAAAAGCACCCGCCGGTAAAAAGGAATTCACAAAACGAGACAAATGTCAAGGTCACTCCAGTGATCAAATGACTCTTAAAATGGCAGACCAGATAAACTACATCAACATCTATTGCAAATAAAACCTTATCAGAGACTATACGACATCTCTTATGACTTCCATTAGACAAGAGATAGTAACAACAACAAAAAAACCCCAAATGTAGAGGATTAGTAAGACCTATGAAGAGGCATATGCTGCCTGTACATCAGTGTTCTCCTGCCTTCCCGCCTGTGTCTTCTCTCGTGATATTTGCACAAAAGAATCTCACAGACATGGTTGAAATTTTACAAACTTGTTAAAGAAAAAAAAAAAAAGGCACCCAATCACACATTCACTGTAACTCTCCAACTTCTCAACTTCTCAACCAATATCATGGCTGTGATCTGCACTGCCAGACCTCTGATGTCAGAAACTTAACAGAAAACTTTACGTGTAATTGTACTTGCAAACCACAAGCTCGAACCTATAAATGCACATCCACCCGACCGCTCAGCGCATCACTGAAAGTGAGACGTAAGTGAAAGCTGACTGGCTGAAAACCACATGCCCACTCGAAAAGAACAAACAACTCCTCTGCAAAAATGTAACACTACTGCTGTGACCTTATTTGACTTTCTCTTACTCCTGGCCTGCATGCAGTTCTGAGAAACCAAACTTTGCTTTACAACGCTCTAGTTCCAGTGTGTCGGTGCTGCCGCTTGGCCAAAAAACAAGCTAAAGTAGTTAAAGAAGATTACGCAAACATTTTTTTCTACTGTGCCCATAATTGCACGGATTCTTACTTGCATATAATGTTATTCCAGTACAATTTAAACTGTGCGTAAAAAGCTCCTTTTTCTGCTAAAAATCATTTGTATAATAATGGCATTAATTATAAACTTATAGACGTAGGACCTTTTAAAAACAAAGTTAGTACCATTAGCCCATTTGTAGGGACCTGCCAGAGAACCTTGAGCAGTCATCAGGTTCATAGGGAGTTAGCAGATCACATATTCAAGCAGGGGCCAAGCTGTCCAAATGAAAGGTTGGTGGTTTGATTCCTGGTCTACATGTCTAAGTATAATTGGGCAAGTTACTGAACTCTAATTTCCTGGTGTTGAAAAGCACTTTGAGTTGTCACAAAGACTAGTGAAGTGCTTTCAAAGTACAGCCCATTTACCATTTTAAGTAAACTCTCATAATCAATTCTAAAACACACAGCCTGTGGGCCAGCAAGGTGTAGCTGGTGATGTGGCAGCTTTTCCTGTGCATATTAAAAGCTAGCAGGGTATTATCAACTACAGCCTGTGAATAGCGCGCCTACTAAATCCAGAATAAAGTACACTGTAATAGTCAAGTCTAGAAGAGATACAAGCATGGATGGCCCAAGTCTTCAAGTGTCTGCTTGAATCTGAAAGTCTGTTTGAGCTAAATGCTCTGGTCCTTCTCTAACTGTAAAGAAATACTCAACAGTCTATTACTTAATGTATATTGACAAGAACACTCACAATCAAGAATCACACACATTACAGCCGCTAGCCCAGCTACAACACAGGTACCCACTCTCTAGGTCATAAAACATGTTTCTAGTGACAAGGCTTTATCACACTCCTTGTCTTTCGAGTAGAGAAACAATGACAGTAGCTATCCCCTTTGTCTCCTGACCCTCCTGCCCGGGGTTTCTGTATGTCTGAACAAGTCAAATTTAAGACTTTTTTAGACATTTTCAAGACCACGTTGAAATAAACTGAAGATGGAGTTGAGCTGAAGATGGTTTGAATGTCACTTGAATGCGGGATGGTAGAGGCGGGGCAAAGTTCGGGTCGAGCACCAACACATTTCCCCAAAACAAAACAAAAAAAAAGGTGACAACGGAAGCGGTAAATGAACATACACATTTAAGACCTAACTAAATGTAATTCAAGACATATATGCAAAATATGGACGTATTCAAGACTTTTTAGGGCCTTAAATTGAGATTGTCAAATTTTAGACTTTTTAAGACTCTGCAGAAAACCTGCCTGCCTCACACACTACGTAGGGATGATGTAATGCCTCCTGCATTTGTTGCTCATCACTCTTTGTGAGGGTGCAGTTAGCCCTCAAGCTCACTCAGACTGACTCACTGCAACTTAGTTAAGCAGCAACATTTGTGTTAAAGCAACCAAAAACAGTTTCAAACAAATACAAAAAGATTAGGTTTAACAGGCGCCTGCCTCGAGTGCAACATCTCTGCTCAGTGAACCAAACTCAAGTCTCCGATACTACAAAAGGACCACTCTCCACTTTCTCCTCAGGCGGCTTCAGCTGCTTCTGTGGTTGGCCGCTAGATTACAAGTAGTTATGTGCATGTCTGCGTTCGGGTCTGCACTTACACTCTGCCTCTCACACATCTGATGAAGGTAGGCCCTTCCTCCAACGATGACAATCTGGGCATTGCGAGGGTTGCTCAGGTAGGCTGCCAGCTGCCTTTGCCTTGATCGGTACCAGCACACATAGAAGAATATCTTGATGATAATGAATATGATGACAACTCTGAAAGAGAGAGAGAGAGGGGACAGGAATAGGGAATGGGATGAGGTTCATCAACTTTCAAACTCATCCCCTATTTACAAATACAGATTATATAAGACATACTCACATGTACCAGTAAAGCTCCATTTTTGTGAGATGTCAATCACAGAGTAGAGGCTCTCATTGCTGGGGAACTTGCTGATCCCTGGCCAAAAACACTAGTTACCCTGAAAAACGGAAACAATTTCAGGTATTTTCCCCCAATGAGCAATGTCATCACAATATTACTTTATCTAATACAATTCCAATAAGGCAGGTTACAAGTAAAGCTGACTCAGAAGCTCAGAGCATCTCACCACTCAAGCTAAGGGTTCAATGTTCAATCTTCAAGCACTTTCTGTAACTTAAAACAGATGGTAAGTTTAGCACGACAGCTCCTCCCTAAACCCAGCTACCTAACTTAGCGAGACGCAAACAACAGACACACAAGTACTCACTTTACGACGAAAGCTCGACCTTCTCTCTTAGCTGGAAAGGTGTGCCATGTCTCCTTTCGTTCCGGGGAAGTGATGCGAGTGGAGCTCCGGGAACCAGCTGAGCCTACAGCTAGCTGGGTTAAGCTAGGCTAACGTGTAGCAGCAGGCCACAACAACAACAGTCGCTACTCTACTTACCCGAGCCGCGAACAAAACGACCACATAAATTGGCCTTCTTTGTCTACATGTCTCCTTGGTATTATACACAAGGTCACTGCTACTCGTTAACTTAACATTAAGGAAACAATTTAACTAGTCCAAGCGACTTTATTAGCTAGCATTTACTGACTTAGCTCATCCCTGTGCGCTCAATACTGCCTTTGGTTTCACAGTGGGCGGTGTTCACTGGACTATCGCCTTCCTCGGTGCTTCCCGTAAACTGCTCCCCCCCTCAAACAACAGACGTAACGTTAATCATTACAATTAATCGGATGTTGTTGTTTTTTTAAAGTTCAATTGTCATTGTCGCTGTAATGGCTCTTTTGTGACCATTTGGCCAGCTAAGCAACACGGAGCTTCTTTTGTGTCATAGGATTATCATAGGAATTATAAATGCCCATCTCAGGTAACGTTAGGTTCATGTCTGATGTTTTAATTATTACCAAAAAAGGCACGTAAAGGAAAACTGCCATAAACAGTGCAATTGTTACTGAGTTCATTATTGTATTAACAAGTTGAGGAGAACATCTCCGGTAAAAGACGCGACTGAAAAAAAAAACAACCTTTCACGTGTTATTGCATTTCACAGTTGTCTTTTAAACATAGGATTAAATCCGTCGGTCTGTGAAGGTGGCATAAATTCATCTGACGAAAGGTTAAAAATGGGAACAAGTTCAGAAAAACATGAATTTCAACATGTCAAAAATATATGTATAGTTATTTAGTTGGTTATTTAAGACCAGACGTTCAATTAACATGTTAACGTTCGTTAAAACCACTTTGAAATACTGAAAAGCTATTCAAAAATACCATTTTAAATACCTAGAAAATATAAATGAATTGAAAATATCAAAAAATGATCTCAAAGGTCATGTCAGGTTGTTCCTTTCTCTCAATTATTTGCCTCCATCTAGTGGTCGTTCTTTCACAATGCAGTGTATCAGCACAAAAACACATCCAAAGAGTTTTGGAGTAAACAAAGACCAAGATAAATATGTAAACTGAAAGGAAAAGCAGACCTATCACAATATACATGAGAAATATGTGTCTGGGCTAATTTCAATGTAGACCACAAAGAATCTGTAGTATCTTCAAGATGTCTATCATGGCAGACTTGACGCAATATTTTAAATGGTAAAAGTTTGTTATTATAACTGCTAATGCCCTTATCAGATCACACATTTAAGTAAATACAGGTGAAAGACCAGCGTGACAACATCCAACAGTCTCATGTGTCTTTTCCTGTGAATCATTTCACAGTGTATTTATTACAATTTACAAACACCTTTGGTGACAGTTATTTCAATATTGAAGTCATCCTGCAGTCTTTTGTCAAAAAAACAACTATCCGTCAGACGTGTATGATTTATAAACCAATAACACACGAGACAATGATCATGTTCTGTGAAAGAGAGCGGTTTGCAAAGCTCTTCATCAAAACCCGACCGGCACATTGTTGCCCAAAACTGTTTATGTTTAACATAGCAGTTTTTAATAGCAAATTAAACTGAAATTAACAGCACTTCATCAGCTGCTTGTCCAATAAAACAAACACGATGCTTTTTCAGTAAAGTGACACTTCAGAGTCCATTATTTTTCGGTTGTCTTCCACAATGATGGTCCGTCTCGGGTAGGTGTCCATGTCCACAAATATGTAACGAAACTCATAGTTCCCATCAGGATTCTGTAAAGACACAAGAAGTTAAAGCCGGGATAGCTTACATGAGTAGTACTGCTTCAGGATGCCACATCAAATTCAAGAATTGCATTTTTTACAAGGGCACACACCAACCTCTTTCGACTCAGAATGTACAGTTCCTTTAAGGCCGGGCTCGGAGCCTTCGATGTAAAACTTAAGCTGCATATACTTCCGTCCGTCCTTCAGGTACTCCATGTGACTGCAGTGGAAACGCACACAACGTAATTAAAACCCAGCAATACCTCCAATACCATGACTCAGATGCATACTTATGTATTGTGCAAGCTATCCAATCCTTTTCTTGAGAGGGCGATGAACACTATTACTTTTGATTGGATTTGTCATATTATTTAATCCGCACAATGATCGTAGGAATAAAAGTCTAATGAAATCACTGGACAGAAATGTATGTCAAGTATTAAAAATTACGCTTATTTGGACTGAGTAGTAATCTTCCAACCTGACTTGCTGCCTCCTCCCTCGACGGGTAGTCTCCCCATAACACTTGATTGGCTCTCCAAATGCACCAATCACCTACATTTTCCAGTAACAAACATGTTTTTGATGCTTTCTAAGACAACAAGAATTAAAGAATCGCATGACATGACTTCCCATAATGTCATAAAATGCATCTACATAAAACACCATGCAATAATTGCCACAATAAATGTGTGCATTGAGTATAACACTGCACAATAAACAGTGTAATCGATCTCCTTCTTACCTCTGGGTCTAACCTGACTTTGTTGAATGCTTTCCCGTAGATTTTATTTGGACTCGAGGAAGAAAACAGCTCCTGAAACACCACATATAACAGCCCACCTGAAACACACACACACACACACACACACACACACACACACACACACACACACACACACACACAGAGCAACACACTTTATTGTTATTTAATTCTAAATGACATGTTAAATGTGATTGTGTGTATTCGGAGCTCTTTTAGTCACCTGTCACTCCGAGCCCGACGAGGACGACTATGAAGTAGGTGAAATCTCTGCCGGCATTTTTCACTGAAATATATTGAGGTTAGGAGCCATTAAGCAAAATTATGATTAAAACGTTTGCTGTTTTCACAAATGCAAACAGGTGCTTGCTGTATTCAGTGGATAAACGTTGCCTTTATGGCTCCTGCATTGCATTAAACTTATAATCTATTTAGTGTTTGGACTCAACGATCACTAGGCTATAAATAAGATAAATACATGATTATTATTCTGTAAAATACTATAACAACAGATGATGAAAACGTTTTGAACCACTGTGCATATGGAGAGAGCCCACCTAGGTTTGATATTAAATGCAAGACCTGTTATGTCATTGTCCTTACAGTTGGAGATTATTTTATTGTTTCTATATGACACAGCTCATCTGTGTCAGTACCTTTCTGCGCAGCTGAAGGCTGCGGGCTCCCGCTCTGGTACCTGGAAACTGACTTGTCTCTTTCTTCGGGGTTGCTTTTATTCCAGGCTCTGAAGTCGAGGGAGATATTTCGCCGTCTCTGTGCCTGAATGAAGCAGCCCACTGCAGGGAGGAGAGGCGAAGGGGCCTCGACTCTTCTGAGGAAGGTCAGTCTCGATACTGTCGACAGTGTCCGGTGTGTGTGGACGAGCACGCACTTCTGTGTGGCTGTCTGTTGCAGAGCTTTCAGTATCTGCACATAAGCCATGACTGTGTCCTCTGTGAGTTAGCTTAAACTCCACTTGAATTCTTGCACAGCCAGCTAGCAAGCACAGCAAAGCTAAGCTTTGTGTTTGTACGGTTAAAAGCTCAAGTAAGCGAGCTAACGCTTTGAATACTACCGAAAACTACCGGAGGCGACATAAAAGTGAATTATTTTACAACATGGATACATGAACATAAACTGTACAACGCAAACATACTGCGAGCTGGTGGGTAGGTCGCGTGAAGTGGTGTTTGTACTCAAGAGGGCGCATGTATATGTCGTCACGCAAAGTCCATAGGAATTATGGGAGACTGAGTTTTATGATGTCGCACCAATTATTCTCAAAGATATGTACTAAAAAGCTGAAAGGTATATTAACTCCGGGCTCTCTCTCTCTCTCTCTCTCTCTCTCTCTCTCTCTCTCTCTCTCTATATATATATATATATATATATATATATATATATATATATGCAAGATGAGCTGCATGGAGTCATTTTCCGCCAGGTTCTTTGAGTGCTTCTTCAGGAGTGCAGGTAGTCACATATGTGTTCTCCTGTGTGTTTTTGGTCCCTTCCAGTTCCCGAGGGAAACTCTGTGGTTTTGAATTGTTAAAAATAATCAATGTAATTACACATAAATATCTCAGGTGTATCCCCAGTGGTGCAGGTACGGCATAGCACTGATCAGAACAGAAAATGAGTTTGACAAAATAAACAGGCACAATAAAATCAGTAAACATTAGTTTATTGAAAACATCTGTCCAGCATTTTCTTAATGTTTTATCAAATAAATATGCAAGTGGGTTAAAAAAAAGCAAAACTCCACAATGCCATGAAGTTTGACAAAGAGAAAAGACAAGAAAAAACAGATAATGTTCCGACATCAGTGGAGGTGGGAAGAAATAAAGGTTAGTCGACGGGTCAGTACAGTCATGTATATGCACCTATATTTCAGTTTAACATCACTTTTATTTCAAACATTCTGCATTTTCATCTTCTGAACAAGGCTTCTTGTAATCGGTTTAGATATAAAAAACAACCTGATACTCTATATTGTAAAGACATGACATCGAAGTAAGAAACACAAACGTGAAATAAGCAGCTGAAATATGCAATTTCAAATCTGTGATGGTTACATGACAATGACTTAAAAAAACCTGATTCTGTTTCTTCTTCTTCTCCTTCTTTTTTTTTCTCCATGAACAACTTTACATTAAAGGTACTCTAGTTGTCAAAAAAACCCCCAACATTTCAGTCCCGCATCTGATATTATCAGTGTTCCATGGCTCGTCAATCCTAGCCAGGTGTGGAGCACAGGAAAGGGGGGAAAAACACACACCTCTGTGGTTCCAAAGCAAAGAAGAAAAAAACTTGATGCATACACCACAAACCTTTTATTTATTTATTTTTTTTGAAAGATTTTTCTCATCACAACACTCTATATTGGTAAAGTTGCTCGGGGCAACAGTTCACTCAAGATGCAAGGGGAGAGAAACCTTAGCTCCGAATGCTGTCAAACTTGGCAAGATGCAGAGGAATGATGCATCTGTCTGATGTATCTGCAGAGAAATGAAAACACTATTACTTTTACGTCTGTCCTGGGCCCCTTCCGACTTGCTCAGATGCTGCCTGGGCTGCTTGTGATCCAATTGGTTCAGACTTACTTAATTACCGCGGCGTCTGCCTCTATCTACTGGTGGATGGGCTTGTGACTTTTTGCGGGGGGGTGTTGTGTGGAAGTGTGTGAGTAAAGAAGAGGGAGAGGGAGTGTACATGATCGCAACACAGGTCATAATTGTAAAACAGCGAGAAGACACACAGACACCGGCACAGCGTATATGTAGAAAAGAAACACGTTTTATTCAGTATCAGCAAAAATATGGGCATGATTGTGTATGTATGGAGAAAAAAAGAGAGTGGAGAGCATGGATGTAATTAATACATACATGACACTGAATACAGAAAAGAACGTACACACAGGTGGTAGATACCATAGAAACTGACACGCTGAGAAGAAAATAAGAACTCGGACAGCGACAGAACCTAAGAAAAAAAGACATGTCATTATCTCATTGTGCTCACGGCTGATCTTCTTTTCTAATTATTTTCCGAACAAAATGCAGGTTCGCTTTCTACAAAAACCAGCCCGCCAACAAGTGAGTCGTTATCAGAGTGTGAGGCTGATCCCCATCCCATATGGAGGTTAATCTCTTCAGGACAAACACAGAAGAGTCAATTAACTTGTCTGTCAAATACCTGGGATTACCTGGGATTATTCGAAAACCGTCTGGGACTCGTTTTTTTTTTATTGTCCTGCTGTGAATCCCTTTCGGTTTGGGTTCTGGGCCAAATCAGCCACAACAACAACAACAACAACAAAAACAACATCTTTAAAAAACAAAACAAAACATATGAGTGTGAGACATATGATAAATGACAGTTTTGAGGACACACTAAAAAGGACTGCTGACAAAGAAAAAAAAAAGGTGAAGCTTTATTGTTATTCATGTTTTTACAAAGCATCAGTAAAATCAGCCCTGAAAGATAACTGGAATAACTGTAAAAACTGTCATCCTCTCCATTTTGCCCGAGTAAAAAAGTCTGTTTTGATACAAAGATATTAAGCTCCGACAGTAGAAGAGAGTTAGAAGACGAACAGACTTGAAGTTAAATATGTTTGCCGAGAAAGAGAACGCCCTGTCAACATGTTAGGTCAACATCAGCCAGCATATTAAAGGGAGTGAAGATGGTGAAATTCATCTGAGCGATCGCCTAATGATTAAGCTAAGCAACAACATGCATTTAATTAATTAATTAATAAAGATGCCTTTTGCACCACTTATTATGTTCGTATGACTTGTGTATTAGTATATGGGGCCTTTTCATATTTCGAATGTTAGTATGTTAATGTTAATGTTGCTTTAATGGATATAAAAGAAGCATGCACAAGCCATACAACCTCGGCCTCGAATCGTTATCCAAATTAAACTGCTTCTGGTTATGCCAACAGCCCAAATTTAATTAGGTTAGTCATTAATTAAGTGAGTTAATTCCATTTTTTTTAATTTCACTAATAAAAAAAAGAAATCTTCCAACCGCAAGCAACTATAATTCGCTGTTAAATTAATATTTTATGCTACTGATCTGAAAAATACATGCTTAAAAGTTAACTTAAAGATGTTAATGATCACATTAATTTAGTCATCAGTGGGGAATCTATGACAATGACACATTTGCTTCTGACTAACATCCCAAATTTAAGGTTTAATAAGGAACAATCAGTCATCGTGTTCATCCTAAAAGGTCCATTTCTTTTCCAAGCGGGACAAAACAATTCTTGATCGACTACAGTACGCACAGAGCTGACTGACTTCCCCCGCTCCACAGCACCGCAGCTGGAGAGTTCTCATCTAGTCCTCTGTGATCGTCTTTGCATCTGAATTCACGTTAACACAAATTTAGCATCCTTTTCGTCAAAGTGTCCCTTCATCATCATCATCAGCATCAGCATCATGCTGGTGTAAATCTCCGCTCCGCTTTTTCATATGTCAGTGACGCCCGTTCGTACTGATCCAGGATTGCACTATTCTCAAGAAGTCTACATGATGGAGACAATGCAACACAACATAATGTAGAACATAAGCAGACACACACACGCAGCAGGACAGCACATTCTTCACACTAAAAGACAAAACAATGGGTAGCACTTTATGTGGCTGCTCCGCTGTGTGTAAACATAAAGCTGCGAGCACAAACTTCCACGGCTCTGAATTGAATTTCCGCCACATTTAACTTTTTAAATGGGCGAGTTCCTCTAATTGTCTCTGTTTTCCTCATCACTAACTCGTAGATTATTGAGCTCCATTGTGCTTATTGCGACTTCATGAACGCACAGTCGTGGAGCATCCACATGAACTGTTACACACAGGCATATGTGCTGTGCTTCACAATTAACCGAAACACAAATTCAATTCCTACAAGAGACACAAATCATGCAACACTACAGACGACTTGTGTCAGTGTGTGAGTGGAAAAGATTTAAGAGGAGATTTATGAGATATTAAAATGATCTCAGTGTGCTCTCTTTAGTGTGTGCAAAAAAACCAACAACCCACGAATGTAATTTAAGAGAGAGACATATTATGCCAATTTTCAGATTCATAATCTTATTTTAGGTCTCAACTAGAATAGGTTTACATGCTTCAACGCTCGAAGAACACATCAGTTTTCTCAGACTGTCCAGTTCTGCAGCACTGTATCCCCCTGCTGTCTGAAATGCTCTGTTTTAGTTCCTGTCTCTTTAAGCCCCTCCCCCCAAATATCCAATCTCCTCTGATTGGTCAGCTCACGCATGTCAGACCCATCACCGCAAACAACAATGTAGCAGCTGTGCCAAATAAATTCTTACGTGACAGTTACGTGCCATTCTTACTTGCTACTAAACATAAAGTGTGCACATGTGTGACATGGTGACGGAATTAAAGGCGGGACTACAGACGAGGCGTTTCGGGAGCAGGGTTTTCTGTGGGAGAGAGGAGCTTCACTTGCTGACTTTGACCTTTTCACCCTCCGAGATCTTTCACACGTGCAAGAAAAATATAAGACACACTGACGGAAAGGAATGAAAAACTAAAAAGGCATAATAGGTCTCCTTTAATTAAACTCGTGGGGGTTGTTTCTGTTTTCAGTATTGTGCTTTCATGTGGGATTAACATAGTGTCTTTACACGACTGATATCAATTATTTGCTGTAGGCCTACTGGGAGAAAAGTGCAGAGGTTAGACATATTATTTGACAACAGCTTCAACAAAAGATGATCGGGAAAAAAGTCCATGCCAATGAACATCCAGTGACACAGTGTATGACCTCGGGAGGACATACAGTAAAGTAGAGCATCACAAAGACTTCAAACAAACTCACTAGGAGGGCAAGATGGCTGCAAGCAAGAAAACCATCTTGGTGGAAAATGAACAATAAAAAAAAAACAGAAACAAAGAAAAGGTTGAAAAAAAAAATATATATATAAACCCGCACAAAATCACAGAAAAGGAAAAAGAACTTACAGAAAAGTATATACTGACTGGGCAAATGATGACTACACAACATATAGAGATGTCGATTGTTGGATAAGGGGTGCTTACCTTGAGATTGTCTCTTAGACCCTAGTTGTGTTGTACTCTGATTCATGTTTGCTCAAAGAGCCAATGAGGCAGAACCTGAAATGTCATGGCTCTTTCGTTTAATATCAAACTCCTTTTGCATAGAGAGGTCAGAATGCATCATGTGCTACATCACAGTAATAAACTTCATTAGTGCTTTAGTGCTACACTCGGCTCTGGGAGCCTTGCATGCAGACTTGTAAAAAAAAAAATTAAAATTAATGAACAGTCAAGAACAGTCTGGAAAGAGCACATAGAAAGTGCATGCAGGAGAAGGTTGCAAATATTTTCTCCAAAAGTGTACGCTTGATACCCTCGCATATTTTTTTAAAACGTTTTCTACTTTTCAAGCAGTCATGGTGCAAGTTCACAGTAAAATACTTCTTTTTAATTTTCTAGAAAATCTTGTTCATGCCAATATAAGTCGTATTTTTTCACAGTTCCGAATAGAAATGCGTATTCTATTCTAAATTGCATTCATGTCAGTGACATTAGTATTCTCTATGAGGCACAGATTCAAGCCCTTGTGTTAACAGTCAAAATTGGACTGATTACAGACATATTATCTTATAAAAACGAGGTCTGTGTTTGCATAGAGAGCTCTGACAAACCTCAAAGTAAAGTTGTTAATAGATGTAAGCTATAAATAAGCAGCTGAGGAAAGATTAGCTTGACATGTTCAAAGATGAGCATGCAAGGGAGGGGGCAAATTTGTCTATCATAATTTAGCCCTTTGTGAGACGTTTTCAATGGTAGAAAGGGGGAGAAAGAACGAGGGTCAATGCAAAAGAAGAGGCTTATCATAATCTTAAAAAAAATGAGAGGAGGAGGAAGCTAAAATAAGAGGAAAACACAAAAGTAAATGCAAGTAACCCACACACATTTCAAAAACACCCCCATAGTTAACTCTACAGTTGCTGTTCTTTCCTCATCAGAAATCTATGGATACTGACCGCTGTACTGCCTTTTCGTGGCGTGAAAGCCGGTGGCTGGTGGTGGGAACTTCTTCCAGGTCGTCGTCCAGGTCGCATCCATTGTCCGCTGCCTCTTGCGAGTAGCTGTGCTTCATGACCAAGATGCTCCTGCGGTTTCCGGTGGACGGCAGCAAGGGCCGCACTGCCATGGGCGGCTGCGGGAGGTCTGTGAGCAGGGTGGCCGCCGCCGCCGCGTCTCGGGCGCTCAAGTTCCCGCGGCTTCCTCGTCCACTGAGCGACAGCTGGGATATGTGGGCGGAGCCGGGGTTGGAGGTGGAGCCGCAGTGGTGATCGTGGACGCAGCGCGAGGAGGCACGGCGAAGGGCGTGGTAGTTCTCGAAGTCTTCCGCCAGGTCGACTAAATCTGCTGAGGCCGCCGCGGCTGTGGTGGCGCTCCGCAAAGTGCACAGCTCATAGTGGGGTGGCTCAAAGACCTCTTGGAACATGGTGGGGTCAAAGTCCTCGCGCCGCAGGATGTACTTCTTACGTGGCTGCTTGATCTGGACGATGACGGAGACGATGAGGAGGATGAGAACAATGCAGCAGGTGACACCGATGATGGTACCGTTTGTGTTGTTGAGGTTGTCCAGGATGTTGGCTTTCCTCTTCTCTGCACAGTGGAAGAAAGACATCACAACAATTTGAATAGAATACGGGTATTTTTGTGCTAAGCAACAACATGATTAATGAATGGGCTAATAAGCCTACCAACAAATTCATCAAAGGGCCGAATGAGGTTGTTAAGGGGCCACCAGTTAAACAGGTCTGAATTAAAACTTTAGTATGAATCAAGAGGCCTCTGCTAACTGGTGTCACTTCTGACAAATGGACCTCAGCATACGCATGATTAAGGCCGCGACTCTCATTTGCTATCAAAAACATGGACAAAACGGTCACGCTGGGTCGTGGTCGCAGTCTGTTTATCACAGGGGGAACCACGCGGACTGACAGTCGAGTGTGAAGGGAGGCAATCTGCGGGGAGATCTGTGGCATTTAAATGCCGGATGAACATGCAGCGTGGCGCACTGAGCGTCAGTGACAGCAAATGGTTACTCTTTTACAAGTGTAAAGGAGAGAGGAATAAAACTTGACATTTTAGCGCTAATGAGGACAAATGTGGGCACCGCGGCGGCCCTATGCATGACTAGAGAGGAAGTGGAGGCGGGAGGTGGCGCAACAGGCTGAGAAACACGCTCTCCGAGCTCTGCACGATTTCAGACTCGGACTGTGCGGAGGAAAGGTGTCTCCGTCAGAGTGAGGAATGGGTTGTGCGCGAGTTACTTGATTAATTCAATTTGTCACTGGCCCTGCTTCAAGCCTCAGTGTCTAGAGAATACCGAGGCATGTCTGTGTGCGTCAACAGTGGCTGGAAGTTTACCGCAATAAAAAATAAAAGGGGGAGTTTGTGTGTGTGTGTGTGTGTGTGTGCCAATCTTCGAAGGAAAAACAAACCAGAACACATCTTAACTGCAAGCGAGGCATAACAGCGTAATGATCATCAAAACATTTATTGACGTGGGTGTTTCAGTGCTAGAGGGCTCAGGGGACGTGGTGTAGATCTCATCTTGTGCACTCTGAATACAGCGATGGGTCACGAAAGGTCAGGGAACAGAAGGCTTCTTAATTGGCGGTATAATGCGGAGAAAAAAACGGCTGATCCCCAGAGTCTTCACATATCTCAGCTAATAATCACAATGGCATCATATAAGGCGATGCCGCAATAAGGGGAGGTGCAGTCCGAGGCGCAGATAAAGCGCGTAGCTGCCAGAGAGCAACACGCTGGGGATCAATGTATAGATCCGGTGGCTTTACAATTCGGAGGGGAGCGAGGGATCGAGCTGCAGAGGAAATGAGACGAATTGATAGTATCAAAAAGTCAGGGAATACATGGGACCTTGCTTGCCTTGAGGCGAGGAAACAGGGTGAGATAAAAAAAACAAACAAAAAAAAAAAAACAGCTTCAAAGAACAAAAACAAAGACACCTCTTAAACACTGACCTGGACCAAGAATAGGATCAGTTGAGGGTCAAATATAAAACTAATTTGCATGATTTATCAAACGAATAAAGGAATTAATCAGTTTCCAAAATGAACTCTTCAGTCCACTTGCTCACAGCTTTAAAACTGAAAAACAAATCTCTCCTCAGCTTCTTATCTGTTCATTTTCTTTTAACCATACTTACTTTGGACCCTGTAAATACCTTGATTAGTTATTAAATACAGTGTTGTGATTAGATAATAAACACTTTACAAAATTAGAAATAAAACCCAAACACCTCCACAAATTCCTTCTAATTTAGCAGTTAGAAAACTACACATCCAACAGTTGCATGAGTGGCGCCATCTCCTTTCAGGCTCACCAACCGAAACCTTGCAGAGCTTTTCTTGTACATCAGCTCACTCACAACACTGACTGTCTCCCTTTAAACATAACTGCAGCTGTCAGTGTGGACAGACTTGTGTTGATTTTCCTTTCCACATACCTTTTCTTGTCCCAAGCTGACGGCCACGTTGGTGTTACTGAGGTATATTGTGCGAGACGATGCAGCTCGCGGAGGCGTTTGACACAAAGCTAAACGGTATTTTTTCTATCTTAACAGCAAACTGTGACTTTCTTGATGTGCAGAGTTATGGTTCAAATGCATTACATACCAGCTATCAATGAACTTCCAATGCAAATTACTACAACGAACCATTCACATTGACAGTCCCTGAATATTTGGCTCAGAATCTTAAGTATTTCTCCCCGGAAGTTCGACTAAATCATCACAGTGTGTTCAGATTGGATCCCATCACTGATAATAAGCTCATCAAAAAAATTAAACTTGCACTTTTATGGCCTTGAAATGTGAATCTACTGCCAAAAATGACAATGGAAAGAACTAAAACAGTCTTAATGTAAAAATCGTCACAGCACTGCATGGCTGCAGCTGTTCAGCAGCACTCAGTAGTCAGTTAGGTTCGGACCAGCTGTCGCCCTGCTGCTCTCCGTGGTGCTGAAACATTACAAATCTACTCTACTCTTCGTGGAGCTCGAGCCGCTGAGCTGGACTGTCCCGTCTCACCTTTGCACTGGTTCTCATCCCAGGGGTAGACGCAGTTCTGCATGCCGTTACACACCAGCGTGTTGTTGATGCACATGTTGCTGTGACAGAAGAAGGCATCGGCGTCGCACGGAGCTGCGGAGAGAAACGGAGCGAGTGAACACAATGATCATCACACAAAGAGCTTCTCAGAGATTACACACATCTACTTTAATACAATCCTCCCTTAATCGAAACATTATCCAGTTGTAAGGGAATAACAGAAACCGTTTCCCAGTGCATTTCCCATCATCAACAAACTGCAAATGTGCAGCGAGCTGCGACACAAATCTGTGTTTGAAGTACAGCTGAGGAGAAGTTCCAGTGTGCCAGACCTTGAGGAATATAAATTTGGACGGGCATTACTCAAATCAGAACTGCTCGCCCTGACCCCATCTGTTCTTCATGAATTTTCATCCTCATCCTCCTCTTCAAACATTTGCCGAGACAACTTGTGGATGTGAATGGATTTCTTGGAAGGTGTATGCCTGCCTGCCAGCCTGTCCATGTGTGTTTGTGTGTGTGTGTGTGTGTGTGTGTGACAGCCATGACATTTCACTATCACCTGTTTATGCGAGGTGTCGTTTACTTCGTCCTTGCTTGCGCAGCGCCCCCCCTTGTCAACACAAATCTAAACCGGGCCATAAACAAGAGTACGTCCTCACACGCGTGATCATCACTGTGACACCTGCCCTCGCGCCATACGCTGCCTGAGACGCGCCGCCGCCCCCACGTCTCCACCACTTCCCTGTGACTGAGGCGTGAGAGGTAGAGCCAGCCATCAGTGAGACGTGGCCATATAAAACCAGTGCATTACAGGCTCCGTCGTAACACATATATGACTGCCGGGCAACTTAATTTAAAGCCAAGGTGCCCTTCCTCTCAACGACCAATCATACTAATGCATATGCCAGCTGATTGGCAAGTTCATCACTTCCTGTAAGCTAACCACAAGCTCAAGTAGTTTGTGTTTGTGTGATTTCACCGCCACCTGGTAGAAGTTTTACTGTCGGACTTATAGAGCGGTAGTTGTTTCTTTATTACCCCATCCTGTACTCCAGCAGGCTATTGCAGACAATGGCAGCATATGGCGATATTGAATTTAGAGGATTCTTGTATCAGTGTGATGTGATTTACTTCACTGGTTGAGCCGAACACACACTCTTCCATCTGGTTATGTTTATCCGTAAAAGTAAAACAGAATTTATTGAACATCTCTTTCCTCAAGTCAGTGTCTCTGTGCGAAGTTAAACATGCTGTGAGGCGATCGTCGCCATGTTGTCCACCAGAGGCAGAAATATACGCTCTGTCAGAAGAACTGAAGTGGAAGCAGTGCTCAGACGCTGATTCAAGCCCACACAGTACAAATACTCCGTTATGAGCAAAGGCTGTAACGGCAAAATGTGATTAAATATAATGTCAAAGTATCTTAAAGTGCAGGCAACATTTTTATATCATAGCTCGTGGAGGGCAGTGGTGTACTCAGGATGTCTGAGGGGCAGGGGCACCAGTTTTATGTTGTGGGGCACTATCGCGCAGGAAGTCGTGATTAGAGGGCAGTTTAAAGCGTTATGTCTATTGGGTGGGCACCCTTGAGGTCACGGCAACATGTTTTATCTACCATACGGACGCCCTCTTGGATGTTTTTCTAAACATGGGGGCACCAGGAGGCGCTAACTGCCATAAACCTAGCACCAGGTTTTAAAAGCAGTCCATTGGTCTCGTGTTGCACGCTATTGGTCACTGGTTTACAAACAAATGATCAAAATCAATACATTGGAACCAGAGATGATGTTTTTATTTATTCCAGGCATCCGTTTTCCTTTTCAAAACCTGGCGCCTACATTTCCCACAATGCAGCTGCCCACTGAGTGACACCACTGGAGGCAGTTAATCAGATTTAACGCAGCTTTATCCTACCTTTTCCCACACATGAAAAGTACTCCCTAAGACCTGTCCCCAACACATTTTAATGTGCAACATTAGCAGCGTTAGCCTTTAAAAGGTAGCATAAAATAGAAATACTTAAGTGCAATACTTGAGTAAATGTCTTTCTTTATGTCCACCATCGCAGAATATCATTAAAGAATCACTCACTACCAGTACTACCCATTAGTATCGATAGTATCCACAAGAGGGATGTGAAGGGTGAAAGTATTTTTAAACCACTTTCAGTTTCTAAATGTTCTAAAAGGTACTTACGTGCCACCGATATGTGACTTTAATGGATGGCTCTATTTAGCTCTCTCTCTCTCTCTCTCTCTGTCCGTCTGTATGTCTCTCATCCTCCCTCTTTATCTCTCGCTCTCTCCCCCCTCTCACACACAACACTGGCACTGGGTACTAAAGCAGCTTGCCAGTGGTGTGGCAGAGCTGGGGACTATGTGACAGTGTTACCGCTGTGATGTATGGCTGTTTTCATCCCAGCGCTCGTCCCAAGTGAATAATAACACACCAAATTAGAGTGACTTATCTCTATCCGTCTCTGTATCCCATCCTGTCTGGGCCTTTGCCAGCGTTTCCTGACTCACACTGGCTCCCTGCGTGTGTTCTTCTCATTTTCCCCCCAGTGCCGTTTCCCTCTTTCTCCTCCTTTTTCCTCCCCTTTCATGCGGCACATGCCAAAAATCCGGCACAGTCGGCGTGCTCGTAACCAGCAGAGGGAGCCCACCCCCACTGCATCGCCTCTGCACACCACAGGGCGAGACCAGACGTTATGAGGAGCAGGATCCACACTAATCTCCTGCGAAATTAATTTCAAGACATTCTGTAATAAAAGTGCCCTTTTGCCCGCACAGAAGCGTTTCCCAGTCACCGCTGAAAGAATAAATTAACTCCTAAATGAGTGGCTGATGAAAATAGTCTGGGTGTCTGTGCAGAGGGGGTGGTGGGAGGGGGCCGGAGAGCAGAGAGGCTTCTGCAGTGAAGTGCTGGCTGGAAGCAACACATGGTTTGAAATTATTATTATTTTTTCAAATTAAATAACCATTATAGATCTTTGTTCTGTGTTTGTTTTTTTTTGCTCTATATGAATGTAGTCAGGCTATTTTTGAGTGTTTTCTTTGCACAGCAGTGATCTCTTTTCAGCACTCACACCTGCAGCCATGCAATCTCCCACACGCTCTAATTTTAAACAACACTGTCAGTCACAGGTTAAGCTCTGCTCATTATAGTTCTGTCTTCTTAATACTATAGATATGGTTCCATGCTACAACTTCATTTACCTATAATTACTGTTTACATGGAGGGTTAAGATACACTGTCACTCTCTCAGTGCAGGAGTCAGTCACTGATTACTCCACACAACATGCACAGCATGGACTGATGCCAGCTCACAGCACTGATCTCCTCAGATCCTCCAAGTCCAAAGGAGTCTTTGATAGTTTTTTTTTCTGCTTCTGCTTTCTCTTTCATTATCACCTTAAAATCCTGGCTAAAAAGTCACTTTTTACCAGTTCCCCATTAAAGGTGCCCCCCTGAGTTTCTCTGTAACCAAACAAAAGCTGTTTTTACGTGTATTGTTCATCACTATTTCCTGCCTCACAATATATTTGCAAGTCCTTTTTTCTTAAATATTCAAAACGGTGCATTCTTTGTATTCATTTATGCTTACTAGCAGTCGTCTATGGCAGTGTAGCCACATTCATCAATTTGATCATTCTACTTGCACAGGCCATCATATTGTACTGTTGATTTATAGACTTATAAGTCACTTTGAATTTATCATTTTAAGCAGTGGTTATATAATCCTCCGAACGTTAATGTGAGTCGAAAATTATACGCTTAATTAACAAAAAAGAAAAGAAATGCTACCGGTACCTTGATAGAAAGTTTTTACTACTTATTCCAATTACATTTTGAAGAGATTTAAGTAATAGAAGCGTTGGTGTTCTAACTAACACTGACTTTTTCATTTCAACCCAATATAATGAGTTTAATATTACAAAAGAAAACACAACTAATTCCCAACCAGTTTTAAAGTTTCCAACACTTATTCCAGTTGCATCAATTTGCAGTCACCACCACCATCACCAAATATTGTACTTTTGATTCCACTACTTTTATTTGGAAATAAGTTACTAGTTGCCTTGCAGATTGAATGCTGCATGAGAGCCAAAATAGTTTAAAATCAATCTATTTTATTGTCAATCAGACAATAAATAAATCAATAAATAATGTGTGGGTATTTAACCCATTGTATACAGTATACATCCTACAAAAATATATGTACAGTATGATTTACTTTTACTTGTGTGTAACTATATATTTGCCTCTTTATTGTCATGTAACTGAATCACAGTCCTGCATACTGCGAGAGATTTAATAATCCATCCATCAATCCATCCAAGGGTGCAGTCTAATATCCTCATGGTATTCTTTTTAAAAGCCACCAAGATAACAAGTACTCAGAGCTGATGCAATCTGATCTAAGACTCAGCAGAGATCCATATGTTAGCAGACGTTATCAAGCTGCGTTGTTCTCTTAATGCCTTCATGCATACAGTAAAGAGGCTCTGTGAGAAACGAGGACTGGTGTGTGTAGTGGAGCCGGAGCAAATTTCCATCTGCAGCCCCAGAGACGGTTATCTGTTGATGAGGCGGAACAATGCTGACGGCTCAGATGTCACACAAGCGCATTTATCACCTAGGACATAATTGCTTCTTGGGTAAAGATAGGCTTCAGTTTCTTATGCTTCAAATTGGTAAACTTGCACTGCAGCTTTTACATAGTGGGAGCGCGTCCGTCCGTGTGTGTCTGTGTGTGTGTGTGTGTGTGTGTGCGTGTGTGTGTGTGTGTGTGTGTGTGTGTGTGACTGTGAGTCTGGAAAACGGAGCGAGATCAGTCGTATCAGCAGGTGTGAACACAGCGAAGACGATAAAGGTGGATGCTTGCGTTTGGGAACACCGCTCCCCCTCCCATCGGAGCGTCTCGTTGGGGGTCGGCAGCTGTGAATGGTTGTCTGAGAGCTGCTGGTCCCACTGGGAACCAGCAGCTGTGAACAAACATATAAAGGCTCAGCAAGGGAGCGCTTATTGTAAAAAGTGCTCTATAAGCTGCAAATCCTGCTGGTGCACCTGTAACGGAGCACACACGCGCACACTCACTTGTAGTGGTTACACAATGACTTCCCTTCACCTGAGGAGGGGGATTAAATAACTTCCACTCACTATAGACTCCTAGAATTGGTGCACTGAACATATACTAGTAGTTGTGAGGACGGACGCTTTAGAGTCGCTGGAGGTGGAGATTTCACCTAAGAGTGTAATGATGTAAATGTTCTTAGTTGAGTCGGTGAAACACTTTACCTGGCTTTCAGTTTCTTTAAGTAAGGTTTAAATTGTTGTGTAATCATTTGTTTCAGTAGATGGCAGCGTGCTCGTCTACAACTGGTTGTCATTTTGTCAACAGATACAAAGAGCCTCATCCAACTGCTGCACCTGGGTGGAGCAACATCATGTAGTGTCAAACGGTATGACATCCTCCATTTTTACTCACCACATCCAAGCCCTCCTCGCCCTCAGGTGTGAGCAAACTATAGTTTAACAACTGTTTTTTTCTTAAATACAGAAATGTGTAAATTAAATTATTGGTTAACCTGAGAGGTGGGTAATTATCAGTTATTGCCATTTAGTGAAGAAAATCGATGTCCTTTGCTTTTGGACTGTGATCAGTATTTTTCACCATTTTGACATTTTATCGACTAAACAATAAGTTACTTAACTGTGAAAATATTCCACATATTAACAATGAAAATAGTTGTTTGCTGTCAGAACCATACAAACACATTATATAAATGTGATATTTTAATGGTACTTCATCTACTACACAAGTCATTTCATATATTTAAATATAGTTTTAAAACACTAGCACAAACCATGTTTGTCTCTTAACAGCTGCCTCACTCCACTGTTACCAATGAAGCAGAGTGTGTTTCACCTACAGAAACGTCTTCAAACGAGCTGCTCTGCACTAGAATCGAGTTCCGACTGCACACCACACTGACTTGCTTCTGCTGCGTGGTGCTTCCTGTCCTCTACCTGTATATATATACGTTGGCTGCTGACAGGCGTTGGTGCAGTGCTGCTGAGCTGAGCTGGATGCTGCTCTCAAGGCTGAGGTCTGGGCTGGGGATCGCCTCAGTGACTTAGGCAGAAGTGTTGCCCCGGCAACAGCACATCCTGGCCTTACGGAAGGGACACTGACTTCACAACACAAACAACTCTGCCGCCACTCCTGCTCTGTGGAAGCTAGCCACTTTTCTGTCCTCACACAATGCGATGTAGCTGCATTATGTAGATGTGTGAGGAGGGAGGACTGATCCCTGAGTAGATGGGGGTAGTTTGTGTCATTCAATCAAGCAGCTGCACCGCCAAAAGGAAAATTCAGATACATTTTATACTCTTCTTAATAACACAAATGGCACAAATATGAAGCACTCTGGCATTGATAGAGCTTTCTGAAAAGAGCCATCTGGCACGTAAAGAGCCTCTTTGAAATTTCACTGGAGCTGTAAGACAAATCCGGTGAATAATTTTTTACATAATTCTCATTTTGAATCATGTTATGATGCATTTTTTTGTGTGTGCAGGCATCTCAGCCTGTGAGATTTCATTCTTCAAGATGCAAATGTTCAGTGATGACTTGTGGGCACGCAGCTCTTTGCCAGTGACACTGACATACTGTATACTCACAAGCCTCAGACCCTCTTCATTCAGCACACTAGTACAAAGGATGCCCTCTGCAACCCCTGTCAAACCACAAGCTCCATCGGTGAGAAGAATGAGGAAAAGGAGGTGCGTGCTTGTGTGTGTGTGTGTCTGGAAGAAAATGGGTAGATGTCAACACACTAACTCATCCTTCGTCCACCTTTCTATTAAGAACAGTGCTGCAGCGCTAAGCTAAAATCCACCAATACTGTCATATTCACATTCACCCACAGGCCAATATTCCCCATAATAGAGATCATGTTACTCGCTTTCCTGCGTGCCTCTGTTTAAATGGTCATAAAACTAAATGAAAAACCTCTGACAGCACCTTTCCTACCGACGACACACGATACAACGTGCCATAAAAGTGGTCAATGTTCCTCCGTCTTCCTTTAATGGCCGCCACTAAAGACGAGTCCTGTTTTATTTTGGAGTCAATGACGCTGTCACGGAGCGGTGGTCTGATTAATAAAGCTAATCAGTTTCCCTCAGTAGATGGGTCATTTTGCAGTAAACATCCTTTTTATGAAGACCGGCACATGTGTGTGAGGGCAGATATCTGCCACGTCTTACGCTCTTGGTAGGTCGTGAAGAGGATGCGGAAGCGACTCTTGCGGCTGGCCTCGTCCGCCCACATGCGGATGACGCCCAGCGTGGAAACCAGCATGATGTCATTGGCCACCGTGGAGCAGAACTTGCTCTTTAGGTCTTCCACCGAACTGAGACGAGACAGGATGAGATAAGAGCACAAGGATTGTTATCAAGTAGTGCGGCTATTTGCTGCGCATTTCAATAATCCACGTTATTGGGGCTCAGAGCTCAGAGCAGCCATGGTGGCTCATATCTTTTGGGGGCTTTTTATTGTGTGATCACAACTTTATATTCTGGTTATGTCAAGATAACAGATTGCTGAGGAAGCTCATATTTCCTTGCAAGCCGATTGTAGTTATATTAGTGATTAAATTATATCCATATCTCACGATATCAAAAATTGTAATATTGAATTATTAGCCTAAGATTAAAAACCAAGTTAGTTTTGCGACTGTGAGTTACCTCTAAAATTGTTGTTGTCTGTTCTATTTAAGGATTATTTTGATATACAGCTTGCTGAAAAAAGATGCCGCTCTCATCTGAGGTGACTGCTCTATATGAAGCTACGGTTAGCTCAGCTTAGCTTAGCATCACTGGAAATATAGGAAACAGTTGTCCTGGCTGTGTCCACAGGTGATAAAATCCAGGTCAGTGCAAATTTTAAAGAGCACTAATACAACTCTTATACCACATTTGTTTAATCCATAAATGAACTGAGATGTTTTACTTCCTGGAGGCCTTCCTGGTTGCCTAGCATGATGACTAAAAGATAAGGAGGTGAGTAAGCCGTGATCACACAAAAAAGCGCCTACAAGGAATGAGCTGAGAACTATGGCCCCTCTGAGCCTCCATATGATTCACAGAAGACAAAGATTAAATATCTCATGATAAGAATCACACCTGCCGCCATCATACACTGCTACAAAGTTCCTCTTGCATTCATTGGAATTGGCCATCTCGTAGTCAAGAAATCGCAGGTAGATCTGTCCATCGCAGGCAGGCAGCGAGGAGGAAACAAAGAGAACAAGCAGAGATCAAATGAGGAAATTTTGAAGACATGACAGCAGAAAAAAGGGGAACAAAATAGAACAGAGAGGGGTGACAGGAGAGATTTCAGCTCCCTCCTATGGCCTGTGCATCTTACTCATTATCCCGGTGCCTGATATAGCGGCTCTGTAATGAAATAAGACTGACAGACTGCTGCTTGTACAAAGTCATTACATACGCATATCAAATGAGGACTCAGAGACAGACAGAGTCTATTAGCTTTAGACTCATTATCCATATCTGTTAAGATAAGACATTACACAAAACCTACAACCTTGTTAAAGTTTAAGGAGACCTTGGACATTTTGCCACAAGCTAAGAGTAAATGTCACCCACTCCCAGCTCATTTTACTTTCTCACTCGACTGGACTCCAAACCTACCCAGTATACAGTAATCTCTTTCAAACCTTGACAGATCAATACAGTATATAAGTTCTTTATTATCCTTCAGTGAAAAAAGGCCTCATTGAGTCAAATATCAACCTTGCCATCCACCTTGACTCCTCACAGCAGCCGTTCTAGGCGAAACTAACACTTCCTGAGTGCCTGCGCATCATTGTCTGTCACTCATTCATCAGGCCGCGATCGCCCAATCACAGCCTTGGTTCTGGCCGGCCGCGCACAGCACCCCGCCATCATTACGGTTAATGAGTGGACCGCTCCCGAGCTGTGACAGGGAAATGTGACGCTTTAAATGCCCAAAGACGAAAGGCGCAGATGGAGCCGGATAATGGACCTCACAATGTCAACTCGGCTTCAACAACATGACAAGTGAAACGGATCGGAGGGGGTAACAGACTCGCCAATTCCCCCCAGGTTCTCCTACTGGTGTCAATAATCTCCCGTCTAATAAAAATCTGTCATATTCATCCACCCTGCTGGCTATATTGGCTTTGTCAGAGGTAATCAGGGTGTTTTTTTTTTTTGTCTTCCATGCTGTGATACTGGAAAGAAATACTGCTCAATGTCATTGATAGCCTCACAATGCAAAGATGGATGGATGTATATGTACAATAAAGAGGGTGTGGCTTTCCTAAAACTAAGTTGTCACACTAACTGTATGGACTTGCATTGATCTTAATGTCTTAATCCCTGCAGGGAGACCTGGAAGAGATGGAAGGCGATTTCTCAGCAGACGTCAGTGCAGAGCGCTGTTGTGGTCTCCTCAATAGTGCATGGATTTCCAATGTGGTGCCTTTTAATGAGATCAAAAGATTGAGATGGTGGATGCAAAAATTGGTTTCCAGACAGAGTGGATGACACAGTGATTAGGTCAGTGATCTGAGCGGCAACACCACGTGACACCGGAGGAAGTAACGCACACAAAAACTGGAAGATGTTTAAAATTGGCTGTGCTCCATGCGGCATGTTGCCAGTGAAGTCTGCTTCAATGTGTTTTTGTTAAGATTATAGTCAAGGTTAAGATTACAGTTAGGGGCTCTCAGCCTACGTTAACCGTATTTGTTTTAGAGTTCAGGAGGCCGATAATGGGAAAAGTACCTGTAAGCATGTTAATAATAAGGTCATGGGCCCTGTCGTTCTGCCATCAGTTACAGTTGCAGCCAAATTATACAGGAAAGTTTCTCACCCACAGCACTAAGTATGCAGTTAAAGCAGTAGTGTGTTACCATTAATAGTTTATTCAACCAGAGGGCACTAATTAAAAATCATACGACACCATAACCCTCCAGTTTGACCGCCTTCACCGATTCTAAGTGGAGTCATAAGGATGGATGGCCATGACAGACACTGGTACAGACATTCATGGTTCCCAGAGGATAAATCCTACATCCTCATCATCTACTGCCATAAGCAGGCAAAACCTTTCCTTTAAGAATGTCCTTATCCTTTGTCTTATTGTTTTTTTCTGCCATATTTCAAAGCTGCACAAAGTTCCCCAGCCCATCACTTGATACGTGTTGTCGGTGTCATGACTCCTGTTTTTGTTTGTTCTTGTATCTGTTTTTTGGTTTCTTGTATTTGATTCACGTCATTGTGTTGTCTTGTGTTGTGTTTTTGTTTTTCCATGTCTTGTGTCATGTTCTGATTTTTCCATGCCCTCATGTGTCCTTTAAGTTCTCCTATGTTCTCCCCTCTGGCTCCCTCTGTCTGTTGTCTTGTTCCCTCCTGGTCTGTTCCTCTGTGCTCCTCCCCCTCATTATCACACCTGGCTTCCTTCCTCCTCTCTCTCCTCACCTGTTCCTCGTCATGTCATTAGTGTCTGTGTATTTAGTCTCTGTGTTCCCCTCACTCCTTGTCCGGTCATTGTTTTCTGTTTCTGTATGCTCTTGTCCATGCTCTTCCCAAATGGTATGTGTTCTTTGGATTTTGATTTCTGATGTTTGATTTGAACTTTGTCTTGCCTTTAAGTTGTTACTTTGTTTCTTGTCCCCGTTTTGTCTGCCTTGGTTTTTTGCATTCGGCTTTTGCTAAATTAAAGCTCGCCTTTTGTTCCTCTTGATCATTGCCTCCCGTGTGTAACTGCGTTTGAGTCCACCTTCCCTTTCCTTAGTTTTCCCCTTTAAACCCCCACCTGACAGTCGGGCAATACATAGTCTGTCTAATCAAACCTAAGGTCTTCTCACTGAACTTCAACTTCTTGAGTTCAGGACTCTAATGCTCACTCCTGCAGGTGTAATATTCTTTCTTAATCACTCATGTCACAGCTGCAGTTTATGGGTTTGTAATCCACAGATCTAGTTCTCTGGATGAGTCAAACAGAACAGTACAGAGAGACTTCAGCTTCAATGTTATCCGGCCCCTCACCTTGATGATAAGAATCAGAGATCTACCACTGTTTCTAAAAAAAAAAAAAAAAAATCCAACTACTGTCGTTCTGCTGCCGGCGGCGAGAACTGTAAAACCTGAAAAGCTCACGCAGGATGGACGGAGATGTCGCCTCTGGACACGGCTGCCATTGTGAGTGCTGATGGTTGCAAGCTAAACTTGAAAGAAACAAGAACCAGAGGCTTTTTGAATTATTGTTATTTGGTGGAGAGGGGCAACACCGTGATAAAAGGGAAAAGCCTCCACACGATGCGGCCACATGCACCCTTTTTATGCTGTAAAAAGATGACAGCCTTACGGTCTTGGATCAGAAATGTATCTTTTTTTTTACTACATGAAATGGTGTAAATGGGACAAGAAGTTTAGGTATGGAAATTGAATGTAATGACAGCACTTCCTGTGAAATTTTTACTCAACCTCTACATTCACTAAAACGCCGTCTGATTCTAGGAGCTAGATTTGACTGTAAAAGGCCTCATTTGGTAAGAGGGACCCAACTTATACATAAATCAAAGCTTCTCTGTCGTTTTCTTTCCTATAGAAACTCCCCTAACTGACCGATGATGAAGAAAAATCCAAGTGCAGATGGCATCGCGCGGCCAAACGATGGCAATGAATCAGATAGATACAATCATCAATTTGTGGGACGAGAGATTGGCTCCAGCAGGAAAAACAGGCCGCCTCTCCATTGATTCTGCGGCGGCCAATAATGACGCAGAATCCATCAGCGATCGGGGTTGGGGGGTGGGGAGGAGGAGGGGGGCACGTTTGTGTCCTCGGCGTGTTTCTCGCCGTTCATTACAGTCGGAATGAATGTCCATATTGTGGCCATTATGTTCATGACAAAGATAGCGGAGGTGTCAGACGGTGCGGGCAGGTGTGGTGGGAGGCAGACAGGACGCAAATGATGTCTGAGGGAAACAACTGTGATGAGTCAACGTGAGGCAACTGAAATATACATTCCTCCACGACTAACCGCTGACAGCTGCATTCGGAAGAAAAGGAAGGAACTGCGAGGAAAAACACACACTGTGACTGATGAGAGTTAATTTTGTTAAACCTATTATCCAATTTTTGTCATTAAAACACGGATTATCTCTTTATCCTAAATGGTGATTTTGTGCTGTGTGTGGATATTTTTTTCCCCCTGGATACCAGTAGAAGCTAATTAAAGGTGCATTGTGTAGTTTTGGGGAAGAGAGATCTTCAATTTTGATTCATATGGCAAACTAAATAGACAAGCTGTCTTCACCCTCATGACTGAATAAACAAACACAACTTCATACTGTTGTGCTTTGTTTATAGGTGGCGGACCCTGCCACCTCTCGAGCTTCAAACAGTGTAAACTCTGAGTTTGAATTTCGCCTCCAAAGCTACATAGTGGCCCTTTAATTTGTCAGTTTTTTTTTTTTTTTAGGTATTCTTCTGAGAAATCTATTTATATGAGAAGCCACATGGAAAAATAACTCATTGGGGCTGTAAAGCAATCACGTATTTCCTTAATGTTGGTGCAGTGCTGTCACTTATGGCAACAACACGTGACCATTATTGCTTACCTGCAGGTATCTTTCGGTCACTCTCCCCTTTCCTTACCTGTCAAGGCCATTCCTCTCTCCACCATCTGCCATCTCACCCCTTAAACTTCATCCCTATACGTTCAGATCTCTGATAAAATGCATTATTAAGTATATCTTTTGCCTTTTCCTCCCCTCTCCCATTTTTCCTCCTCCCTCTGTCCCCTCTTCTCCCGTCTCTCTCTGGAGTGCTCCGGTGCAGTCTAATTAGAGCCTCCGGTATAGGATGTCATTATCTTTCTGCTGTTTTCTGGCACAGTGGGTACAGTGCAGCACTGTATCAGCATAGGGAAATGAAAGCCCTACCCTGCCACCCAGCACAACCTCACGCGTGCACAACACACAGCGGTGGGGATGGGGCTTCACTGCAGTAGCATGTGAGCATGCATGTGTGTGTGTGTGTGTGTGTGTGTGTATGTGTGTGTCTCAGAAAGAGAGGGGACGCGAGGAACGGAGTGATGCGGCACGTTTTATATATCTTATGTGTAACCGAGCGTGAACTGTCGCTGATGGAGGTGAGAGCTCCAGGACTGTGTGCGACTGATGATAGATTCGTGCTAAAAAATGTATTTGCCGACTTGTCCATCAGTGCCAATGACTGTCAGCCTTTGGCCCATGACTTGCCTTGTGAGACACTCCTGCAGGGCGAAATATGACACTGATCCAGAGCAGGTAAAATACATCATACTGCCAGGCTCACGCATTCTTTCATGCACACACAAAGGCACGTATGCAGCACACAGAGAACTGACTTTTTGGTCGTCTTTGGTGCCGTATAGCCTCGACTTCCTGGCCGTCTCACGCAGCTCCACTTAGAGCGATTTGAGGAATTAATGCTACGCTTTTCAATTGACCATAACAGCCAGGGTCCCCTGTAATACCTGCTTCAATGCCACACTTACTGTAAGGCTCCACATGAGTGCTTATGGTGAAAAGAATGGCTATAGGTGGCTGACGCAGTTTTATAGTTACTGTGGCCTTCAGGACAAAAAGCAGCTGAATCTAAAGGACGTTTCTGAAGGGAAACAAGGGCGCAAGCAAGAAATATGCGACCCAAAGAGTCTGTCAGATAAGAGCCGAGCGACTGCTGCGACCCATTAATCACAGTCACACGAGTGTTATCATATCATACGGTATGAAAAACCTGCGTGAAAAACTACTATCAACTGGATCAGATTTTTCATCGGGGGTGGGATGAAGCTTAATAGCTTCCCTAATACGGACTGTATGTCTTTGAACAGATCTCCGCAGTGGCCTCAGAAAGGGAAGGATAACATCTTGTATCATTAACAGGCGCTGAATTAGTGAAACAAATAGTGACACGGTTAAGCTGACATTGCAGCTGCCTTATCTCACTCCTGGGAGTTACGGGAGAATGCACACATTCTCTCAACTGAGTCCTGCTGATACAAAGCTATACGGCAATTCACCTGTTTATATGGATTGACATGAAATTTAAGTATTATACATATATCCACATTTGTACATCCTCGTGTATGCTAAAAGTGCCTACAATAAAATATTAGGTTTTCTCCCATGGAGGGGCATCCGATAGGGCACTTTTGTATCGGAAGTGGGTGAACAAGCTTGCCCATGTGTCAATGGTGTTAATAATGTCTTTTTAAAGCAATTCAGGTCATGGGATTGTGGTCTTGGGGTTTCTGGAGTCTTGGATAAGACCGTACAAGCTTTTTCCAGTTGTTTTTAAATTAGAAGTAAAACATAATGTTAAAGTCCCCATCTACTTGCAGTTCGTTAGGAGAATCCTGCAGTGCTGTTTTACTGTGAAAACAGCATATTTAGTGGAGGACAAAACTACAACCAGCTCTCCATTGGCATAGGGGGTGACTAGACAAAAAAATGAATTTTCAGTTTAGGATGAACTGCTCCTTTAAATAAGCTTTTTGCGCATCCTTTAGTCATCAGAACATAAATTGCAGGTCTATTTTACCTCACCATTTACGATTACAGTGTTATAAATGTAGCCAAATCCTTTAAATCCTCTAAACGCAGGTCTCATAAGAGCTTCTGTCCTTGGATCAACTGTTTTAACCATAAAATTCAAAGTAAAAATGTGGCCTTTTTCTATTAAATAACATACTGCAAATGCACCCAGCAGAGGGCCAATCCTATTTCTGCAGTAGCTTTGCTGCAGTCAAGGACTGGACTGTGTGTGTGCCTATATGACCGAGCCTTATGGAGTTACAGCATTTGTAAAATGTGGCCTCTCCCTGCACTGCTGCTCTACCCTTGGGAAACTTTTAATCCTGTAGCATTAATGCAGCACAGGTAACTTTGGCAGATAAGGAAGCATGTCTGCTAGTCGATGTGGTGAAAGTGTGCACGTGCGCGTGTGTGGACGTGACTTAGCGTATGTGTATTCGCACAGGGCAGCGTGGCGAACACTGGCGAAGTAAACAAACAGCGGCTGCAGCAGGCCTCAGGGTCAAACTGCATGGCAATGCTATTTCATCAGCAGTGAGGCTCCTTCCCTCTCTCTGTCTGTCCGGTTTACCCCCACTCCCCTCCCTCCCTCTCTATCTCTATCTCCTTCCATCCCTCTCTTCCTCTTGGCAACAGCTTGCTGATTAAAAAAATGGGCCTGACCCCGAATAAACCCTTCTGCCTATCTGTCTGACCCAAGCAGGGGAACGAGTCCCCCCGCAGCCACGAACACTCACATTGGGACACTGCTGACAGCTGCAGACAAACCCACATGTAATACCAGAGCTTTCTGATGCAACCCCTGATCTCACTGCATGAATGGAGATGGCAAATTAATATATCTCAATAGAATCTTGATGCCGGAATGAAGACGTGCTGTGTTTGTCTTGCAGCATCTGTTTTTTCTCGTTGATTTGATGTCTGATGTAACTGTGTTATCCTGTCATCGAGCCAGCTGATGGGGACACAATTCATTTCATGTGACATTTCAGAAATTTGGCAGTAAACCTAATTCACAGCTGGATGAGAGCGTAGCTTATGTCACACTAACCTTGGAGCGCGGCGGAGCGCGGATGTACCATTTACAGTCGACGGCCTCGCCGGCGCCAGCCTTTCCGTCTCTCGTGATCTGATGGGACTCAATGATACCTTCTGGACCGACCAAGTCATACTGGCAGGCTGAAACACACGCATATGCATAAACACACACAGACATGTACACATGCATGCACATGTGCGGCTCAAGCATGCACACGTGGACTCGCAAAGACCACGCACGTGCACTTACTCATGTACTTAAGACCAAAAAATACTTGACAGAAATCACCAACCCCCAAACACTTGCAGACCAAGTCAACCCTGCACGTAACAAACACAACTGCACTCCTAGATAGTAGTTTCCCCTATAGGAGGACAGTGTGCCCTGCCACACCATAAAAACTGCTCCAGAATGGCCCAAGGAACATGACAAACTCAAAGCATCAATCAGGCCTCCAAATTACCCATATCCCAGTCTGATTAGAGCAGCCATGGGAGGTACTGGAACAAGTCTGATCCAGGGAGGCTCTACCTTGCAACCCATTGGACTCCAAGAATCTGCCACCAGCGCCCTGGTGCCAGACACCACAGGGGAACCACCAGAGGTCCTAAGTCCATGCCTCAACTGGTCAGAGCCAAATCTGATCCATGTTGGGCCCTCCATGGATTGGACTTGTTCCAGCGCTTCCCATGTGTGCTTGATCGGATTGGGATCTGGGGAATTTAGAGGGCGATTTGACGCCTTGTGCTCATTATCCTGTTCCTCAGGACATTTCTAAGCTGTGTTCATCATGTGGCAGGGTGCACTGTCCTGCCGGAAGGACCGCTGCCATCAGGGACTGCCCTTGCTTGAGGGGGTGTTCTTGGTCTGCAGTAGTGTTTGGGTGGGTGGTGTGTCTCAGGTGACATCCACATGAATGTCACAAACTCAAGGTTTTCCCAGCAGAACATTGCATTGTAAGATTATCCATGTGATTTGCTTCACCTGTCAGTGTGTTTTAATGTTGTGGCCGATCAGTTCTTTATCACAGAATGCTTTGTTGATATTAAAACAGCAGTGTGAGAGTGCAAATGTGTAAACAAGTGAGGCAGAAAGGTAGAAAGGAAGAACCAGAGGCAGAAAGACAGAGAGAGCGAGTATACCTACAGGGTAGAGGTGGGGGTACTCCCAAGTCTGCAAAGTCGGGATCTGAGGAGAGAGAAGAAGAAGAGGGGGGGGGGGGGGGGCATTCATTTTTAATACATGATTACAAAGTCAAGATCCTCACAAAGGCAAGAACAACCAGGTGTAACAATGTACTGAGGAGCTTCCTGCAAAAGAGAAAACTACTACTTCCCCAAATGATTTTGGCATTCTTCGATGCTTCAGTAGCTTACTTTCTTTTGTTTGCGGCTTGACAGAACAAAGCTGCCGCCACGTTAGACGTCCACCATATCACCTACAGAGGTAGTGGGCCCACTTTAACAACCATGTTGCGGCTATGTTTCTACAGCAGTCATGAGCGGACAAACCAAACACTGTTTTTCACAATTTTAATGGTTGCTGTAGGAGAGGATGAGAGAAGGGGTGTTCAGTCTATTTTGGTCTGCAATCACATCACTAGATGTCACTAAATCCTACACACTGGAGTGCCTAAACCATCATTTCTTAGTTTCATTACAGGGTTTGTACTTTAACCATATGTAATAGGAAGTATGGCGCATCGAAAGACACAAAGTTATAACTGTGAATTGCTTTTATGCTAAATAGATGACGAGTATGAGCTCGCCTCAGCACCCCACTCCTCTGGAATGATGTAAAACGTCTTCATTAGAGCTATAGGCTATTAGTCAAAATATGGAATCAACCAAATTTACTGGCAATTATGGCTTTTGCAAGCAAATTTAGGGGATCAAGGTCAAACTCATGTGCAGTTCTCCCGATGAGTAAAAACCGCTCTGAGCTCACCAAATGAAAATGAAATGTTGAATTTCTTATCTTTGTTCCCTTTTGTAGTGTCAGAACAAAACAGAACCGAAGCTTAACTGAGATAAATGGAAGAGCAGAAACATTAGAAATGGCCTTAAGAAAGGTTACAGAAATCTTTCCGGCAGGCCACTGGGGGATGTGAATCTAATCCTTAACCAAACTTTTACACGCTGTGAATAAAAACTCAAACAAAGCCGAGCTGAGGCCGTACATTTTTTCCGCCAAATAAGATAAGGGAAGCATCTGGTAAAAGTTTTGAAAGTCAGCTTGAAACGATAAAGGATTTTAAACACTTTTTTTGGGGGGGTATAATGTTGCAATAAATTACATCAACAGGCGCGGCCTCGCTGAGGTGTGTTACCTCGTCTTGCTAGTGAAACATCACAGTCTCGTCTGTGATCCCCCAAAGATTCAATATCGCTGCTCAGATGACTTCACACAAGACAGAAATTGACTCTTGAACATTTTCTGCCATTCTCTCACGTCATCATTCCTGTGTGTGCGTGTGTGTGTGTGCGTACTGTGCCGAGGCTTTTGTGTTGTCTACCTGCTAAACTCCAGGAGAAAAACAATACTCACTTGTGCAACGACAAAATAAATGATTTCAAAATTAAGAACCCGTCTGTCAGTCATTCAAAACATATTCTAAATAGCTGTGTCTCAGTTTCAATACAATCAAAGCACATAATGACGAAAACCATTAAACTAGCCACAGGATAATGTGTTCTTGCAATAATTGCGGGGCTCAAATTCCACCATGACGGCATGTCACCTTGTCGCTGCGCTATGACATGTAGCATTGTGCTCGAAATCAAAAAAGCCCTCAGTACTAAATGCATTCCTGCTGATTCTATTTTATTCCAGCCTATGGTGACGGAGCACTTTTGCTGTCAAAGATATGCTGGTAGCTGTGAGCTCGAGGCGGCATTCATTTGGGGACAGAGCCTGCGGAAATGAGGGCTTCACATTAAATCTGATTGTCCCCCTGCAAATCGAGACATGGCTACCGCTGACTGGGCTCAGTGTGGAAAATGAGGTCTGATTGCGCGGCGTGAACACCTTGCCTAAATGTCACAGTTTCTCCTCGTCTGTATGTATGCCCTATTTTTTTCTGTCTAGACATGACTCAGCGCTTCAGCGTTTGCACACCCCGGACCCGAGGAACATGACCCGTATAGACCTGACAACGTTTGTACGCCGGATGACAGAACACCAGATGAAAAAAAAAAAGAAAAGAAAAGTGAATGAAGTGGCTGGCTGAGGGAGGATGAGCATTCACTGTGTTTGATGATGACACTCGCCGCATAAAACCTATAATCAAAGGAGAGAGATCCTTGGCACGATCTCGGCTGGGCTGTTGCGGGGATTCAGAGGGGCTGAACTTCCCCCTTATGGTGAAAAGACGAAGAGCCTGTTGAATAGCTGTGTGCAAATCTAGCAAGGCTGCAGAACACCCCCCCCCCCGCCCATGGCACTTTCAATACCGACTGGGACGTAGTAAAAGATTCATGCGAACAGAGAAGCAGAGGTGCTCAGAGTCGACTCAAGGGCTTCTCACTACAATCCCTTCCTGATTAATTGCTCCTTTCAACTAAGATTCAAAAGATCTGATCTATAAAAAGCTGAATGGGGAATACCACGCAGTTCACACGTGGCGCCTCTGGCCTTGGATAGTTAGGTGTGAGCGAGCAACTGTTCTTTTATTTTTGTCATTTGCTTGTACAGTACAAACAAAACCACCCGCATGGCTGCTCTCAATCTGAAGAGGTGGCAAGTGTTAACACAAGAAGTGATTGTTTTTTTCCTTTTAGTAGCACAATGCAGACTCTTACTCCACTGAGAGTCTTTCTCCTGTTCTGCCCTCCAGCTCACTCCTTAATAAATCTGCCGTTGTACGAAAGGCATGAGACATCACAATCACCACTGCTAATTATGTTCATGATTAATCAGTTAAAGGAGACTTAAATGCTCATTTTCAGGTTCATAATTATATTCTGGGTTACTACTAGAATAAGTTTACATGATTAAGTGCTCACAAAACACAACAGTTTTCTCATACTGGCCAGTGTTGCAGCACTGTATTCCCCCTCCATCTGAAAGGCTTTGTTTTAGCTCCTGTCTCTTTAAGGCCCCACCCTCCTGAAGTCCCTGTCTGCTCTGATTGGTCAGCTCACACACGCCTGAGCCAGAACCAGAACCGCTGACAACAATGTAGCAGCTGTGCTATAGCAATTCTTACTGGACAAACTAGCGTTAATTATGCAAATTTGTAATACTGTGATGTCATGTGATGTCACAAAGTCAAAGAATTATGGGTGGGACTACTGATGAGGCGTTTCAGGAGCAGTTTTTTCTGTGGGAGAGAGGAGCCTCTGTTAGGTTAGCGCAGACTTTTACCATTTTAACTTCCGAGATCCTCTATATGGGCAACAATTGGTCTAATTTTCTTATAAGCTTCCGCACAATTTGATTTCTTTTTTCTACCAGTGCAGTTGCCTCCTGATGGCTATTATATACATGTACATAGGAAAGAGCTACTCTCAGACTCCCTAAGAGTTTATTTATGCTAAGCTAAGCTAACTATGTTCTGGCTCTAACCTTATATGTAACCAACAGACATGAGCGTGGTACCGATCTTCTCAGCAATTAAGCGAGTAAACACATTTCCCAAAATGTCAGACTATTCCCGAGCCTCCTCCATGTTGCCTTCTACTGGACGTGTAGGTGTGTGTGCGGGCGGTGGAAGCTGACAGGGACGAGGGATGAGAAAATCAAAGTGGAAGACAGTTAATGAAACAGTGACCTTCGGGTCTTGTGCGCTGGTTGTGTCAGAGATTTATTATTGGGCTTTGGTATCACTTAACCCGCCACGATCGCAAGGCCAAGCGACCTCAGGAGGAATGGATGCATGATGTACGCACAAACACGCACACGCACAAACACTTTTGATAAAGGCTATCCTTAACGTGGCGAAAAACGCTCCCACTAAGAGGCTGCTATGCCTATAAATGCCTCTGGCGCGACCCTTGACCTTTTTAGACTCCGGCTCCTGAATTTCAATCAGGCCGGCTTCCGTTCCCCGCCGCCATCAATCACCTCCTCTCCTTCGCTGCTCTCCTTGATTAATCGATTTGATCAATTGCAAGGATTGATAAAATGATTGATGAACTATACAAAGTACGTGTACTCTTTCCGCAGCCCGTGATTTAACCTTGTGATTTATGAGCCGGATGCCTCGGCTCAGTCGCGCCTATGTGATACTGTGACTGCAGGAAACTTCAAAAGCAACACGGTGTGTTGCTGCGTCGAATATTAAACATCATAATAAATACCCCCATGTGGTCATGTGGGTTATGTGCAGTGTGCATCGGCATTGTGTTCACGCTGCAGCTCCTCTTCAGTGCTTGCTCTCTCCACTGCATTGTGCGAATGCCTTCCGTCTGACCAAGCTTGAATTCAGAGCACATCCACACATGGCCACGCCCTCTTCCTTCTTCTCTTCATAAAGCTCGACTAAGTGTGTAATCTTCTGGGGCTTACTGTATTTACCCTTTGCAACACAGAGAAATGCTCACTTTAAAGCCCGGGACTTTGGGTTGCCCCACAGCGCTGCGCACATAGAGCTCCTCAAAGAGAGAGAATGAAAAAAAAGGGGGCTGTCATCTTCCTACAACACTTAATCCTGACATAAAAGATACACTCACACCGCTGTACGGTACTTACGCACCTCCACGTGAAGGCATCGCGAGCCAAAACCAGAGATTTACAGGGATAAAGTTGAATGTACGGATGTGTAAAAGCCCCAAGAAGCAGGCATGAGCAGCCTGCAAACGCCAGCTGTAGATGTATCAATACTGAATTATAAGGTCGTACACACATGAACCACACAACTGTCAGTGGATTGTAACCTCCCAGTAACTTCACATTGCTCTTCATAATACGGGCACGGCCCTATGTTTTATTAATGAAACGCAATACATCTCATTTCATCTCATCTGCTGCTGAACATCAGGCTCCGTAGCCGCACCTCCCCTCAGGTGCATGTGAAGCGGCCTGTGGATGAGGCTCACCATGGTTATCACCGTTTAGCAAGAGGACCCAAACAAACACACGAGCAGCCCCCGCACACACAAAAACTCAATTTCCCAGTGGCCTCATTTCCTCTCAGCTGCTCAGCGGTGACATTTAAATAAGCATCTGATTAATAATCTCTGCTAAAGTGGTTGATCAAGCTAATGAATGGCTGCCATTAATCACACCAGGCGCAGCTGTGGATGGATGGAGCTGAGGAGACAGATGGAGGAAGAGGCAGAGAGGTGGAGACGGAGGAGGAGGAGGAAGGAAAGACTTTCCACACTTTGATTACTTTCGGCCCTTTCAGTCGCGACTAAAGAACAATTTTGGCAGAGGTGATTGTCTCTGTCATACTCTCACAGTTTCCCATATTGAGCGGGTGTCTGCAGTTTTCAATCTCGCCCAGCCGTCCCAAAACAAACCTACATGTCACATATGGCACTATTTAAAAAACATCGCCTGAGAAAACAAAAGGCCATCGTGAAAAAACCCCCAGTTTTTAGATCAAACGCTGCCATAAAGATTAGCTATATAGCTAATACCCATTCTACAGGGCTTTTGTTGACCCAACGGATGATAGCCCAACTATACAGGACGGTGACTGTGAAAGGAGGGGGCAACAGGATCTGCTGGGGACTGATAGGATTCACCACACCCTGGGTGTCATGGCCAGTGAGCTGGGTCCGTGCCCCGAACAGCGATTAGCAGCGATGTGTACCCCGACGCCACGGCTACACACCAACGATCCCGCTAAGTACTGTACTGGACTGGTCTGCAGAGGGAAATGCAGGAAGAAAAGGAGTGTGTCTTGTGACATGAACTGCGAATTTTCCTGTTATTTATCTACGGAGGCTTAACTCACTGCCTCACATTCATACAGGCATTAATACAGCCTGCCCTTGACCTGTATCGATACACTGTAATACAGTGAGGACCTGCAAAACCCCAGTGGAAAAAAAAAGGCTACAGACTAATCCCCACTCCTATCTCAACCACCAATAGTACTCAGTGTCCTTGAGCAAGGCACTTAACCCCAGTACTGTATGTTCCAGTGGAGGTGTTCGGTGTCCAGACATATCAGCTTAAAGAAACGTCCCGAGCTCAGAGGACGGACAGTTGCAGCCTTTCAGAGGCATATAGATTACAAGAACTGTGCGATCTCTGCCCTTGTGTGTGAGCCGATGATTCACGTGATACATTATTGATCTCCATAAAAGAAGCAGCTGTAGGGCAGCTCCTGATGTGGACAGGGATACAGTGTCTTGCTCAAGGACAACTCAGCAGTGCGAGCGCGTTACTCTCGGGGGTCATCTCGTTCATCTTCAGCTTCATCAACACCACACACCGTGCTTCAGATTGGTTTCATCCGTATTGATCTCACGCTGGAGGCTATTTAACCGTATTCATAGATAAAAGTGTCAATGCCTGGTTCAGCTCAGGCATGTTTGCACTCCTATGACTAGAAAAGGGGAAAACATTAGTGTGTCCACCCGTTGGACCCATTCACACTGAAGACAAAAGCCACATGACACATGACAGTTGTATTGTTATGACATATATATATGCATATACTCATATGTTCAATTACGAATATTGGCGTATAGGGCCTTAAAATTTGTGGCATATAAATGATCGAGGCTATAAACATAGATAACATACAGTATGACATACTTAACATATATTAGATATCCATATGGGTACAATGCATTGTATTTTAAAAATACACTGTTGTATGTGTTGTTCATTTACTTTCTTAATTAGTTTTGATTGCATTGACTGAAATGTCACTCTGGTGTCCAGCCCATTGAGCACAGTGGTGTTGAGTTACAAAACCTCCTTATTTGCTAATTAATCTGCTCATTTGTCCGTTCGCCCATCTCTCTGTCCACACATCTGTCTACACTCTCCTCCTGGAACATTTTTCTGCTGCTCGGAGTTTGGCTCATTCTGCAGCTGCCTGCGCGCTCACACTGTTATGTGTCACATCAAATAAAGTTGTCCATCAAGATTTTTGCTTTCAAAGGACAGCAGGGAATTCGGTCGCCGGGATGGAGTTTCACTTCATTTTGCAGCTTTATTCACAGTGATGGATTTGAGAAATCTGTTTATAGCTGTGTGTGCAGCTTTGTGTGTGTGTGTGTGTGTGTGTGTGCTCATAGTTAACGCTGTGTGTGTGTGTGTTCTTCCATCCTGTCTATTGGTCAAGCTGTTGACTGCTCCCCTCCTTCTCTCCTCCTTCCTTCCTCCCCGAATGCCCATGGGAAGCACTGACAAGGACACAAAGCTGATCCTGAAACAGCGCTTCTTCTTCCAGCACCTTCAGAACAATATCCCCCATCCCAGGTGGACATGGTGGAACACAATACTGCAGCGGTGTCTTGCTAGATAGGTACACTGTGGAGCTTTGAAATAGTGCACCAAGAAAAACTGCCATATCTTTACTATCTAAGAACTACAATACTTGTGCAGGCCCCTAAAAAATGTACCTAAATACATACTTGATTGAATGTAGTGAGTTATTTTCCACAACTGGTGATCCCACAGACCAAAACATAGAGGTAGGACCAGCTTGCCTATAAAAGAGACCTTGAAATCACTGTACACGTTCAGTTGATGGCGGTCTGAATGGCCACGATCACCAACACTTGTGAAACCCTGTGATTCAGCGGCTGCCACTGCAGTGTTGTCAATGTGAGGATACTCCATCACAGTGTGGTGGCTGCTGTTACTCGTGTAACATAGATTGCAGGTTATGGAAACGACAGAGAGGAAAGAGAATTTTTCACCTTGAGTTTATCCAGAAGACTGCGGTTCCCCACATCAAGGCTGATAGCCTAGACAGGACCCTCACTGCCTGTAAGCACTACCAGAAAAGCTAAAGTCAGGGTTCCAAAGTCTCTGTGCACAGTTAAAGGGTAACACTGGCGATTGCACACATGATGGTTACATGTCTCTGGGAATGCTATTGTATATGTGAAAAAGATACAATAGGTGTTTGCCGAGTGTTGTGTAAAGGGCCGTGCAAAAGCCACTGCTCAGCTGCTTGAAGCTGTACAGAGATTCTGGATAAGAGCCAGAACCTCTGCAGAACAAACACCTGGAGTCACTTCGGATTCTACACTGGATCTGGAACAGTGTACTGATAGGAGGAGAGCGCTTTTAAAACTTTTGGGATTAAAAAGAGGATTTAGCTTCAGTCCTGTTTATCAACCTGACTGCAGCACTGTAGTGCGGTGCCGACCTCTGTTGTTGGGTGTCTGCTGACTGGCCTTGTTGATGTAGCAACCGCCACCGCTGATGAAAAGGTAATGTTTAAAGTCTCATTCGCGATAAGTTTATTCTCGTTTGCCAACTTTAATCTAAAGACAGGCACCGTTACCTTGAGTAAACGTCTCTGGGTTTGAACATTGTTGGGAACATTTGGGATAATGTCCTCATAAAACTGACTCAAGCGATGCCGAGTGGGGCTGAAGACGACAAGTTTGAAAGTGACAAACAAAACATCTGGAACGGTGGAGTTGGAAAGAGTTCATAGTTGATAGTTCACTGCTGCCTGAGGCTAACCCATAAAGGCTACGTTAGCCGGTACTTGCATGATACATCCTCTGTTGCATTGTGGGTAATGCCGGCACTAGATTTTGACAAGGAATAAGGATGCAATCACAAAGACATCATTTTTGGTTCTGCTGCATCGATTTTGATGCTTTTATTTTTTGACTGTCCGTTCCAAGTCCGAAACAAATTCCAGAAGTGCAGTGCTAAATCTGCGGAGTACTCTTTCCACACCAGACATTATATACCTTCACATACGCACCACTTCACCTCTGGTACGTGCAGCTACGTCTGCTTTCAAGCACATTTGTGTAAATGACTGAAGCTTTGTCAACGCTGAGAACCCATTTTTTTCTGTGTAAACTTGGGTGTTGCGTGTGTGTGTTTGTTTGTGTGTGTGCGTGTCTGAGATGCATTGACGGCTCATGCAGGAGCCCATTCCTGATGGAGCAGTTAGTTGTCCCTAGGCATCACAGGTGTTTCTATCTAAGTGATGCCCCAATGACAGACACATTCCATCCAGGTTCCATTTGGGCAGCCATGCAATAAATCAACACAACATCGCCTCTCTGCCACTCATTACCGCACACAGACTGTCTGCGAGGCACAGAGGGAAAAGAAACACAATGACATAAAGGGACAGAGCCAGGACAGTTCTGCTGATCTGCAAACAATGCACCCCCTCCCCCCCGAAGAAAGGTAATTTGAGAGTCTGATTGCTTTCTTGAGATAGTGTTTCATTTCACTGTCATGGAATTATGAGAGGTAGCCGACTCATGTTTCAATTTTCACTGCCGCGCTGCATCTGTTCCTGAGGGCCCAGGGGGGAATCGATGGCTCACAGACTTCTCTGTGCCAACAACAGGCCACAATTTGACCCAGTGGGGTTATTAACTGCAGCCAAACACACTTTAGCTGGTGGCCAATACAAACACAAATGGATTTAAGGGAATGCAGAACAAACAGCTTGCCCTCGTTAGCGCAGTAACAGTCATGGTAATGTGGTTTAAGATGAGAAATAATGTGATTTTAAGGCAAAATTGTGCGTGATATTAGCCCTCAAAGAAACTGAAATCAGTGAGCAGAAGGAAATTAAAAGGGAGTTCGGGGAAAAGTAAATCTGTGGTTGTGTGAGAGCGATGGAGAGACCAACTGAGGAAGAGAGAGATTATGAACGAGAGATTAGGAAACAGCAAGAGAGAGAAAGAGAGAGAGAGAGAGAGGGAGAGAGAGGCAGTGAGAGAGAGAGAAGGATGCAGATTGAGATTTTGGCCTCTGAGATCCACCGTTTCCTACACTTCTCCATCACTAAAGTGATTGACATATTGTCTGAAAAGAAGCGTAATAGGATTTACAGCTGCATTAAGAATATTACACCACCAGTGCAGCTGTGTTGCACAACAAGAGCTCTGAAGGGAGCCGGTCATTAGACCAGAGGCAGCAGCAGCTATAAAAACCCCACAGTTCTGGTAACAATCACAACTGTCAGCTGTGCTGGATACATTTCCAACATTCATGTTGCCTTTGAGAACATAATCCCGACAACACATGAGCTACTACAACAGCTACTTCCAATATGTGTTTCCAGAAAACAAGGCTGGCAGAATGGAGCGCAGTTAACTCATGCACAGAAGTGAGGCGTTTAGAGAACGACACAACCGTTTTGAGGAGAAACCTCAAGAGAGAGATTCTGAGCATTGAGCACTTGAGAAAACAGCAAATGTGACCCACAGCGACAGTATTTCGCTTCTGCAGCTCTATAAGTCATGTCACCAGGGTATTCCGGACTGCTATTTCTGATTTATTTATTAATTTTTTTAAGAAGAAAGCCTGCAGACAAACTTTGTAACGTGGGGTTAGAGAGATGTATGTGACGAGGCAGGGAGGAGATCCTATCATATTGAAGGCGCACTATGTAGTTTTGGAAAAGGATGGCAAATTTGTCTTTTAATTAGATGCAGAAAGAAGTGTATTTCACGTTTAAAGCTGATGTGGTGAACTTGTTGGCAGTTTTACATGTCCAGCAGAGCAACATTACTGTGCATTTAGAGTTGCGATTCTGGCCACATGATCGTTGAAAGTCCAACAGTCACTCACCTTCATGGTCTCGGTTCAGCTTTCTATCTGCAAAATGGTATTGGGTGAGTGTGGCGTAAAGAAGCTATGCACGGGACTGAACCAGAGTCAAAGAAAAAAATCTCACATGCCACAACATATCATACGATAACAGTCCCACATCCTCTCTCCATCCACTTAGATGTGTGACTTGACTTCTTCCGGACTTTTTCCCCCTGAACAAACTACAAACTACTAACCACCGCGCTTTGTTTCAACGTGTCAGGAGGACATCACACGCGAGGACACGCGTGTGATGGCAAACCCCCAGACACCGGCCCTGCCTGACCACGCAACCTCTGGAAAAAAGCTAACCGAGCCAAGTGAGCACGTCGTGAGGGAGATAAACGAAGCGAGGCTGCCCTGACTTGCCACAAACCCGCAAGCTTCGATCTCCTGTCCTCCTCACTCTGACCCCTCTGTCTCTGCTGGGAGACGTCAGGTGTTAAATCGGCTGAATCCGAGTGGAAGTACTCAGTGTGGCGGGGCTACCTGCGTTAGGTCTGAGTCTCCCCCCACTGAGCCTAGAGGATAATCCATGCAGGGCTGGAGTCTCTTCAACCAGTGCTGGACACAGCAGCTGTATGGGGACACATGAGGCCGTTTCTGACCCCTCCTGTTAATTCAGTCTGTATTTGTTCAAACGGAAACTGGATTCATTTCCTCTTTTTTTTTTTTTTTAATTTATTTATTTTTTTACGTGCAGCGATTTTGCTCAATTGTTTGTCCGTGACAATAAACGATGGTCTGTTTGAATTGGATTCACTTACCCTCTACAAAATCATAAGCTCATCATAAAAAGTAATACACTGCGCTCTTTGGACCATTGTCTTCCTTGCTCTCACCCTCCCCGACTCTCTCTCTCTCTCTCTCTCTCTCTCTCTCTCTCTCTCTCTCTCCGGTCTATTTCCAAAACACTTAAGCCCGCTAAATTTAGCCAACCCTGATTGTGCATTAAGGCCATAACAGGCGGAAAGTATTTATGCCAGTCAGCAAAGTATTCTTGGACGGACTCGCTCGACAGGGTGACTGGCAGCGAACTGACAAAATCTGGTGTCACAGCCGCCGGAGTGCTCGTTTCATTGACCATTATTTGGAGAAGGAGAGCGTTCCTCTTTGTGCGCATCAAAGATTGTGTCAATTCTCCCGAGATGTCACATTAAGTATGAAATCGCACGAAATTGCCAGGCAAGTAATCACCCGGAGTGGTTAAACATAATGGTGGCAAATACCCAGGGCTGAGTGCTTTCCTTGCAGCATGGCATATTTTCAAGCCATGGCCATTACATCCAAATAAGTAAATGCAATCAGCGGCAGAAAGAGAGAGAGAGGGTGGTGGGGCTGTAGTCACATACTAATAGAAATTAAATTTCTATCTGCACACTGAAAACTGCATTTACACTTGCAACCTCAGGTTTTACTGTTCCAAACAACTCCCAGCAGGGCAGGCTAGAGGGTAATGGAGGGTGACCGCGGCGCTGGACTTCATTTCACCAGCGATTTGGGAACAATGAAACAGCTGAAATGCCTGAACACTGAAATGAAATGGGGGGGGGGGGGGGGGGGGGGGACTGCTTTAGAGACCCACACCCTTAAGTGTATCAATAGTTTTGAACTCTTCATCATTTGCATGTGATGCTGTTAAATGAGTCAAACTGGTATTGACAGCAACGACAACAAAAAAGAAGAATCTGTCATCAAAGTTTCCCTGCTTCGTCTTTCTTCACACATCCTGTGCCCCCGTGGGATAGCAGCGGCAGCGTGCGCTCAAGCGTGCGTTCATCTTATTATAAATTCACTTTGGGTAATTGAGATTAATACTGAATGTGCTAAACATCCACTGAGAGTAACACAGACACCGGTCCCTTGTTGAGGAAAAGGAAAAAGTTCGCCGAAAAGTGAAAATTCAGTTAGTATCTTCTCACCTCCACGTCGAGACAAAAAAAACAGTTGGGTGGGGTTTCGCTGTCTGCAAAACATTTCTGGAGTTTCACAGCAAAACAGCGTTCTCCAAAACAACTGAAGCAGATGGGGAACTAATTTCTACGTAAAGAAACAACTGAAAAAGAAACATAAAACGGCTCCATAAAGCTCATCTGGGGTAATCCAAGTCACTGGAAATGTAAAGATCACAAATTGAATAAAAAAAATGTTATTTAACCCTTGTTAGAGTTCAAATTCGCAGTGCAGCTGCTAAGCTAAAGGTATTTAAAGTGGGTGCACAAGCTCAACTGCAAGTCCAGGGTGCGGATATTGTCTTTTTTAAATGAATTTTGGATTCCACAGACTCGTGTAATGCTGAAGAAGCTGTATGGAGCCCTTTGGTCGGTTGATTTTTCATGCTTTAAAACAATTCCCAGTCTGTTTCAGTAGTTCAGGAGAGTGCTGCAGATCTTTTTTTGCTGTAAGGCATGAGGGTGAGTAGATGATGACTGAATTTTAATTTTAGGTGCAGCTCATCCTTTATCTGTTGCTTCATCCCCAAGAGGGCCTGTTTTTGGAAAAATCCTGGAGGTGTTTCTCAGGGAGAGGGAAAAGTGTTCTCCAGCAGCCACTACTGTGTGTAAAGAAATAAAAGAAGTAGAAAAAAAAAATGCTGACTGAAGCATATCCTTCCTGAACTCACAGTGGAGCGGAGGAGGTCAGATAGTTTGACTATCCGTCAATAACTCCCACTGATCCGGGTCTAAAAGTTCTGCACTTCTGTACTTTCGCAGTCATGGTTACTTCTCTTTAATCTACTGAGGCAGCAGCCTCACCTATGGCCAGCACTGGAAGCCAATAATCCATAACACACCAGCACTGATATCAGCACAAATGCAAATGTGCATATACATGCACAAGGCCATGCAGCGAGGCGATATGAGGAGGGGGTGCCGTCCCCTTCTTTAGCAGAACGACCCTGCCATCCCGCCTCTCCTTCCCCGGGCAGCGGAGAGGCAGCAGAGGGATTGGTTAGATGAATATACCAGTCAAGTCTTCCTCAATCATTTATCCTTTATCTGACTGAAGTTGTTGCGAGTTAGAATCCATGGCCCCGGCCACGGCTCTGAAATATCACTGGGCTAACTGCTGTGTATTGATAAATCCATGGCACTGTCCGTGGTGCTGCAGTGGCAGATGGAGCTGTAATTGTGCCTTTTTCCCCCTCAGTCCCACCCTTCTGTCAGCTTCATTGTGGATCTGTAATATTATCTGTACTATACACTATAAATACTAGCCTATAGTCTATAGAGTGGTGTCACCTTCACAATCAGAGCGACACGTAGGAACATGCAGTTCACAGAGACTGTGGTGCTCCACTCACCTGGTCTGCACCTCTTCCCCCTTGTTAGTTCAGTTCCCCCCCACCCCCGCTATTTGATTGGTCATCGTTTCTTCATCCCGCAATTCTGTGACTTTTCCCAGTCCTCATTCGCTCCCTGTGTTCTGCATTTGTTAACCTTGGATGAACCGTTTGCTCTCTAGATTTTGTTTTATGGTTAAGTTGCCTCGATTCTCTTCATCCTTAGCTTTGATTGCTGAGTTGAATTTGCGATGCTAAAGCCACGTCCCTGGACCGAGTCACCTCTATAACATAACATTTTAAGGGAGGGCATGGTTATATATTTTACGGTTTTTACTAGGGTATAGAGACATCGGTTACTGACCACATCACCCCGTGCCATTTAAAAACAGCACACTGTGGTGTGACAGCCTCGGTTTTGTCAAGATTAAAGATGAACAAGCGTATTTCCAAAAATGTCCACCTGCTCCTTTAAATCTACGCCTTCGCAACAGGAGAGGCCTTTGAGATTTATTGGCGACAGTAAAAACAAGATGTTCAATCCCACCGCTTTCTCATACGGACGCCTCCACTAAATACACCTCCACTCACTGCAGTGGCACTTGATTAAGTCCCTGTTGGCACAGCAACAAATATCAGCATGCACATTGAGCTACTGATGAACCATCAGCTGAGGCCCACCGCCGCCGCCACTACCCATCTTTCCTCCTCACCACCGACGACAACGCTATAGGGGAGGGCTGCTCGAGCGCCGCGCAGTAAATTCCGGCGCGCTCTCATCTCGGCACATGACTGATCGCTGTCAGCGGCGACGGATCTTATTGAGAGGAGGGTGAGGTATGAGGTTGTTATGGCGTTGTGGTCGATCAAACTGTGGCAAAGAGCGCCTGCTTTCATCTGTGTACGCGCGCACACCATGTGCAAGTATGTGGGCGCATACATTAGCGACCTCATCCAATTATGTGGGTGCCTGTGTACATTCTAGATTTGCGTGCATGCTCTGCTGTAAGCGTCCAGATGTTCCATTTTGTCGCGCTGCTCGCTGTCGTTGCGGTTTTATGACTGCACTGACATGCTCCCATATGGACACATCTTTGGTGACAGGCTCATAATTTCAGTCAGCAAAGGCCCCTGAAATGCCTTCTAATAAGACTGGACCGCTGCCAGAGTCTGCGCTCTAAACCACTGATGGACAGTCATATTCAGCTGTGTTCAGGGGTCGTCGGCTGACAATCTGATAAGCGCTCATACAAAGAAAGAAAAAGCCTTTCGCCAGATAATGAAAGAGTCTCTCATTTATTTCCTGGAGTAGTTAGCATATTGCTGGTCCTATGCGAAAAGTTCCTACTGTATAATGTATAAGTGAGTATCAGCCAAAAAGGAAAGGTTTTGAGGCGTCGCTTTGAGCGTCTCAAGATGTGCTGTTCTGTTGCTGACCCGACAATCTGACCTCCGTGTAGAAGAGGAGTCAAACCTTATTTGAATATGAAAGTGAGGTAGAAATTAAAATAGATCCTACGGTTCCTGATGAAAAGCTGCGCAGGTTTTTGCAATTGTGGTTCTCATTCTCCGAACTCCCCCATCAAAAATGTGTTTTTCTCGGATGTTGTTGCGCGACCCTGTGTTAAACTATTATATGGATTGACATGACATTTGGTAAGCGCATTAAATTCCCCCCTCAGGTTGACTTTTAGTAACTTCTGCAATCCTTTTACTTTACATCAAGTGCCATTATCTGTCCGATTACTAGCACGCAAATGTTAACATGCTAACACACTAGACTACTGGTTAGCATGGTTGTCTCTACCAGATGGGAGTAACCACCCAGTCTGACTTATGTATGAGTGAGTAACCGTTAACTGCTGCTAGATAGCTAGCTGTGCAGCTAGCGGCCCCGAGCCGGAGCCCTGAGTACCTGGAGAGTGTCGATGTTTACACTACTACAATTACAATTACATTCCAATTATTAATCGGGTAGTCACAATGGTAAACCTGCTCAACATTGGCATGTTAGCGTTACCATTGTGATCATGTTAGCATGCTGATGTCAGCATTCAGCTACGAGCGGAGCCTCAAAGAGTCGCTGGCACGGCTGTGGACTCTGAGTCTTGTTTACATCTGAAGTAATTTCATGACGTACAATGAGAAAATGTTTAGTTGACACGAGCTCAAAGGTTAGAGAAGCAGGCTTGAGGGCTACTTGCTGAAATCTGAGAGATTAAAGTGAATACCTTACACTCACAACCACCTCTCCGACTGCTTCACACCCGAGATAAGCCGCAGCTGCACGCTCCAAACACCAGAAGACTGCCTGAAGTGAGCATTTCCAGTGAGGGAACGTTTACAGCTGCATATGAATCTAAAACAGGGTGCAGCCTGACTGAAAAACAAAAGGGGTTCAGAGTGAGATTATAGTTTTTGTAGGACAATATCCACCATAATCCAGACTGTGACTTTTAGGATGTGCTGGTGTCCCCTTCTACTGATATCCTCCATCGAAGCAGGGACAGAACCGTCGAGCTGAATCTCTAATCAGTCAGCACCAGAGGGCTCAGTGTGAGACTGCCCTTGAGGGCTAAATCTATACATGTCTCCTGTGTTTAGGATGTCCATGAAATGTGGCGACTCCGGGCATGGGCACTCACAGGCTCGAGCGCGACGGGGGAAAGGTCTAATGACTGTAGTGTTGCGCTGCCTCTTTTGGACCTTATTCATATCCTGTGTCTCCCCCCGCCTCTTTTTTTCATCCACCGCGTCTTCACTATCTATTTTCAATTCCACTGAAGTCACTGCACTCAGCCCCCCCGGCGCCCGACTGAAATATCAGCTATAGATGCAAGGAATCGAGGAGAGAGACTGCAGATTACAGTGGCTATCAGTGCAGCCATCTTTTTGTGTAGATTCATTAAGATTGCTGATTTTTTCTATTATAGCCTATATACTGTGGAGGCAGATTTAAACAATATTTTACCACATGTTACTATACTATATTTTCCAGTAGAGGTTAAGTTGATTTTAATCTGTGAAACAATGAAAAAGTTAAGATTATAACCCGTGGCAGATCCTCCCTAAGGGCTCTGCACACTCCCAGTTTTGATGGCTTTGCCCTCTACCGGCTCCTGCAGCACACTTCTGCTATCATCCCAGCTGAAATATTTCAACGGCGCTCTCCGGGGAGCTCGTGGCACACTTTGCATCCTAAAAGCCAAATTTCATAGTTCACTTGTCAAGGTGAAAGTGTTGACAGGGCACCTACTTTTAACAAATTGCGATGAAAAGAGCCATGCACCTGACCTCTGACGGCCCGATTTTTGTATTTAAACCAGCCCTTCTTCTTTCATATGCATGTTTGTGTGAGGGAGAGGGGGCGGGGAGAAAGAGAGAGAGAGAGATTGCAGCTGTCAACATGCCAACCTTTCCCTCTTCTGTCATGTCAGCCTCCTCCTGCCGGTGCTCGCTATCCCATGGTGCAGAACAGAGAGGGGTTAGGAAAGCCTCTCTTCCCCCTCTCTGTTCTCCACCTTCATCTTCCGGCCTCTGCCCATCACTCTTGGGTTGGAAGTGTCAGACAGACTGCCACTGAACCGCTGTATGATATACTGACAGCGCTTTCACCCATCAAATCGCGCATCCAACTCGGGCAGCGCACTGGTTCCTGTTTAACATCCGAGCGCCATATGTTGGAATTTACTCGGACGGCTTCGGCAGGAAGGTTCTGGATATGTGGTCTCTGTGCTCCGCTGTCATTGTGAGGGGCTAAGGTCACTAGCCCTGGACTCGTGAGAGCGATGATAACCCAGAAACAGAGACGCCAGACTTACACCCCGAGGTCCTGCATCATTTCTACGTGTCACACAGATGCCAGGCATGGCGTCCGTAGGGGCCGTCGAGTGTTGCCTTGTGACATTTGTGCGGTGGCGCCCAGCGACATGATCGACAATGCCAGTATGATATCCCACAAGGTTGCGAGTCGTACAAACATTCACATTTACACTGGCGTTGAAGCTCTAGCTCATTTCCGAAATGGAGACACCTCTATTCGCCTGAAACACGACACGCCAAGACTTGAAACTAGGCTGACCAGACGTCCTTGTCTTCTGGGGGACGGTTTTTGGTGATCTGTCCCCAGCTGGACCTGTCCCCGGAAATGTCCCCATTTTTTAACTGTCCATTAAAGTGAAAAAACATTTTAAGTGCCAAGAAAAGACCAGGCAGTAGGGTGAACAGGAGCAGACAGAGGAGTTACAACGACTCCAACACGGCTGGCTGTCTAGATCGAACAGCTCCGTCTTGTCTGGAGTATTTTTGGTAACGTAGTTGTCTTCCTCCATCTATCACAGTGTGGATGTTGAGCTGCTTGTCTGTCTTGTACATATAGATTATCAACGACACCCTGAATTGAACCAGTGTCTTTAGACAATGAGAGTTTTCCTGAGGCAGTCACTGGTGAGGTTACTAGAGGAAACGATTACTAGTGTTACTTCCGGTGCCTGTCAGAACTGCCATCAGCAACAAAGTCTCTTTAATAACTGTCAATTTGCGGCACTTTTAAGGCTTTAGAAGTCTTCATACGATAAAGCTGCTAACCCAGATCTTCATGAAGAAATTAATGTACCTGTGCTGGTTCTGGTTAAGCAGCAGGATACGCTGGAAGTCACGCCTGTAATTTGCACAAGGTATAACGGCAGCTAGGACTGCCATGGACAGTTTTCCATAGTTTACGATGGCTTTAGTAACTATAGTATTGGAGGTGGTGTTTTCCACACACGGGAGGCCCCTACTTAGACTAAAGTGCAGTGTGCTGTTGCATTTCGAGTGTGGCCAAGTCCATTTTGCTAATAATAAGATAATTGGTGGATAATGTGGGTGCAAAGTGTGGCGCACAGTGCAAAGAGGAAGTATTAGGACTCACGTGGGTGTTGGGGAGAAAATAACTGTAACCAATCCAAATACCTTCTCCTGTTCCCTTTCAGTGCCAGGTGCAGCAGGGCCAAGTACATCTTAAACTGCATTGCTTGCCTTCGCTGAAGGGAAGGGATGTGATCCACAGCCTCTGGACCCTCTGCCCCCCCATTTCACAATAATCTCGTCCTAGCAACAGCGCTGTTTGACTGCATGTGGAAGAATAAACTGATATTAAAGTGAAATGTTTCTACTTTTTTCACCCGAATCTGCCACTGTTACCACAAAGGTGCATTGGTTATATTCATGTTTTTTATTGCTGCTACCTTTTTATGGTGCATGTTCTTGTTTACTGGTGCATCACTGCCACCATCAACTACTGCTTACAACACAGACATGTGGCTCCTCGCGTGTTTTCAGGATGCAATCAAAACAGAACCAACATTGCTCCACGGCGCTGCTAGTGGTCAAAAACTCCACAGGGCTCCTTTAATCTAATGCTAAAATGAGCTGATGTGATTTCATTATGACAAATAAAGGGTCCTGATTGTAATTAAAGACACAGAAGAATGAAAATAAATCAGAAATAATTCGATTCAGGGAAAAGAAAAACAACTCCTGTGGATTCAAACGAAAATGAATGCTAATGAGGCGTGTCTCTTTTTCACATTTGCATTCTCAACACGGTAAATGTGCTCCTCACATCATTCCTCCTGTGGCCCTTCACAGACTTTCTATCTGTGCGAGAAACATCCTGCAGCTCAAATATTGAAGATCTCTCAGTCTTAGATCCTTCGTTGTCAGTTTGATATTTCAAAATATTTGCACCAATTTTAAGCCGTTTTATGTAAGTCGCCCACTTTGACGCTGTTGGACGTGTGATTGAGCCGATGATGGGGGGAGTAGACAACCTCACCAACAAGGTTTTCAAATGCCCTTCGGAGCCACTTAGACTGTTCCACACGGCCGTCAGGTCTGTATATCCTACAGATAGTCATGCAAAATATATGAGAACTTCATATAACTCATATTGTAAAACGCAGAGTGTAAATGAACAACTTGATGTTAGTTTGCTTTATGAGTTTGCATCACATGAGGAAGGTCTTTGCCGGATTAGTGTGCGTGTCTGAGTAACTGCGCGTGTTTAACAGTACATATGTTGCACACATACTGTGGCTGTGTGGGTAAAGATGTTCGGTACATAAATCACAAGTATTGGTGTACTTTGAGTGTGTGTGTGTGTGTGTGTGTGTGTGTGTGTGTGTGAGGCTCCATTTAATCCATCCCCTAGCCCGCCTCGTCTCGCCTCCGGGGGGGAGATGGACGGCAGCGTGAAGGTTTGAGGTTTCCTCTTTGAGCTCGCTGAAAAACACGCAGAAACACCTTGAGCACAACACCGGACCTCCACCGCAGAGATGCAGGGGAAAACTATCTGAAGTCAGAAAACATTTAGAAACCTCCTCCAGCGAGACCCCTGAAACACATTTTTATCATTACTGACACGAGCTCTGCAAAATATCCACCCTTTTGGTGCAGATACTGATGCAGTTCCTGTGACAGGCTCTCCTCCCTGTGTGTGTGTGTGTGTGTGTGTGTGTGTGTGTGTGTGTGTGTGTGTGTGTGTGTGTGTTGAAAGTAGTAGGAGTGCAGCTATCTACCAGTTGTGAAAAGCTAATTGGTGAGTACTAGGCTTTTTTTTTTTTTCTCCCTACGCTTTCTTGAACATTGACTAACAAGATTCATGAATTCCAATTAGTCTTATTTTCCACTTTCAGTCAGTGGAAATGTACATTTCTCAGCTGTCATTATGGAGGGAGGAGGCGTTGATTCCTTGGATTGCACCTTATTTTTAATTACAGTTACTCAGAGCTTGGATTTAACTACTTTAAAGGTGCACTACGTAGATTTGGGGAGGAAACTGTATTGACTTGTTGTTTCTGCCTAAACGAACTAAATAAACAAACTGATGTTAAACACCGTTTCCTACCATTTGTTTATATATGGCGGACCCTGCCACCTTTTCAGCTTTGAACAGTGTTCTGGGACATTATTTTCCTCTGAGAGCAACTTGTTACTTCAGTTATGGAAAAAATAAATATTTTTTGTTCGCATTATTACCCCATTACTATTATAAATATTTAAAAAGTTACGTTTTCTTCTCCAAAACCGCATAGTGCCCCTTTAGGTGTATTATAATTTGTAAAGAGAATATGAAACCAGCTTCTTTTAAAACTGACCATTTTGCTACAATTTGAGTCTAAAAGAGTTAAAAATGTCCATCAGCCTCATTTTGTCAGCAGTGATTGGAGCCTTTTTGTCCCCCTCCAAATAACACTTGCGGCTTAAAGGAAGGATAAGGCCTACTTGCCAGTGCGGCGCTCGCCTGTCACAAGCACAATAAGAAGGCAACAGGAAGCTAGCCAAGCACTAGCTCTCGGCACCGGCTGTAGGGGTCGAAGCAGCGGGGAAGCTGTGCCGCAACATAGCTTTTCCCTACGTGTCTGCCAGAGTCGAGCATGAATAAGTAAACACAGCGAGATCTGTCCAATTTTTCCCTCAGCCCGGAGGCTTTAAACCAGAATACTTCTGACACCTGCTATGATCATTCATTATCCTTTCCTCACATGCATTATTTCACAGGTGCCAAGTTAAAAATAGTTCCATCTATTTTTGATGGGTGCCAACGAATAAAGTGAAATCAAGCCCACTTGTGCTTGACACAGCGCGTTGGTGCCAGATGAGGAGATTACTGCGGGGTTAAGCTGCTCCGGCCGCGAGTCCCACAACCAAATTACTCAACAGGTCACAGTTCACTTGTTAGAAAACACGGGGGGCCTTCTGAGAGTGAGAAGGACGCTGAAAACAACCGTAAGATGGTTGGGCCATAAAAATAAAGAACAATATGTGCATTGTGTTTTATTAATGTCTTGTAAGCACTTCCCTTTACACCAGGGAAGGTTTTCTTTTCTTGCTTTAAAGGCAATTTGTAAAGGACAGCGTTCAATATTCATTTGAATTCTTTGCTCGGTTCAATTTCCTCCACTGCTTAGTTCTCCATCAGCAGTCTAATGTAAAAAATAAAAAACAAGTGGTGTTTTCAACTAATCCTGTATCCCAACCTACTACTGAACAGAACACACGCCTGTGTGCTTCCTCTTTAATAACACAGAAAATATATGCTTTATATAGATATGCCATCAACCAAAATAGATGAAAATAGATGTCATAATGTGGAACACAGCACTTCCTGCATGAAGTGAAGGCTGCATATGGACCTGGAAGCATTTGTCAAAATGTCACAGTTAAAAAGAAACAAAAACAAAACATGAACTTTGGTTCTTTGTCAGTTTGCTCTCAAATTACAGCTGTTTGTACTGAGGTCTTATCCAGAGCAAGCAGGATACTGTCTCCACAAAAGTTGTTTTAAAGTTGCACACTGCCTTTAGATAGTGTATTCAGGCTAGAGCTGACACAGTTAGCTGATGTATCAATCAGTCATTATCGCCATGAATTCAAACGATGACAATTTCGATGACCGACTGATCATCTTAACTTATTTGTTCAGGAAGAATGCCAAACAGCTTCCAGTCCAGACACCTTAAAAGTCAAGATTTACTATGGTTTATATCACTGTAAACTGAATATATTTGGATTTCAGACTGCACGCTGAAGATCTTTTGGGGGCTTTAAAGAATTTTATGGGCATTTTTTTTAACATTTCCTGTCACTTTACTGACACAAAAATAAATGAATTGCTTAATCAAAAAGCCCTAATTGCCGTCTTAATTTAGGAGATAATTAGTGCAGGGAAATCATTCATCTAATTGCTCTAAACTGTACTGAAGCTTGGCAATGAAGCAATGAGAGGGAAGACGTACGGGGCGGTAGCTGTGTAAATAACCTCATATGACACGGACAGTATTGACCACGGGTGAATGGTACGTCGGCGAGATGCCCAGCGCGTCGCAAGGAGACGGAGGCAGGGCGAACCCTGTCCATCACAAAATGGCAGGAATAACAGGCTGACACACAAAGAGTGACACGGTCGAGAGAAAATTGGCCCCGGCTGTCGGGAGCAGTGGGTGAAGGAGGGAGACGGAGGGGTTTAGGAGAAGAAAGAGAATAAGGTAACAGCAGACAGCGGAGAAGTGGCAGCGGCCGGAGAGAGGGGAGGAAGTGAGAGAATACCACGCTATGAAACAGAATCATGAAATGGGGGGAAAAAAATGATGGGAAACGGGCCAAACAGAGGCCGACGGAGGCAGAGAGAGAAACGGGGGGGGAAGACACGTGAAGGACTGCATGCTGTCCGAACTGAAGAGAGGGAGGCAGGTGATTAGCAGCGATGTGATGACTTGAGGTGAAAGTCTGTGTGCATGTGTGCACGCGGCCACGAATGAAGGATAGCTATCTAGCAGGAAAAGGCGGAGAGGGGGGAGAGAGAGAAAGGCCACCAGCCAAGTGGTCTAGTAGCATCCTGGGAGAAACAGCATCTGTCTCAGCAAAATAGAGAGGAGCAATCAATAACTATACAGTTAAGGTGTGTGTGTGTGTGTGTGTGTGTGTGTGTGTGTGTGTGTGTGTGTGTTACTGGTGCAGTGGGCTTTGCAGGTTGCTTACGCTGCATTAACGGTGCTGCAATTGGATAGAAAAATATGGTTATGTGAGTTATGTGTGAATGTGTGCACAAGCAGGCCTGTCAGTCATTTTTCACTGATAATAATTTTTTTTTTTAAAAACAACAACAACATGTCAGCCGATTATTTTTGTTTTGTTTTTAGTAATAACTTTAAACAAATATTCCCGATATGGATCCTGTAGATTGTTTTTAATGTGGTGAGAGGGACATTTTACAGTTTTCCACTTGTCGTGCTGACCTGTTGAACTGGTGGACAAATGATGTAATCGTTATGTAACGTGATACTGAACACCATTTCTGCCAGCACACACCACATATCTACAAAAACCTATTGTAGTTTTGGCTAATGCATTGGTCTTGCTCTAACCCAAATAACCCAAACAAGCTATAAGCTGCAACCATTCTTTTGCGGGATCGAGCTATTTAAATGCCACTGTTTCCTCCTTACTCATCTGTTTGTTTGTTTGTCAGGATGCTTATGCAAAAACTTCTCAACAAATTTCCACAAAACTTGGCAGGGGGGTGTGTCTCCACCCAGAATAGACCCCATTCACCTTTGGTGTAGATCTGGGTAAAGACACAGATCCAGGAATTATTCCTCACCTCCTTTAAAGATGCAGTATGTAAGAATTACCCACCTGAATTCATACCCCCAACAAATAGGGGCAAGATTATTAGCAGAGTAACTGCCGACTGTATTCTGTGCTGCTACTGTCAGCTCGTAAGCTCTGTTAGCCATGCAGCTAGCTGATGCACCAGGAGAATGCTGATGTTTACATTACTAGCACAGGAACTTTGGACAACTGGAATAAAATATGTTTTCAGGCCTGGGGCTAGCTGGTTAGCATTCAACACAACACAAAGAAGTTTTTGACACGACATAAAAAGTGTTATTTCTGATAATGAGTGGTAGTTCATTTCTGAACGTTAGCATGCTAACATGCTCAACCAAGACCCTGAGCAAGGTAGACATTCTACATATTGGCATTGTCGATCACGTTAGTGAACATGTTGGCATGATGATGTTAGCACTTACACAGCCTCAGCACAGATGCTAACATGGCTGCTGGTTCTTGTCACGGGTGCAGGTAAATTCACTGCATTTCATGTTTCATTATGAGGCACCACTGCCACGCCAACTCTTTGAATATGTGGAAGAAATCATTTTAATTGAAGACTGACCGAATTGCTTCTCATCGATACTCCACTCGGCTACAAACTGAGGCAGGAGGTCAATACAGTCCTTTTATCTCTTCTGCAACCGCTCCTTTCACAGCATTACAGCCATAAATACAGCCGCGAGGGGGGGGGCTGTAATCTCACTGAGCATCATAATACCAAAATCCATTTCCATTTGATGCCCAGTCCTAACTGGGGAGCTCCGTTTAAGAGTGGCAAAATACGGCCGCAGAGAACATGTTTCACTGCGCAATTCAAAGGGGAAGCACGATCGGCTTTATGCAAATATATGTTTCTGTGACCTGTGAGGAATGCAGAATGCACTCAACATAATGGATTTCTGTCCCTTACATGCAAAGCGTCAATGTTTTTTTTTATCATAGAAAGCAGAGTTTTATTTATCACTGTCAGGACAGCGTGCAAACATCACGCGACAGCCAAATGGACATGCAGTATGCCTACAGCTATCAGAAAGATTGATATATATATATATATATATATATATATATATATATATATATATATATATATATATATATATATATATATACACACACATACTGTAAAGGAACTGCATTTATTTCTCTATGTAACCTTTGAAGTCTAATAAAAATGGAGAGAAACACTCTGATCTCCCAGAGAGAATAACCCTGTTGGTCAGATTCACTGCAATCAAAAGGTCCGTCTGTTTCCCAACGCGTGTCAGGGGGAATTAAGACCCCTGAATGAGAAATCAAATCACACAGCATTTCCTTTCATCTTCCCTTGAATCGATAGCATGTCATAAAGTATGTTGGAGCAGGCCTCGCGGCGCTCTGCCATAATCTACCGAGGAGGATGACTGCTTCTTCGTTCTTTCACGCAGTTTCAAACAGAGTGGAGCGTCTTGCGACACCTTTGAGCCGAGCCCCCCCACCCCGAAAAGTGTCAGGTTTTATCGCCGTGACGTTGACGCGCTGCGATTAGCCCGTCGTCGGAGTATTTGTCCTTACAATACAAACATTTCCATCACCCAATTTAGTCAATTTGGGCTTTCTCCTGCCTGGGTGTTTGATGGATGTCCAGAGTAGTTGGCAGTGGAGTGGAGACTAGGCTTTGATGTCCAGGCCCAGACTGTTAGAGTATTCAGGTTGACTTTGATAAACCCTATTAGAGTGTTCCTCTCTCTCTCCCTTCGCTCTCTCTCTCTCTCTCTTTCTCTCTCTCCTCCACTTCCTCTTTCTCACACACACTTACAGGCTATGAGCCTCAGAGGGGTGGGGCGAGGGCAAAAAAAAAAAATTACAAGGTTGCGTCGACACTGCATAAATTCTGAGTGAGTGAGCGGAGAGGATGACTGATGAGAGGATAAATAACTGGCATCTGCTTACAGAAAAAGAGACGGCAAATTGATTGAGACGAGCGAAAGGAATCAAGATCATGGCACCAGGGTTTGTGTCACAAAAAAAGATTTAAATACACAATTTTCGGGCTTTAGTCAGCATAAAGGACCCGGGGAGATGCACATCTCCACGTCACCGGAGACGGCTGGGTGCCCCGCCGTGGGCGAACGCGAGCTCGATCACCAGAGAATGAATGATTCGCCAGGAAGCCTGGCGGAGGTCGGCACTCTACATGCGCGCCAACGCAAAACGCCCCATTCACCGCTCGCCACTATCTAAATTGAAAAGAGTATTTATACCAACTTAGGGATCAGAAGTTAATGGAGGCAGTCATGCATCAATTGAGTTACATAAAAATGTCCGTCGCAAAAGGGGGCGAGATAGCTACGTCCTTTTAAAAGATTTTTAATTTTCTCAAATTGGCTTTTTGTGTCTGGTAGAGGGTGTGTGTGTGTGTGTGTGTGTGTGTGTGTGTGCCTGCGTGTGTGTGTGGGTGGGGGTTGCAGGCGCATTACTGGAAGAGTTCTGAATCAGACATCAGAAGGGGTATTAACAGGGAAATGTGCTGAAAGGAGATGGATCAAATAAAGATCTCACTCCGATGTAATGAAACGCTGCTGTTCGGTGCGCCGGCTAATCACGCCGCTGCACAGATTGCTCAAAAGAAAAAAAAAAAAAAGGTGCAATGGCAGGTGGGAAAAAAGGCGATTAAGACGCGATGGCAACCCGCTATGTTACAAAACATGTGATAAAACCTTTGGAGCAAGAGACGGACTCATGGGTTGACACAGTCTGCCCTCGCGTAAAACTCTTGTCGCTCGGGTATCTAATGCCTATCGTATAATCCCATCTGTTAGTTTGTGGAGGGAAAAACACATCGCTTCTGCTGCTGCACAGCATCTTTTGAACCTCCGGGCAAACTGTAGCCTCGAGCTGATGAAATCCTCCTCACATTTAATGAAATGAAAAAAAAAAAACAAAAAAACCCCAAATCCCAATCAAGATCGAGCTGAGGACACCCAAAAGAGATTTTGAGGCATAAAACACAAGCTGTGCCAAACAAATTAACACAAACGCTCGCTGTGCAAATGCTTTCCTTCGCTGTTGAGCGTGGCTGGATGATGCTGAACTGCAAACACCTGGAGAAAAAAAAACACATACACTTTCAAACTACGCTGACGGTGATGCCTTCCACAGCATGTTTCGTATTTAAATGCATCGAATTCAACAGGGTGAGCATTTCGGTGTCTGCTAGCTGTCACGTTTTCCGTTTAAAGCGGAGGCTCCTTCAATTCCAGAACTCTTACAACTCACATCGTCACAACTTCATTGCGATTGGCCCTCGCTGCTGAAAAAGGGCAAGTGTGTGTGGAAAGTTGTCTTTAAGGCCGGGCACAGCGGGGGAAAACACCACTTTTTTAGGCATAGGTCAATTTGGGGATTTCAGGCTTCAGATTTTGCCTCCGTGACATGTCATCTGTCCGGCAAGTGGATGGAAAATATTTGAAATGTACATTAAGGTGTTTGCTACAGTTAAGATATCTGTTATGATTTAGATAATGCCTCTTCTGCACATTTCAACGTAACATTTCATGATAAAAATAGCAGCTTTGTAAGCAAACCCCCGTCACCTTCATCCAGCCCATATACCATGTGGAATGAAGACGGCACTCGGGTGGTCCACTCCTGTTTGCCAGATCTGAGCCACGAGCAGGCCATAACATGGCCACACGTCCGTCAAGAGTGGGCCGAATACACCAGAACTGGCCCCAGTCTGTGCCACTCTGGTGGGCTGGATTTAGCCCAGATTTCGGCCAGTATGGGCCGGATTAACACGTCTGGTGTGGGCCAGATTGTGCCTCAACCGTTTTGCTATCTGGGTTGCCCAAACAATCACGCTTGTTTCCACAATCTTGGGACACAGAAGTGCAGCTGTTCTTTTTTTTTTTCTCCAGCTTGACTCCGTAAAAGCACTTTTTAAGTCGATATATTAAAAATCTGGTTGTTGCCGTTTACAGTTCTCTATTCAATCACATTTTGGAGAGTCCCGCCCCCTTTTGGTTCCTCTCATGGGACCTTGAAAAACACATGTAAGGCATTTAATGGTGAGAGATGAATCATATTTTGATCTTGTTTGCATTGTACCATGAATTACACATATAATGTTGGTCAACAATGGCTCAGATTGAAAAGTCCTTGCTCACTCATAATAATACTACTACTACTACTAATAATAATAATAATACAGCAGAACACTTTGCAACAGTATGAGGAAGCCTCACCCTTTGTTTCAACGCTTGACAAGTTGTGTGCCAGGAGATCCACCTCACCCCGGAGCAAATGAATATTTGAGCCACGCCTCCTCTCCGCACACTGCATTCAAGCATTTTCGTGGAGCTTTTTCTCCACCCAATCTAAGTTTCCACAAAGCCTCGCCTCTTCAGAGGCAAAGCACGATACAATCAATGAGTCAGACTTCCCTCCTGATCACAGTCAATCTCTGCTATAAGCCACGAACACACAACAAGTTCTTTTTTAGGGGAGGTTTAAACCTAATCCCACCGCCGTCTCCCACATTTCTTTATTTCTCCATCTGATGTATGACCCTGTAATTCTTATTAAGGCCCTCTTACCTTACTCTGCACTGCGGTGAAATGAATGCTGTGGCAGAGGAGATTAGTTCATGGATGTGTGATTACAAACACAATAAATGTAATGCTGTGTGTGTGCGTGTGTGTGTGTGTGGTGGAATGCGGTTTCAGATGGAATTCCGGTTTCACACAGTGGCCAGCACAGCAGGAGAGCAAGTCCAAGATCTCTGAAGTCCTAAGTGAGGTTCCTCTCGCACGAAGACAAATTATCTTACCCGCTTATGAATCACCGGCAAAGCCAGCAGCACCCGCGCACATATTATCCCCTCCGATAACAAAGAGACAGAGAGTTAGAGGGAGACTGCGAAGTATCAACTAAATCAGAAGGTAAAGTTGGCAGACTTTCGAAATACCAGGAAATAAAATGTTGCCCAGAGGGCGACAAAATTCTGAGCCGAGCCCCACAGATTCAACCTAATCTTTTCTAATTTAAGAAAAAGAAAATCATGTCCTCGTGGCACACAGCTATCCAGGGAAGGGATGGTGATTTCAATCTCACTTGATTTCTACATCTTACCAGAAGAGCCTCAAAAGGATTATGCCTGAATATTTAAGATTGCTGTACATGGCGAGGGGTGGCTGTGAATAAGTATTTTTTGAGGGGAGGCGTGTACAACCCTGTCCTCTGTGCCTTTATTCCACATGAAGATGAATCTCACCTGATTTCACTCTCCTGCTTACATACATGCCTGTGTTTGCAGCCAGCACACACACACACACACACACACACACACACAACCTCTGCAAATAAACTGGAGTACAAAATGAAAAGGATTTTTTGATATGAACTGATGTAGCTGCTCAGTGGAGGTCCGGCGTGCATGTCTGTGTTTGTGTGCAGGGATTAGGAGTAGCATACAGATTTGAGTAGTTTGCCCCCAGCTGAAATCCTGCTCGACTCAAGCACTGGATGAGAGATGTCCTCTCTGGCGCACGAGGATGCCAAAATAAGAGCGGCCTTGTTTTTTGCGCATGTATGGCGGCATTCCTCCTTTCAAACCGGACAAAAACCACCCACTAACTTCTGGCTTTTTGCCTTTGATGCAATTGGCATTTGCTGGGTGTTCAGCGGCTGTGATGGAAACACAACACCTGGGCAGACACGTTCACTTCCACCCCTTTTTTCCAGGCACGGTGCTGTGACGTGGGTTTAAGTTAAGGACACTGGCTTGTTAACACTTGTCCATCTGTCTCGCATGGGCGCCATCTGACATGAGGCCACACAACGCTTCCCAGCTTTGCATCCTTGACCCAAGCAGTCACAGGGAGTGGCGTCTGTCCATTCAGGTGCAGCCAGAGGGTGGCTCTGGCTGCCTTCTACATAGACGGTGAATGTCGTGTGAAGGATGTTGCATTAGGTTTCCCAGAAAAAAAACAAAACAGATTCGGGTTCAGCGATGTCACCAAAGAGCGCTTCTGTCCTGTGCAAAGCAACGATTCCAGGAGCACATAATGGAATTAGAATGATGGAAATGTGCTGAACGGATGAATAATCAACTTTTTTTTATGACAAACCAAAGGATTTCCCTTAATAATTTGCACTCCCCCCAACAGCAGATCAGATATTTCATTTTACAGAACGACGAATCAATCGCGGCGCATGCATGAGAGAAGATAAAGTCGCCGAGTCTAAGTGTCAATCCCCGAGATTTGAAAGCCACCCAACTGTCACGTAAAAACACATTATTCGCCGCGGTAATGTGTTCTTTTTCGAGCGCGGCAATCTAAAATGCACACGGGGCAAACTGTGAGGGCAGTTTAAAGCTGTTTTCGAGGCTGTTTTTCGGGAAGTGTGGAAATCACGATGCGCGTCCGCGTGTCACGAGGAGTCGTTTGTATGCATGTTAGGCGCTTATTCGAGGCCACAAGGTAAAAAGCCAATTGGCATCCTTTTTATAGACGGTGGCGAGAAAAGCCGGTGTCAGCTCAATGAATATTCAGATGGAAGCAGAGCCTTGAGGGGACATGGAGCCGCACCAATCTTTTATCAGTCCTCCTCACAGCGCAGCCGCAACCTATTCACAGCAATCCAAATCTTTCTCTGTATCGCTGAATTCTTCCCTCCCTTTTCTTTTCTTCCCCCCCTTGTATCGCCGTATGCAGTGCATGCGGTGGAGTTACCGCGGTGTTCCTCTTCCTCTGCCTCGCTCCCTCCCTCCCGTGGCCCGTGCATTCTCCCGCGCAGGGGAATAATGAGAGCCAGCAGCGATGGGTGGCCACGTGCGTCGCATTGTATAGGAGCGCTGTGATTAATCGAGCTTGCCAAATGGAAAATGAAATGCCAGCGAGGCCACGCTGCTCAGAGGGGGCTGTTGGTGTTTGTTTGAGTGAGAAACAGAGATGAACACACATGATCGACTTCCTGACTTCTTCCAGGTCCTTGCTCTCGGCAATCTGCCAGAAGGGCTGCGGTCGCCCAACGGAAGAAGATGATCTTAATTGACTTGCCGGACTCCATTGGTGTACAGTCAGTGAACCTAGAAGGAAATAAAAAAAAAAAAAGTGTTCTTCCGCACCCTTCCCCCGCACCTCAATAATCACAGATGGATGAGCAATTTGAGCTCTGACAAGGACGAAAGAAGACAGAACGTGCCAGAAAAAAAAAAAAAGGGGCTGATGGAAAGCAACACCTCGCCAGGGACGGGTTCCTGTTTGTTATGTTGTCATCTTGACACTTTCTTTCAGCCTTTCGTGACTCAAAGTTTCAGAGCTGAGCAGACGCTTGACACCTTCAGCGAAAAAGGGCTGGAGGTGAAATGAAGCAACTGCACAGGACATCACACAATCTGTCTCATGCCTGCAGGAAGCTAAATGTCAACCACGCGCACCTTTAGGGACGCCAGAGAGTAAACATTCAAATTTCACCTGGTCTGTCCTGAAGGAACTGTTTGGCAGCAGCCTGCAAGCTCACATGATGGTTCCTCTGAGGGCTATAAAGATCCTTTAAAAAGACGGAGGAAAACACTGTAGGGGGCGGACGACCAAGCTGATCTTTATTTTGTGGAAAACTTAGCCTGGAAATTCTACCGTAAGCCATATTCACCCAGCGGCCATTTCCTTCCGACTTCACGGTCAGGACAGGAAGCTCCAGTGTAGACAGCGGTGTTCCAGGTCGCACGTCCCCCTAGATAACAACTAGCGTTAGCATTCAGCCCCTTCCAAGCTAATGTTGCTGTTTGATTGCGTTCAAGTAGATATGACAGGGGAAGTGTAAATTAATTGTAAAACACCAACAGATACCTTGGACACATTTATTTAAGCAAATGTAATCAAAAAGTCACGTTAGCTAGGATGTGACTGAATGCTAATGTTAGCTAATGGGTTATGAAATATGTGGTTTTATTTTCAAATATGGCCCGATGTCCCTCAAAATTCTCACTATTCATCATCTTTTCAGTCGATGATCAATTGCTAAGTGATTGATAACATTGTTGTTTGACTAAATCCTGCATGTTTTAATGTCTAGGTGTGTTTTGATATTTTAAAAATTAATTTATGCCTTACCTGTTGTATAGTGCAACACTGTAAGACATTTTATTTTGAAATATGGCTCGGTGTCTCGGTCATCTTTTCAGTTTATGATCAACCTGGAACGTTAGTTAATGGGACTACAAGGTATGTTGGTTTACCTCTGTCCTGCCTGATTCAAATTATCCGTCATCTTTCCATCAGGAAGTGGTGAAATATCTATTAGTACCCCTAATTTGAGTCCCCGTGTTGCACGGCTGGAACACAGCAGTATAACATCATCCCAGCATTTCAGCCTCCCACCACCAGCCTGGTGTTTGAGGAAAATGGCCGCCTTGTGAATATGGTCTATTATGGTTACGAATGAGGCGCAAAATCAGGCCTCACTTCACAACCACCTCTCCCAACCCGGCACAGACTTCTTTCTGTTCAGCAAGTAGGTTCCATTATTACACTGAGTACATCTTGCTTGGTTGAGGCCAAGAATAAACAGAAGATGATAGCATGAGAGGAGCCAGAGAGTCAGTTGTAGAACATAAACCACTCGTCATGGCTTTTCTATAAGCCTATCAAGCGGTAATGATATGCATTAACCCTCCGACAGTATATACGATGGGACAGCTGGTATACGACACAAGCTGCACTTTCATTTAACGTAATGTGCCATCAAGTCATTTCCTATACGGGGGCATTATATATAGTTGCGGGCGTCTGCTCGAATCCACAACTGTTTTATCGTTTGGAAATGTTGTGGGGATTACTCAGATTCCACATTTCATAATCCCATCATGGTCTTGCGCTCCTTCATTGTTGACATCGTTCTCCCAGCGACAAAACAAAACCTTGCCATTACCTATTAGATTACCCCGATGCCAAATGTGATTTAGGTCCCCTTTGAAATTTGCTCTCAAATGATAAGCTGGGAGTCCAATCCACCGCCAAAGAGGATGGAAGGGAGCGGTGTGCGCAACAGAAACAGAACATTAATCACTCGCACTCCTTTTCAGATGATTTTCAGACTTTTTTATCCCTGTATGTTAATACGGGTGCTCCCCTCAGGACGTATTCCCACTGATGGGAAGATGAAAACAAAACCCGTCAAGCGCGGCGAGCAAAGCTGCTCCGCGGTGTCCTTTGAAATCAGAGGTACAAATCAGGAGCGATGAGCAAACAAACCTCATTCACCTTCCAAAAAAAAACAAAAAAAAAACTGAAAAGACCTTTTCAATCAACTCTGAAGAGAATAATTCTTCAAGACATTTTCGACGGGGCCAAAGCCCTAATGTGTGCAGAGATAAAACACACAGCTCAATCTCATGGCCGCTCTAATACAGCGTAATGGAGAGAGTCAGGCTCTCAGCATGACAGCCAAGGATCCACCACGGCGATAGGCTAATGAAACAAAGAGCCCTAGGCGAGCTGTTATACCTTACAGGGGACGGGAGTGGAAGGGAAAAAAGAAGAAGAAGAAAAAAAACGTGCACTTAAAACAACACAGCTAATTTCAAATGCAGTTCTGAGAGTGAGGACCATATGTATCATGTGTTTAATGATGTGAACACCGTGTGAATACACAATAGGTCGCTCCATTGTGGATGTAGCACAGGAAGGACACGGGGGTTTGAAGAGGAACGCAGCCAAGATTGTGCCACAGATTGGAGCGATGCATGGCGCACACAAACACACACACACGAACACACACGTACACACACTATACTGTAATTACCCGTGGGTATTTGTACATATGGTGTGTGTGCGTGTGTGTACACTGGATACAAACACGTACACTTGCAACACATTCACTCCAATTCCCAGACCAGGCCACAATAAAAACCCCCACAACCCAGCATGGTTTACATTACTGCAGGCTTCCAGCTACAACGGAGCGGTGCCCTGACCCCCACAGCATCTGTAGCTGAACAGCAGGCCTGGCTAACAAACTGCCACAGAGGATGGAAGCAGGAGGCAGGCTGAGCTACTGATTGATCTGCAGGGTAATTGGCTGGGAGCCGCTGAAACAGCCAAAGGACATAAATATCAGCCATCCTGTTGGACGGCGAGGTAAGTTCCCGCGGAGCGATAAACTCTTGACTGGTTGTCCCCCGAGTGACGGCTTGCTGTCTGATAAGCTGGTGAACATTTTGTGCCGGGACTTCTCCGCCGGGCAGGAAGGAGCGAGGTGTGAAGTCAGAGGAGGGGCAGGACACGAGTCAAGGAAAGTAGAAGTAGGACAGGAAGAGGAAGAGAAGAAAGTATACCAGAGTGAATCACGGGAAGTTTTACCCACATGTCCCGCGGATTGTCCCGCTGGCGTGCTGGTGCTAGTCAATCGAGATGGCTTTAGTTTGGTTGGTAAATAATTCCAATATTTCATGACACTTAGCTCAATTAGAACCACTGACTCCTGTCTCTTAACTATTTACCAACCACACTCCAAGCTAGCTCACTGCTAACATACTAGCTGGCCAGAAACACCATCTTGCTCGTCAATTGCAATAATCACTGACACCTGTCTCCTGACGTTTTACAAATCACACTTCAACATCATACGTTATTAAATGATATGATGCAACACATAAGCTACGACTAAGTGTCCGCTGTTATGGTCTAACAACTCACAGGTACTGTTAATGTAGCTGGCTAGCTAACTGCTAACATGCTGAACATGCTAGTCGGTCTCAATAACTTAGCTTGCTTGCTAAATGAATTCACAGTTTCAAGACATGTAGCTCAGTTATACCACTGACTTCTGTATTTTTTTTTAAACATCACTTCAACAAAGGATTTTTATTTATTTGCTATTGGTCAACAAAGCCAATTTGTGTGTTGGAACTGATGGCAATAACATTTAAATTAATTATTTTTTAATGCTGAAGGTAATTGGGCACTGATGGCCTGTTCATGCCTAAAAGAATATAATGTATAAGTCATTTTTATGTGTGTTTCTTGGCCCTTACTACTTTTTTTTTTTTTTTTTTTTTTTAGCAATGTTGCCACATTCACAGATCCCTGCTATTAACTTGGTAGGTACAATGTTTTAATTCCAAGTAGAAATAATAATAAGAAAGCTATGAGAAACAGGAAACAGGTTGTGATAAACTTGAACTACCCCTTTTTAATGTGGGCATTTTATAGTTGCAAAACCTGAATTTCCTGCAGCACCACAGAAAGCATTTAAAAAAACATATGCGTGGACGTCTCCCTTCACATGGGTCTGGTGAATAACACACAGAGAGCATGAGCCCAGGGATGTCGAGGAGAGAAGAAAAGAGGCAGTGTTCGTTGAGAAAACGAGAGACAGAGAGATGAGTGAGGAGAGCGAGGGGTGCGATCGACCTCTTTCCCAGCTGCAAGAGGTGTGCCTGCAATGCTAACTCGCTACCATCCATCCCATTTTGCTAAAACAGAGGCAGTGTGGAGGGAAGGGCGTCTTCGGCCGGGCTCAAATGCAGCAAATGTCATTCTTTTCGAGTGCAGGGGATTTCTTTTTGATATGATGCCGATGTAGGCAGCCAGGAATCAAAAACACACAACGCCAGGTGTTTCACAAAGGGATTCTAAAAAGAGAGAGAGCCTGTTTCTTCAAATACACGTTCCTTCGTCCAAACCGCTATCAGCTTTTTACAGTTGAAATAAGTCACACAGGGGGAACTCACCTACACTCAACATATTTTCTCGGTTGAAGACCATCGGATGATCAGAGAAACAGTAGGCGGCAACAAACAATCAGGGAGAAAACTCCCAGAGAGAACGTTGCTCACACTGTAGGGAGCACTAATGACAATGAGCATTAGAGCAAAACATTGGAAGGAGGATCTTTATTTTTTGTGATTTATCAACTCACTCAGGCAAACGCACTTTCCTCCCTGAGATCTAGGGAACACGCCAGAGATTGCACCACATTATGGATGCTCAATGATGGTTAAAATAATTCAAACGATTATTTATTAATTATTTATTGGTTAAATACTGAAATTACTGAAATTACAGTGATGTAACGTGATTACTCTTTTTAACAGTCAATTTCTTTGACCTTTAAATATAATTCAACTCAAAAAACAACACAAAATGTTAATATATAGTAATATTATATAACATAACAAACATAAGGACTTATTTTAATGTACTACGTGGAATTTAAACCATTAAAACTAAAACCATTTAATGCCGACGCCTCTATGACCTACAGAAGTGAGACCATCAGGAAGAAGATTGGCTATTTCTATATAATGATTATATTTATAATTAATGGCTATCACCGGGTCAGATGCCGACTCATCCGGGTCAAAAAAGTCATTAAAATTTAAGCTCTTTCTTTAATGGCGGAGTGCAGAGGATGAAATACAGCTGCTCTGTAGCCTGTCGTACAGCACAGCACTGAAACCTTCTTTCCTTTCGTGTCTCCATTGTCATACAACAGCTTTAAATCTTACAAAGCCACTAATAGACACAAAAACTCATCACCACGCATGCTGCAAACAGCTGCGTTGTGTCTTGATTATTCCGTTTTCATAACAGTTGAAAGCCAGAACTGTAATTGAAAAGTAAAATTCAGCGAATCGCCCGGCCCTGCGCCACATGAGACTCCTCTCTTCCACTTCCACTCATGAATTCCATCTACCTTTCCTCTGTGCTCCTTTGTGATTCTGAACCTCGACCAGTGTTGGGCCATGGAAAATTAAATTCTGCTCTGAGTGCCTGGGGTGCTGTACCGGTGTGGGACAACGTTTTGACAATGTTTTTAATGGATTAAGGTTGAGAGATGTCACAAGAGAAGGACCCAGGCTGCATCTCACAAGCTCAGTTTACACTGCAGGACGTCTGTTTAAATGTCGGTAACTTCTCAGTAAGCAGCTTGAAAGAATATATACGTTTTTCCTTAATATCTGGCAGTTGGCACAATCATCCAATCAGAAGTATGAAAGACTTAGGTTACCAACCAGGAGAGAACTGTCAGTCATCTGTTATGTGACCTGACTGATATTAAAGCAAATACCTGTCAAGACTATCTGTTCCTCAATGACAGAAGCACAACTGTACTCTATGTACTAGGTAATTGTCACTCTATTTTTCCTTTGTTTCATCACAATTTTGAACTGCTTCACTGCTTCACTTGGTATTCACCATCTTACGTTATTGTCAAAAAATATATGCACACTTTTCCAACAAAGTAAAATACCAAGATAGCAAAACACTTGAATGATGCTCAGCTGGATTTCTCATTTATCCCGTCTGTTATTAAATTGAGATTTCAGAGTAAGAGCCTCAGATCTAACTCTCTAGGTACCGCTGTCTCATCTTATTACTTAGGTTTGTGTTAAATTCTGCCCTAAAAATCCAGCAAATGAAAACCATCATGAAATACCACATGCTTCCTGCCAGTCCCGTGAATGTCAATGACTTTGTCAAACACCATTCTGCAAATTCAGAGGGTGCCAATCAACAGAAAGCAGCTCAAACCTTTAAATGTCGGGTGTTGCCACTGGCGAATGACTCTGGAGGTAGATGTGAAACCCGGGAAGTCGCTGAACTTTCTGTCCGGCTCCAGCGGTGGCGCCGTCCGCCAAAGTCCACGAGCGTAGATTCGATCTCCACAGTTCAATTTCCAATTTTCCAGTTTGAGCCCATCTAGGTTCAATCTCATGGCCCTGCCTCCATTATGATAGGCCCATATATCCTATCCCAGTCATAATCTTAAATGCCATTTGAGTCACTTCATCGCACAAAGATTCTCGGTCCACTTAGAGCTCAGTTGAGCTATAAGGCAGATCAATCAGTGTCATCTTTATCATAGACTCATTAGTCATTAGTCATAAAACATACAGAGGAAGTGAAGGTGGAGGGAAGGAACTGCATGCTGACCAGTTTCTTTTTCACATTTCAAAATAGAGATCAGTTGTTTGCCCTGGTGATGAATATTAGTTTGTGTTCGGCAAAATCTGCATCATTTTCTCATTAAAATGACAAATGAATGCATCTTGACAAACCATTCCCCACAACCTCTTAACCAAATGTGTAGATTATCAACTAGCAACGACACAAATCCAATTCATTTGCGTAATTTTTCTCGGAGCAACATAGCTTCTTGTTCAAATGTGTCCACAGAGCCACAAAAGAAGTAGCTGCAGCCCTAATCAGCCCTATAAGCATACTGTGTGTGTACATCCCCTCCCCACACAATGCATGCAGTGAAGGAGCAATAAATCACAGGTCTTTGGATCAAGGAAAAGCACAAATTCAGTCTGATCCTCTATACAGCAGCATCTGCCTCACTGGCGGGTCTTGGCTCTGCAGAGAGCCAACGATCTTAGTGCAGGAGGCGGGGGAAGTTGCAGCCTTTTATTTGCTCTGGCTTTGGCTTAAGGTGCTGAAACACCACTTAATCTACCGGTCCACAGGGTGCTAAGGTCACAGCGCCCTAGGACGACCTGAAAAGCAGAATGCTGCTCAAATTCCCCCACAGACTTGCACACACACAAAACACACAGAAATGTGCACACAATGGTTTCTCAAGACAGCAATCCCTCCCCAAACACACACACATCCTGTTTTCAGCTATTCTACAGCAGTTTTGTGTGTCTATACTATAAGACTGCTTCTGGAAAAAAGCCTCGTCACTGACCTTCAGATATGATGTGAATATAGGGGAGGGAACTTCACATGTGTACGTTTTCCATTTGAATCACCACACTAATGAAAAAAGCAGATACACACTTGCTCAAGTGACCACTTCTAAATCATTGCTCCACCATGAACTCTAGCATGGTGGTGGTAGACACACTCAATAACAGTGCATCGATGTGCGCTGAAAAGAAGAGTTAAACGTTTTTTTTTTTTTTAACAGGTTTACTCATTTTCTTGGCAATAATTAGATGTGATGTTCAGCTCCACTTCCATGTCACTGCAGTAAAAGTAGAGTCAGTGTCAACAACCAGTTACCTTAGCTTAACCTAGACAATGACCGGTTCCAAAAACCAAAAAAGCTGGACTTCCTGGATGTTAAACTACCCTGATCTTCCGTGTTGTGTGGTCCATAGAGCATGCCCGCTAGAGACTTCTGCTGACCAAGCGAGCTAACTAGCGGGCTAACTTCTGGTTTAGCACCTGGCCAACTTAAAAGGAAATAAAATGATACAATCTGGTGGCTCTTCTGGACTTTCCAAATAGTTTTGGAATGAGTAGCTTAAATTCTGTAGCGCAAGTCATTTTGGGAGGGTTGTATAGACACTTCTTTCATAACGTAAGGAATGTAAGGAAAAAAGTATTTTTCAGTGTTAGGATGGCGCCTATAGAGAGCTGCACGAGCTGGGACGATGACTCACTCGGGAGTCCACACTTGTTTGACAGGCAGAGGTATTTCCTGACTACAGAGTGAGCTACACTCCTTCAGTCAGGTAACTAAAGTGAGTCACGCATGCAGCCTGCCAGACGGACTCCACAGCCCGGTGAGCTATTCGTGCACGGATCCTCACTCAGCTGCTACACATTCTCGTCGTAGCTGATTTAATTCAACAGAAATACATTTAGACGCATGATTTTCAACTTTAGAACCCGTGCAAAAACAAGGTATGGCGTATTCTGTGGAAGGATAAAAGGACTGGTGTAAAAAAAAGAAAAGAAAAAAAAGTTTCTGTGACACAAGAAGACCAAAACAAAACTTTGAGGCATCTGGGTGTAATTTGTTTGACAAGTAAATTGCGCATCATATCGCTTCTGCAGCCAAGTTCACTTCTCATCTCTAGAGCCTCTCCAGCAGCATCTCTTCCTTCCTCCAAAGCCACATTTAAATTAAATGCATGGCCTTCGCAGGCTGTAAGTGCTCGGCTGAAGCTCCTCGACGTATAATCAAACGATACCGGATATTGTGAGATTCCAGTCACCGCTTCATCCATTCACTGGCGGCTGTACTAACCGTATTAGTCATCAAGAGCGCGAGGCTCTGAAAGGACACTGGCAGAATGTGAAGGAGAGGCAGCAGAGTTTTTATCTCTCCGCTCCTAAAATGACTGAGCAGAGAGAGTAAGAGGAGCTGATTCATGGCACCTTTGTTGCCTCTTTTTTTGTCACCCCCCCACTCTCCCATTCATCGGGCGAGGGCTGCGCGAATTAACGCGGTTAGCCGAGCAGCTGCAGATGTGAGGCGCTATTCACACAGCCAGATTTTCCGAGTATCAAGCCGAGTGAATTCAGGACTTTAATCTTCTTTAATTATGTAAATCATATGCCACAGATATTTCCTGTCAAGTTGAGAGGCAGAGCTTTTTTTTCCTACCCTCTCTCCCTTTCCGCAAGTTTTCAATGAGACTCCCGAGAGAAGCGGGTGGGGGCAAACAACACTTCAACTGCGTGTTACAGAAAGAAAAAACACGTGGTCCCGATTCTCCATCTACGACTGTCAGGGCCGGAGGGAGCAATTGATCCTTCTTGTGTAGTTATTATATTTATGTATTTTGGAAGTTACAGTGTGATGCAATTTAGTCAAATCCATTAGAGATTGCAACTTTGCTATCTAGTCCTCACTTCACTGGGAATCCTGGATCTTTTTAATAATTACACACAATCATACATATCATATTCCATTTCAGCCCCCACGTCTCCCTAAATCATTCGCACTAGACCTTAAAGTGCTCCTTTTAGAAATAGTTCGAGCTTTGGACCAGGACAGGCTAGTGTTAGCCGGTTCACACGCCAACTGCCATGCAAGCGATGATTTTAGTGTCCGGTAAATGTTCAGCTCAGTTACGCTTGCTGTACATTAGAGTAGTTACTAAGTGACTTACTGTAGCACTGCTGCTACAGAGCATCAAAAAACCCACAATACATGGTGTATTTCCGAATAAAACTTTAAATCAAAGCTGGCAGAGCACCTGACGTGTGTGACATAGCTGCAGGATTATGGATCCATGCCTTGGCAGAAGGAAATATCCATAACACAGGGAATATCCACACCTGACACTGTCAATTCATGGTTTGCTTTCTTTGTGCTCCGCGGTTTTTTTTTCTTCTTTAGAACTCCTCCGGTTTTACCTTCGTGTAGTTTTACATTGACTTTCTCTGACAGATATCAGAAGAGAAGAAGTGCTTCTGCTTAACAACCCATGTGATGAAGTCCTTCACTTCACCCCTCAGTAGATTTCAGTGCCATTGACGGCTCTTCTTCACCCTAATTTCCCATGAACATGCGCACAAAAGCCTTGAGAGGTAAATCCATACTCCCTCTTCACCTCTTTTCAGTATCCCCGCAGCTAGTAGCATGTTTCTCGGATGAGAGGTCGATGCACCGCGTAAGCGTCCCTCATATAAACAATGACACACTTAAATCTCCAGCGGTAAAATATCCCTGAAGGTGCAGCGGATGTGGAGACAAATTGGCACGCTGCTCGTGTTTCCCTGGCACCGTGCCTTTCAAGCCTCGAACGCGCTGAAAAAAGTTGACAGTGTTATTAAAACCAGTCAAGTGTAGGTGAAGGAATATTAAATCACGGCCGTGCCCTGATTCCTTGTCATCAATCCTCACGCCGCTCCAGTAATGGGATCCTCAACCAAAGACGAGGCAAATTAAAGAAGCCAGTGTTTTACACACAACCGTAATAGCCACGATTGTGTTCGACAATACCCATTAGTTTGCTGCCTCTTTCGGGCCCCCTGCAAACCGAGAAGCGGTGCTGCTGAACTGAAAAAAAAAAACCCCTGACACTGCTCCACATCACTCCAATAGGGAAGAGAGAAAAAACAAGAAATAACACAAGACTGTCCCAGCCAATGACAGCATATTGCCAATGGAAATGGTGAGTGTGTGCAGACAGACAATCGATAAAACTGCGAGAAGGCTCCCACACGGGCGAGTTCCCTGGATGATGTTTGTTATTCATTTGGAGCCTCGCTGTTGTGAGCTATGTAACATGGTTACGGAGGATGTGGGGGGGGACATGAACTGACAAGAGCAGGGGAAGGAAGGGAGAAACAACCACGAGAACCGTACCTGCAGTGAAGTTGTAACTCGCCGAAAATCCCACCGCTTCCAGCTCGCCGTCCGTAACAAATTTTATCCACAGATATCGGCCGCTACTCCTGATATCGGGCGGGCTGTGCTGGCCACAGTAGCGTCCGAGCATTGGGGAGAAGCCAAACGGTCCATCCCGGACCTCGATGTTGTCAAATTTACATTCCCAAGAGGACTCGATTGAATAAGTCTCCTCGAAGTGCAGATCGATGCACTGCCTTGGGGGGGCTGGAAGACACAATGCAAATAATTACCACCTAGCACCAGGCAAGGGAGTGAGATATTAGTCATGCTTTTCCACTGACGAACGTTTCTGCTTGTTTCATTATCAGCACGCCCACGCGTTCAATACCCGACCCTGGCTGTTAGTCAGTTCATCTCTAAAACACCGGAGCCGTGATGGGCTCCAGCTTCTGCACGCACATCGGTGATTCTTTTAACCTTATTATCTTCTCTGATCAATCACAACTCAGCTCTCAATTTGAAAAACAGCAGCCTGAAGTAGCCTCTCACTGTCTCTCACACGCCAATACATCTCATCAGCCCCCCCCTCCAGGATAACCCCAGGACTGCTCCAGCTCCAGGTAAATAAATTGCCTGATCTCCTCGCCTTTTTTCTCACCGCCACGCCACGCCTGAAGAGAATATTTACCTTCAAGGATGTAAACACACTCTGTGTCTGGGGGGTATTTGTTTGGGTAGTTGGGAGACGTGAAGAGCCCTCCTTCCGGTTCCTTCACCCACGTTCCACATTGACCTGCAGGCTTCACTCCAGAGTTGTTTTTCACTGAAACATGCGCAGCATAAAAGACAGAGAGGTAAAAAGTGAGGGATTAGAGCTCTGAAGCAGGGGATGGGCGTTCAGGGAGTCAAAGATGCACGACTGCGGGCGATGGAGATTTACCTGCTGTATCCTTCCTTGTTGCCCCAGACAACCCAAGTATGAGAAGACTTGCAACAACTGTAAAACAACAAAAAAACAAAAAATACATTTTTGATGATGTGTGTTTTTTTTCCTGTTGTTGTCTCTGGTGTGTGCACTGCTTGATTTCAGCAGGGGGAGGGTTGAGTCAGAGTGGATTTCATGTGCTGTACACCAATGCTATGCTAATGCTAAAGCTGTCCAGGAAACAGCACACAATACTTAAATTAGTCACAACAAAGGGCAATTTTTTATAAATAGATTATCAACAATGGGGATCTCTATTATCTGTAACATAAAGAATAAAAGCATTTGCAGTGCTTACAGACTCCAAAACAAAACAAAACAAAAACGCAAAGCATCACCTGTCCGCCTGAATTGTAACTTTTTGCACACCTATGACTTTCATCCGCAATAAGCCTGCACCAGACTCTGTTTAAAAAAAACAGCGTTTTTAAGAACTACTTGATAAAACTGCATAAAAATACGATTCAAAATGATAACCGAGATATTTCCATCACGAGTTCACACAAAGCAGTTGAATGAATGAGTATGCTCTCCAAGAAAACAATATAAAAAAAATTACATCCTTTTTTAAAATTCAAAAACTTACAGTGTGACCTTCAACAGTGAGTTTACAGGTTGCAGGATGCAGCATGTCTGTGCTGTGTGACACCTCCTGGCAGTTGTGCTCACGCCAGGAAATCACTATTCTGCTTTTTTTTCTGCTCTCAGTTCTGATCTGTTGCTCTCATATTCAAGGATCACTATACTTTTTTTTTTTTTTTTTTTTTTTTTTTTCGTGCGAGCTCGAAAGAGCGGCGACGATGATCTTACCGTGATGGAAGCTGTGCCCATGTACCATGTCTGTTCCTTTCACAAACGGCTTCAGGCTCAACTAATTCCATTTAGATCGTGGAATACTTGAAGAAGAGAAAAAAAAGAAGGACAAAAAAAAAAAACAAGGTATGTGAGGAGGAGAGTTTTCACACCATGCGACGCAACCTCGCGTCAAACGACTTCCCTTCTTCGTGAGAAATCTTCAGCTGGGACTGGAAGGAAAAGAGAAGAAGAAGAAAAAAGAAAGAAAAAAGGAAATCCGTGCAGATGTGTCTCATCAACTAATCACCAGTTTCATATAAAACCAAAAACAGTTCTAAACACTCGCCCGATTTCCATCCAAGCGTTTCTAAAACCCTTTGGTGCCTTTGGTGCACTGAAAGGATTAATAGTCCCGTCATCAGCCCTCCACCAACCGCTCCACCTTTGCAGTCTTCTTTTTGGAAAATATCATGGACAGCCTTTGCTTTTTGTCCTCTTTCGGTCCCTTTATCAGGAGAGGGGGTCCTTCAGGAGCGGGGGGAACCGCGCAACACTCATCTCTGCAGCGTTTCTCGCTCTCCTCTCCTCTGGTGCGTAAAGATCCGCCGGGGAAAAAAGACGTCCGAGACGAATCAAGTGGATTCTCGTTCGGCTTTCATGTGTCGCTTTCTTCATAAAAGAAAGGAAAAGAAAAAGGAAAAAAAAGAAAGGAAAAGAAAGCGGTCAGTGTTGCTGCGAGCGCATCCCTCTTGCGTGTCCGTCTGCGTCTGTCTTGGCTTCTCTCAACTGGAGAGTCCCCGCAGCCAGCAGGAGTTAATGTATAATCTCTCCCTCCTCCTCCTCCTCCTCCTCCTCCTCCTCCTAGTCCTCCTCCTAGTCCTCCTCGTCCTCCTCCTCCTCTTCCCGCTCAGTCCTCACGCGCTTTTTGCCGCACGCGTTTTGCAAAAACTTCTCCAGGATAGGACTCCATCCCCAAACACACGTGAGCGCGCAATTTACAAAAGTAGAGGAGGCAGAGCTGGTGTTTGAACATGGAGAGGCAATGAGATGAGCAATGATGAGCAAGCGGCAGCAGGAGAGGAATCGAACATGCGTCTCCATCAGAGCCTGTCTCTCATCCTGGTTTTGCTCATCCACTGTTAAAGCTTTGGTTTTTTGGGGGGTTTTTTTGTTTTGTTTTTTTTGCCAAAACCACATAAAGACTCCAGTTTTTTATGTGTACAAGTACAACATGGCAACAGGACTCTCCAATTAAAGGAACGGAGAGCAGTGAAGTAGGTGGAGAAGCTGCATTCAAGTGTCCACCCCCCCCCCCCCCCCACACACACACACACACTCTACTTTTTCCTGATGTGTGAGTATCAGGGTGTGTGTGTGTGTGTGTGTGTGTGTGTGTGTGTGTGTGTGTGCTTGCAGTGTGTAGTCACCCTCACACACCTGATGACAAAGCTGATCAGAGGGTGCCCAGGGACAAGTCAGGGGCTCGGGCTCCCAAAAATAGTCTTGGCACCCAGCAGACAATATCCATCTTCAGATACTCCTGCTGCAGAGCAGAGGCAAGTCTTGGACTGGCTCCACTCCCCCCTCTGTGTGCACACTAATGTCACTGGTTAGCGTTTGGATCGGCTTAAAAACACACAACCGCCTTGGTAGTGGATGCTTGTTATGCCCATGACGGACTTGAGTACAGTGACTTTGTCTGTCCTCTCTCCCCCAGTCTCTTGAGATTTCCAAGATAAAGACCTGCTATCGTCTCCAACGTCCTCCTCTTAATTACATCCTGTCCCAGAGATTGGCCTCTTACTCACCACTCCAAAAGTGGAGGGTTTTTATAGCAGGTAATGCGGACGCCACGCTGACTCCGAGAATCCATGTGGGAGTGGGGGAAATCTCGGAACTCTTTTCACCTAATAGGCTCCCGCTAATCTGTTATACAGAGTTATTTAATGGACTTGGGATTTGGACCCCCTCAACGTGAAATCTGGAGCTTAGCCAGTCACTTTCTTGCTACTTGCACAATCAAGTCCCATGAAGCTTGAAGCCTGCAGCGTGGCGGCGAGGGGCCCCCGCTCCGCCTTTCTCTCAAATTTCACAAACACAACAAAAGGAGACGGCCAGAAAGAATTTAAAATGTCAATTTTTTTTCTGTCTGCAAAGGCAAAAGCCCATTATAGATCTTAAAGTCTGGGGAAGGATGTCGGTAATATCTGCGCCAAAAATACAATGCAGTGCTCGAAGCTCGTTATTGATTTACAGTGGTGCTGCTGCGGCGCTGTCTGACAACTTTATAAGCACGGCACCACACGTTTCTGATGGGTAAACTCGGAGATAAAGCGGCGGGGCTATATGGGAATTATTCAAATGAGGCTTATCTGGTGCACTGTATGCAACAGTAGCCCTGGTGAATTTAACAGCAGCCTCCGGTTTTAGCTCTCCGGCATGTATAAACTGTCTGTTTGACTGAACGCTGGGAGCATCTCGGGGGGGGTAATGCATTCAAGAGCAGTCTCAAAGTCCGCCATTTTTTAAATTATGAAGGCTATCGTTTGGCCAGAGATAAGTGATGTGCTGTGTCGGCCCCAAGCTACACTTGTAATTGCAATCAGTTTGAGGGGAAATGGGACATCGAGGCCAGGGACAATACATATGTACAGCACACAGACAAATAAAGAAATCAGTACTGTACACCTTTGCTGTTTTATCTTCAATAGACCTTATTGGCACGGCAGCCATTTTGTGTGAGTAGCTAAAAAAAAAGGCTGTGAGTTGTGTCAACTCAGGTAATCCAACAAGTTGAGAATTTTGAATTAATTGAAGCCTTTTCAGTAATGTTAGCTAGAATTTGGTTGAACGCTAATGTTAGCTGTTGTCTAATGGAAGCTGATTGGTTGTCACTGAAGCTATAGAAATACAGTCTGATGTCCCTCCGGATGAAACTTTCCATTGTCCTTTCAGTTGGTACTCATTCAGGAAACAGTGAAATTGGTCCATGTTTATACAAATTGCACCCTAGAAAGCAGCAGCAGGCCGACAGAGTTTGAGCTGAGTTTGATTGTCAGAGGAAAAAGGACGTCCAATAAATCACATTAATGCTGCCGGTCCAGCTTCAGCTTCCTTGCTACAGTCACCCTGGCTATTTTCCCAGAGGCTCACGGGCTTCACTTCCTGTAAAACATGCAGGACAACAGTCACAACAAGTACATCGTCTTCTCGCATACACAAACCGGAGAGTTGCTCACGATTGCATCCTGTTCGTTTGACTCAGACTTGACGGGTAAATTGGGCGTTCACCTTCTACTTAGTGTCATTCTAATGACACTGCCAGCACTGTCTCTTTTTGTCAGTCTAACAGGGGACAGCGCTAAAGCGGATAAACACTTAGGCTAATGCCTCCTGCCCAGTGGGACTCAAATTAACCTTATTAGTGATGCATTGAGCAGTTTGTTGGCCTAAAATAAACACAATTTATTTGTCATTCAAGGCGCCTTGTAGTTCATTAAGCAAGACCCAGTTACAAGAAAAGGGTCGCTCCGACCACGGGCACATTTTTGAGCTGCTCTTTATGCTACATTAGCTGTCTGGGTCTCTGGTGATTGACTGTCTTTATCCCGGCCCTGCACCTGGAGCCAGTGTGGAAATAATTCCATCAGATGATAGCCCCGGAAAACTACCTGTGGCTTCATTTCTGTCGGGGCGCCTTTGTTTAGTCTGCAATACAGCATGCCATTTTAAGCCTGCGCTCGCTCTCACTCTCACTCTCTCCATTTAAAGTGGCGGAGCGTCTTATATTGTGCAAAAATGAGGGAAGGTGTGAAAAATCAGATGGACACACGGTTAAAGTGAACTGTATTTGACACAAAAACTTCTCAGAGTCGGAAAAACAAGATGCATTTTCACCAGTGGTGCAACTGTTGTGAAGAAGAAAAATACTAATATTGTGGAATGGCATTATAGTTGGGATGCAACTGATGATTACTGAATATTCTGCCAATTATTTTCTCAGTTAAATCAGTTTGTATGGTCTAAAAATGTAAGAAAACATCAAAAAGAAATAGCCCCAGTTAAAGATATTGTGTGTAAAATTTTTGTCTAAAATCAATTTAACCCTCAGTGCTGCTACATAACTAGGTAGTTAGCTCGGTTAGCCACACAACACCAGTATACACTGCTGGCTCAGGAAGATCTTTGGACCAACTCGCTTCAGTAGATAACGCATATACGCCACAACATCAGAAATATTTTTGTCATTCCAGGCAGATTTTCTTTGGCAGCAACAGTTGTACAACAGTGAAGGCAACAACTCCCATGATCCCATGCTACTTCGCAATGTCATCAAACTCAATTTGACTGTTTTCATTGTTTTAACTGAGAGATCCCGAGTGGCAGTACTTAAATACTGTGCGTTTGATATCATGAAAGTGCTTCTTCTGTATATAACCAGTAAATAGCCCCATTTTAAATGTTGGATCCTGTGATTTCTTTCTTAAAATAAAAAGATTTTAAACAGATTTGTTGATCAACTTTGATTGGATGACTCATCTTTTCAGCCTGTGAGGGTAAAGGTACATGCTGCTGTAACAGTAATGGTTAGAGCTGAAATGTTGATGTGACTGCATGAGGAGGCTGTTATGGCTGCACGCTGACTGTAGCGTGATGAAAGCTCAGGAGAGGCTTTCTGTCACTCGCCTCTTCATTATGTGTTCACACAGTCCGTGTGTGTTGTAGAACCTCCAGAAGGTCAAATGTGCTTTGTCACCTTTATCACATTTACAGCTTGAAGGCGACATGAACAACATGTCCTTCAGGTGATAAAGTAACTGTACATACTGCCATGGAGTCACTTAATACTGCATGGATGCACAGCAGAGCAGCCCGAGTATGTTCTTTTTTAAGTATGTTCTTTTTTAAGGTTCTGGGTTGTCAGACATTTTTATACCGGCTGTCAAAAATGTCTGCAAATGATTGCAGAGTCGGAACAAAACCCCAGACACCTGTGACATCTATAAATCAGCCCCGTGTTGGTGACGCCGATGAAGCCGAAGTCATATTTTTTTACAAGATAAAGTCCAAATGTTTGATTCCGGCGTACTTTCTTTTGAGGAATTCAAAGTCGCGAGTGCAAATTTCACTTTGAACTGCTCCACATTCATCTCTCTCATGTCTCTTCAATGCCGCAACTCATCTGTCAATCACTGTGGCTTTATCCATCCAGCAATTAATCTCAGCCCAAGAGGGGCAGCTGCACTGGCTATGAACCTAAACGTCTGCTGAATTGCTACGCCTGGTCTGCAGATTTCCGCTCTAGTTATCGTGCGGAGAGGAGTTATGTGAAAAGGGCTATTTCTTTTAACACTTTTCAGCAGATCTTTTGTCTTCATCCTTCCCCTGGATGTCTTTCACTTCCTCCACCCGTCCATATGATCCAGCATGATGGAAACAATGACGTGCTGCTGCTTCACAGGTGTTCTGGATTTGGACTAACATACCCTCTGAGTATGAGGCCCTGAGCTCCTGCGGTAAACTGAGCGTGTAATTCGTCATTTGACCTCATTAACCACTTGGTGGGGGGGGTGCCACAGACACTCTGTGGGCCATAACACCCCCGATGGGAGGGCTGATGTCATACTGCCACTGACACACACTTTTTTTGGATTGAGGCTGGGGGAGCGAAGCCAGAATTATAGCTGACACTGAATCAGCCCTCTGTTTATTTATGGCGTCTAGAGGCCACGGTTCAAATCAGATGCTTTTCAAAATAATAGTGCTGCTGATATGATGTGAATTTTAATTGTATTTATTAGAAAATTCATCGCAACTGACAATTAGTCAAACCCCATCTGGAACAGTGGTTGTCTAATCATAGCTTAGCAACTGTAACAAAGCACAGCAGACCAGCCAAGCTTTCTCCACGTGTGGAAAACAAGTCACACTATATTTTTTTCCACAGACTGTGGCTGGGATGGATGTTGTCTTTTAGTATTCCTTGGTTCCTATCACTTGACTGATATCACTGATACTATGATAGTCTTTGGCTACCAATGATGTTTCAGACAGTTTTATTTACCTCTTCTTGTGGGCTGTGCACAAACCATGCCATTTTGTTATGTTTCCAGTCGGGATGTTTTCTATTTCTCCTCTGTTAAAGTTGATCACAACCTGGTTGCGGAACACAGCCTTCCTAAGTTTCCACAGGAAGGAGAACATTTTTTCTGCCTTTTTTTTTTTTAACAAAGGTGGTCATGTGTGATGACAGTGATAGAAAAAGAAAAACTGTTCACCTGCTCCACCTCAGCTCCACTTATTTAGACAGGGGTGAGTGTCTTTGCCTCCTTTTTTTCTAAAATCACCAATCAGTGCTTTTGTTTTGCTGATGTTGAGCAGTAGATTACTCTCTCTGCACCACTCTGCAACATTGTGTATTCCCTCCCGATATGAATACTGTTATTTATATGCATACTTCACTATAGAGTCCTCCTAATGTCTGGGAGTGCAGTCATGGGCAAACAGTGTGAACAGGAGGGGGCTGAGCACACGACCCTGGGGGGCTCCAGTGTTAGGCACTAAAGTAGAGGAGGTGTGACTGCCAATCTGAGCTCTCTCAGGTCTGTTTGTGAGGAAGTCCAATATCCAATTGCACAGTGTGGTACTCAAGCCCGGAGTGTGAAGTTTTCCAATCAGCATCATGGGTGAGATTGTATCCAGCACTGAGCTGGACGGCATTAGGATGTAGGTGTTCTAATTCTCCGGGTGTGTGAAGACTGAGTGGAGGGCAGGCTGTCAAGGATTGTGTCTTTGACGTCCCGGAGATCCAGATTCTCAGAGCACTTCATCAGGATGAGTGTGTCACAGGGCGGCACACTTTTTAGGCTCAGGGATGATGAAGTCTGTCTTGAGGAAGGACGGAACAGAGATTTAAAAAATGTCAGTAATAACATCAGGCAGCTGACTCGCCCAATTTCTTTTAAGTACACTGCTAGGTATATTATCTGGCCCAGCAGATTCATGTATGCATATTATGAAGGGACAGCTAAACAGGTGTAGAAACATTATTAATAACAGACAGGATTACTGAAAGGTCAATTGCGAAAATGACCTCAACAAAAATTCAATGTCACTGTTTATAAAAATGACGAAAAACAGGCGTATAATTTAATTCACACTTGCTCTGCACCTTCTGTGGAGGTGTGAAAACATTATCCGTCCCCTGCCCTGCGCTCGAGGCGCCCCACTGTAGGCTGGCAGGGATAGAGATCATTTCCACCAAAATGCCAGGTGGGCTGTGTGTAGTGGTGAGAGATGACCTTTTATATTGGCCCCAATGTTTGGAGAAGCAGCATGGCTGGTGAGATCCTCTCAACCTTAAACATCCCCGCTCCGTTCGTCACTCAGTCTGTTACCTCCAAGTTTGTACAGCATGGTACATTTCATTCAGTTGAACTGCAGTAAGTGATGTTGCCTTTTGAAAATGTCACAGTGAAGCATACTTTGGGGAAATGAGTCAGGATCATACGGGAGATTTGGGTTGTGAGGAATAAAAATGTGGAAATAAAGAATTGACTGTATCATGCAAACTGCATTCACTTTCTTTTAAGTTAGGTAACATAACTTGACTTTCCAGCAAGAGCTTTTTCTCATCTCCCTGACAGGCACTGCTGGGCCAGAGGCTGTGCGATGTGAAATAGTCCTAACCTACCCATTGGTATGTGAAGTCGAGTCATTGATGTGTGACAAATTCAGTTTTCTGGGGCACAGGGCAGCAGTAAATGTCTACAATGGAAGACATGATTGTGTCTAAGCAAAAGAGCAAAGTTCTGCACAAACTTTATTGAAGTTTAATCTCAAGAGTTCGGCACTTAGTTAGAAAGCCATTTAGATGAAGTCGTAATAATCTTTGACACAAAATAGAAATGTTTTGTTATGTTTAAAATGTTTCACTGTTTCAGTATGTATGCTCTACTTGTTATAAGCAGGTGTTGGATATTGTTGTCATTGATCGTTTCAGCTAGCAGCGAGCTAAAAAAATGATTGCCGTGCTTTGCCATTGTTGAGAAAGCGGCTGGCTGGCGTTAATGGGTTGCTTGCAGAACGCGGGCATCTAAAAGCACACACAGCCGGGATGGCGTCGTGCCGCCGTCGCGTCCTTCAGCATAGATAAAGGCGTTAAGGATGGTCTTTGTTGTGGCAGTATCCAACAGAAAAAAAAGACAAAACACGAACATCATTTAGGTGCTGTTGTGCTACAAACGCCGTTGTAAAAAAGATATATCACATCGATGTAAATTTTAGGAGAGACAGCTGCCTTCCCCTTCTGTGCATTTGTGGTGTAAACAATTTGGCAGATTTCAGAGCAAATGAGCTGAAAAACTTGATGCCTTCACGTGCATTTGTTTCAAACACAACAGAAAACAAAAGGACACGGCGGCATATGGATTCGTGGGTGAATCACAGGCCTGCCCAAATGTTGCAATATGGCGGTTCAATAATTCATCAAAGAGGGGGCTCGTGCCATATTGCCCTGATCTCTTACCATGTACACTTCATGAGATGCTGCGGATGATTCTTTCTGTCATCTCTCGTCTGAATTAAACCATTTTTGATCCCGTTTTCTGTTCTATACCATATATATGTGTCTGGTATGTAAAATAGCTTTCATTATATATAAAGAAACATCCATCTCACAACACCAAATGGATGCTATAGTGTCATGTTGGGTGATGGTAAATTATTCTTCTGCCTCAAGGTCTTTCTCTGAATGAGGCTATAGATCAGGTCTGTTTCATGCCTCTGCAGCTCAGGAACATAACATCATATCAGTGTATGTCATTAATTATAATGAGTGAGAAAGCTGGAGGCTTAGATTTGTGTACCCGTCGACATCTTAGTCCGCAGCCTTTAAAGACCTCCATAACGAAGATGTCATGTAAAAACATATATGTGTTTTATTCTTGGTGTAGATGGTTTTATAGTTCCACAGCAGCGTAGTGGCGCATTATCTGCATAATTTGTATGGGCGAGCTTCTTTGTCAACTTTATTGCATTCTTGCCATTAGGCCTGCTCGTGTTATCTCATCGCTGCAGCTCTCGCACAAACGCTGGAGCACTAGACAGCAGAAGAGAGCGGAAAAGATACTGTGGAGAGGGGAAAGTAGAGAAGAGGGTGTGTGGGGGAAGGGTGGAGAGGAGAGGAGAGGAGAGGAGATGATTAATGATGACTGTGGAGAAGATGGCCAAGGTGGTTAGTGAAATTAACAGAGGCTTAGCCAGCAGCAGACCACAGGGAGTAAGCCTAGGAGGTGCTTCACAGGCCCATACCAACTCAGATCCAACTTGTGCGTGTGTGTGTTTAGACCTCATGGATGCAAATACAGACGTAAGTAAGGTTTGCATATAGATGTGAGCATCCTCAAAGCTGGAATTTGGCTTGAATTCAGTGTGAAGCAGAGGGAAACATAGGCGCTGCAGCGATCTGAAAAATTGTACTTGATGTATGTACATGCGTAAAAACAAGAGTGACCTGGTTTTGATATTGTGGATAAGTAGCTAATTAACTTTAGCACAGTGATTTAGTTGAAAACTCATTGTCACGCCGTTCAAAACGTCTTTCTGCATTTGCTGAAAGAGTTACACAGCGTCATGCCTGATGGTGATTGTTCAGATTTGGCAATGTCTGTGCTCCTACTGAGGCTGGGTAGGCCATGTTGTTAAACTGCTTTGTCATTTGTCTGTTTTAAGTGTGTTTCTTGTTAATATTTCCAACTTTGTTGCGCTATAGATCCTGAGTCTGCACAGGGTGTTTTAATTTTTAAACCTTTAAAAGCCCCTGGCTCAATAGCAATATTGACAATACACCTGTGTGTCATGGCATTTTTTTCCGATGCGCTCTCTTTCAGTCGCTCAACTCACTGAAAATACAAAAATGCAGTCTCTAGTAGCAGTTCAGAAAACTTCTCAGAAGGAAAGCTGAAAGAAATGCTGAATGGACTGAGTCACAGAAGGTAGTAGAAGGCTATCTTTGCTGTTATGTTACCATTATCACCTCAGGTATAAGCTTGTTAGCTGTATGCGCTGGCATTTGCAGCTTAGATTACAGCAGGAAAATACAGTTTTATCCAGTCCTTACGCTTAAGCTCCCGAACGTCTGAGCCTAATGTAAAAACTGCACTGAACTTATTTAAGTGTCATCGCGCCGGCGCTTCAAATCAATTGGAATAATCAACAAATTGGAATGGACAAACAAATCGATGAGGACAGAAATCCCTTTTTAGGCCGCCCTCTGGAAAATCAATGATTTTAATTGTGCTGCGAGACACATAATTCTGGTGTTTTAATCAATCTTTTCAGCCCTCGACGGGAGCTCATCATGAAATCAGCAGAAACCCCCCACGGACCGGGAGGAGGATAGTGCTGTGTCAGTAACAGATAAGATTTTTTTGCTCGCTAATAGAAGACATTAATTGCTCTGGGGCCACTCTGGTGTTCGAACAAAGCGTTTATGTTGTAAAACTCACACATCAGACGACTAATGAACATCTGAGCAGCTGAGTGGAAAACATTTGCGATTTGGTTTTAAATACCCTCTTTAACAAAATGCCGCCATACCTCTCGGATACGCTAATAATAAATGCCTCTGCCCTGAATATAACCGTAATGGATTTTTATTTCGATTTGAAATCCCCCTCGAGTCCCTGAGACGGCTCTGTGTGATTACAGTCCAGTGATACAAATCTGACCCGGGTGAAAGCGCTTCTGAAAAAGAAAAAAAAAAAAAAAAAAAAAGCAGCGTTGTTTCACTGACAGTTTATTTACATGCTAAACATTCAGGAGGATAAATGCGAGGAGATCCAAAACATGACTTATCTCATCCTCACTGATTATCACACTGCTCCAGGATTTCTTCTGCTTTGGATTTTTCAAAGTAGAATTCATTAACCCAATGCCCCAGTGCTGCTGGTGAAAGTGAATTTCAGCACTCGTGAGGGCAATACAGCGCACGGTATTTACTTCCCCAGTTTGATTTAAGAGTTCAGCCATAAATTAATGTGAAAGGTTATTTGTTAATTGCTGATTTGGGCTGACTGTTGCTGTTTTCCTGTCCTTCATATTGACAGCTCGGAGCCCAGGAGACGGCGGCGGCGATTCCTCGCGCTGCTCATCTGTAATGAATTGGTGTCACTTTATACTGAATGTTTCCAGTAGTTACTGAATGCTGATAGATAGGTCAAGCCACAGGCCTGCACGGGCCAGTGGGGACTCCCATTATCATTATCTGAAGCCATGCAGTCGGAGGGGTTCTAATTAAATGTTTTCGGCGCAGACAAACAACCTGTTTACTGCTTAATTCATCGCTGTCAGCGGTGCGGAGGTGGAGCGAGCACGTAACGCTGTCAGCTGCCACTCTTGGCCCTGGCTGTTCACAGTCACTGACTTAAGCACTGGCAGCAGGTACACCAGGACACAATGGAACACGTGCAAACAGACGGGCATGCACTGTTGCGACCCAGTTAGGATTTTAAACAGTGTTGTGCAATTTGTGAGATTTTACTTGTTGGCCCAAACAAGAAAATGAGCAGTGGTGGACTCAGGAATTCCACTGTCCACTGGAAGGGCACCCAAGAGGACACTTTTGTAGTTTTCAGAAAATAAAAGCCCACCAGTGAAAATAAGGAGAGCTCTAAAATGTTAATAGCTGGATGTTCACCATCAGTTCCAAAAGTAAAAATTGAGTTTTCAGTGCGGAATGTTTGGTTTTGTTAACTTTTTTGGGCACGATATTGAATTCAGCCTTTAGTGTGAGGTGCTACCTATTTCCCTGTACAACCCCCAATATGCCTCTTAAATGAAACGGAGAGTTTAGATGTTATATTAGATATTGGAGGTGCAGTTATAGGCTTACATATAGCATCCTGACATATTAATCGGTGGCGCTCGCTGCGAGTAAGTGTGCTTCTGGGCGGGGACGATATTTTATATTCTGGTTAGAAGAATTTGTTGAGGTCACGCTTGATTTTTATTTCACCTCTACTCATGATACTGGGTGATAATTGGTGTAATATTCCCAACTGCAAGCTCGGGGGAAATAATGCTCATGTTCAGAGGGCCGGAGATGACAAAAAGGGGAGAGATGGGAACAAAAACAGAGGGAGGACGATTTTTCATGCCTGTTTATTAGAGTTTACTTTAAAAGCACAGCAGCGCACTCAAGTCTTGAGCCCGAAAAGCCCCGACTTTTTAAACTTCCAGCATGTCAGACTCTCTCCACACGCAGGTTAAACCACAGACCAAAAGGAGACCAGACCTCGCTCAGCCACAGAAGGAGCCTGGGTCCATTTCCGACTCGAATATGTTTATTCAGTTCTGGAGACTCTTTGGCTGTAATCAGCTTGCATAAATCTCTTTGATGATAGCCACTAGAACATCTGCTGGAGCAATAAAAAAAAAAAAAAAAATCCAGGGAGGCAATAAAATGTCTGGCGGAACATATGCTAATGGAAATGTGAGTTGTTCAGAAAAGTTTGCACCGAAGTAATTGCCACAATGTGACGGCGTTATTTATGACTTCATGTAATGATCACGTTGAACGTAGCAAAGCGGATGTTGCTGCTGCCTCTGTGTGCGGCGCGATGCTGCGATGATCGCCCCCCGAGCGTGATGAAGTTATCTCGTCGAGGATGTTGGAAGATTTTTTTTTTCCAGAGGTGCTGAGCCAGCTTTGTCCTCCACCCTCCATCTTTCCCTCTCCTCCACCACCTTCCTTTACTGTCTCACACACACACACACACACACACACACACACACACACACACACACACACACACACAAGTTCACAGTGGGCTGCACGATGAATGACTGCGTGCTCCTAACCTGCGAGATCAGGCCCCGAGAGGTACAACGATTCATCAGAGGTGTGCGTGCGTCTGCCGACTAGTATGTGTGTATCCCTACCGGTGCTGGGAAAGTCGCCATGGAGATGCTATTGACTACTTGATGAAAAAGTAATTACACGACGAGCGGAATTCACAAGTTACATTACCCAGCTCCATTAAAGACAGACTCAAACCAGAGCGCTGCTTCAACTGCGTTTTCTCGAGTCCGAGAGCATAGCGACCAGACCCAACCCCCGAACTCGACAGGCAATCTGTTTTTTTTTTTCCTTTCTCTTTGTGTCCGAACCCGCCGCTGCTACTGCAGTGTGAACCAATGCTCAGTAAGAGATTGGGCCAGACAGCTGAACAATGAGCAGCAGAAAGTTGCTGTAAAACCAAAGGGAGCTGCAGATACGGGGGATAAATGTTTGCAGGTTGCACCGCTACGAGCAATCGTCTTCATATTTTGGTTTACACAAGTAAAGCTGAGAGCGTGAGGAGTCCAGACAATCAATGCAAAGCAATTCCTCAGTCATTTTCCATTTCCATCCCTCACGTCTGTCGAATGCCCCTGCACCATGCCGCTATTGGGAGTTTCCTTGTTCACTGTGCTTGGAGTCTGACGGTAGGTTCATGTCTGCTTTCAGTTGACAGACTGATCCGTTTCACGTCTCACACCTCACACACAGCAGTTAAAACAACATCGTGTTCCCTGTCAACGAACCAACGTGTGTGTGTGTGTGGGGGGGGGTGGGGGGGTCAACGCTGGAGACCGTTCACAAAACGGACGTGCATCTCAGCTTTGCTCGCATCTAATTAAGCCCAGACCAGTTTGGTGGGCACATTCCTACATATGGCGGCGTTAAGGGATCATCGCCACTACTGTCACAACATGAGGCGACTGCAGATGGGCTCGGCTGTGGCAGAGGGAGAGCCACAGTGAAACTGTCAGAGAAGCAAAGAAAAAGAAGAGACAGATTTGTTATTTTTGGAGAAGGCTGAGAGGGTATGCATTTAGATCGATTTTTACAACTGAGGAAGCTGTTCCCAAATCATCCAGTCCTCTCGTCATGTGTCAAGCTGAGTTAATTGTGTGAGAGTGGTGTGGATGGGTGTCTGTGACTGGATAATTGATCCATTTTGTGGGTGTGAAAACCACCCGCAGAGCAGGGGGCGAAGATATGGCTTCAGAAAGGCATGCACAATGTTGTAATCTCCCGCCTCGGCTAGCCCCGGTGCAGCGCCGAGCTGTGGAATTTTCTGCCATGTAGCAGCAGAAGCCCTGCTGAGGGCTGAGGAACAATTTGGATGCCTTGCCTTTCAATTTCAGCCTGAGCTCTCTCAGGGGGAATTGCCAGAGCATCTTCGTACAAGACCCCCTTCATAAGAAAATGAAATAAAAACATGTCCCGTCGTGGGCGCGATCCACGGTAATGCGACACAGCGTGACAATTGTGGAATATGTCTTCTGCGCCGTGTGAATTAATAATTCAAACACAATGCAATCACCTCCCACGGCACAGGGGCAGCCTCAGAATCCGCTGAAGTGTGTTTTTCTAAATTTCAGCCCGGCGTTCATCAAAGAGCGTGGCTGCATTGTCGCGTCAGTGCGCCTTGGCTCAAACAAACAGGATATTCTGCTTCCGCTCGTGTTTAATGTCTCAGCCACGGCAAAAGCTCCCACCATGCCTTTGGAGAGTGCTGGAGAGAGGGAGAGTGTGTTTACTTATGTGAGAGAGAGAGAGAGAGAGAGAGAGAGAGAGAGAGAGAGAGCGACAGCGACAGAAACAAAAGTACCGGGGGAGTTTGCAGCTTTTGTGCCCGAACGTTGGCGGGAAAGACGTGGGCAGATAAATAATTGTGCGCGGGCACAAAAGAGTGTGATGTACATGCAGTGGTTTTTTCCTTGGAAAGCCACAGACAGCAGTGTGATAGACGGTTGATTGGGGGAGTCAGGAGGGAAGACTTCAGATTACCCTCTCACACTTGTGACAGTGTGCAAGGTAGCTTCCTGTGTCTAACCCTGCTGCCAGCTTCGGAGGCTTCGGAGAATCAGAGCGTCGCGTACCGAAAAGCAAAATTACTCTTCTGATCTGCCAGTTGACATACCAGTTTTCTCTGGGCATGTTCATCTCTTGTGTTCTTCTGTCATTTTCTCTCAGTGAGCCACAAATAGGCTATATCTGATCGGATCTCTCCAGATGGTGTTCCTTTATTCATTTTTAACTCTGTAACGCAGGCTCGCCCATGCTCTGTCACACTCGTTCGCCGAACAATACAACCACAGCCAACGCTTCAGTTTGAGTGTGTCGTCGTGCCGCGTGTCGTTAGAGAGCTTAGGATCTTGGGATTCCATTCCTGCAAACCATCTCAAGATGACATCAGCAAGGTACAATCAGCAAAACAAACAGGCTTGCAAACTTAGCATGTACCAAGTTTTGCCGGCTCGCTAAATAAAGTGTCTGAGTGTTTCAGTAGAGCATCAAACTCCATTCAAAATCCATTTCAGTAACATATGTAGTCCAAAACACAGTATTCCAGCATACATTTTGGAAAAAAGCTATTAATTTGAGCAGATATGAGCTTTTAATGCCCTCCCTGGATCCTACAGTGTGGATCAAGTGTTTATTATTGACTACTCTCTATGCTTAAAGTTGGTGTAAATAAAGAAGGTGTAAATAAAGAAATAAATATCTCTGATGACTTTGTGCTCCTGTTACACTCAAGCAGCGGGATTTTCAGGTCACAAACTGGTGGGTTTTTTGTCAGCACGCTGGTTCATTTCTTAGAAAAAACATGTTTTAAGGATACATATTCAGTGATATTTTTATCTAATTTGAATTTGGAGATTACATGATGTGGACCTACTGTATTTTTCAACTAACAGGACAGTTACAGGTCATAGCAGGCTCATTTTAAAAAAAAAAATGTAGGTGAGAAAAATAAATAATATATTCAGTGTGTTCAGACTGCTTTAGATAATTGCACTTACAGAGCCTTTAAAAAGATTAGGAAAACATATCAGCGTATAACCTTTCAAAAGAGCCAAAAAAACAGCTTTGAAATGACTTTTGGCTACATTGGAATGGATGATTTTTTTTTTCTTTCCCACATACATTTCCAGGGATGAGAACAGGTCAAATATTTCTTTTTTGTCTCTCTCTTCTTCACGCCCGTGTTGTTGTTTTTTTAAAAATTTTATCTGCTATGGCATATGCACCGCGCAAACCTACGCACCACCAGCTCAAATTTCCACCAACGTGCTGATTTGCTCAAGGGGATCCTTCCTCAGATTGATTCAAACTTATCCAGCTCGACTGTTGTGCTTTTTGGCGACTGGTGTGTGTGTGTGTGTGTGTGTGGGCGTGTGAAAAAAAAAGACAGGCCGCGTGTGTGTCTGCATGCATATTTGAACCCATTCCTCTGAATGCCAGTCTCAAGGCCACATCATTAGAGTAAGAGGGCTGTAATTAGTCAGTCCCTGCATATTAAACAGCACCCCGCATCCAAGGCCTTGAAAAACAGCACTCTGCTGTCACTTGCAGCCAATAAGCCACTGTTAATGTCCAGAAGGTTGCGCATATTACCCACAGATCACTGAGGGTGATTAGCTACTGAAATCAGTAGTCGGGGATTCTTCCTTTAGCCCTTGGCCTTTTATTGTGTGGTTTGAAATGTCTGATTATACTGTATTAGGATTAAAGGAAAGAGGACGAAAGCAAGAAAGTCCACCAACAGCTCGTGATGGAAGTATCGCTTAGCAGCATAGAGGACTGAGTGAAAAGGCAAGAGATGTGACAGCTGAAAGAGAAGTCAGAAGTGTGTCAACCTGTTGGCTGAGGTGCATCCATCTGTGCCCCTTTCCTCTCGAAACGGAGCAGAGAGGGAAGGAAGAGGCTCCGCTTTTGACTCGGTGTGTCTCCTGAACAACAAGGTGGATTTAAGGCCCGCTCATAGATGATGGAGGGATAAAAGAAAAAAAAAATGCTTGCGTGCTGTAGCTTTGCTCATGTGAGAGACAAATTAAAGCTGAAATTGAGCCGGTGAGCGCTCGCTCTTCCAGACATTCATGCTCGAGTGTCCCCAGTCCACATCCGCCACATCCTCCGTGTTGAGTGAAACAGTCACACAATCAAACTCAAATTATTGGGGCCAAAGGATCTGGAGTGGGGGCACTTGTAATTTACGAGCATGCGGGTACATATAACAGGCACGCACACACACAAACGCGTGCCAGACACTTGAACTGATTATACATACACACTGACATGTGCCCACCACTCAGCACAGCAGCTACATGGCTAGAAGAGAAGGCTCCATGATTGTGTTAATTTTAAGATTCACTTGCAGAACAATGAGGACTTATCGTGCAACGCCATCCCTCCATGCGTAAGATCGTACCATTTCCCCTATAGTTACGCATCAAATTTTTCCACAGATGTCACATAAATCACATCTGTATATGTTGAGAGCAAAACAAGTATTTGGTGTCCTTGGTGGCTACTGCTGTGATTTTGATGCACTGAATGGAGTATGGACAAAAAAGAAAGCATGGAGTGGCATCTGTTTAACAGAAGTCAGCCACTTATCAGCTCCAGCACAATGGAAAGAGCCATTAAATAGTCAAAATGATAGCAATTTTATAGCAACATTTTCTTTGTCTCTCACATTCAAGCGAATGTGCTCGAAATAAGTTAACTTGTGATAAAAAAAAAAAAAAAACAACACAACAAATACACATCAGCCATTGGTCACTTGTCGCTTCGTAGCACTCCACTTGTTTGAGACTTGCTGTTTTTCTTTGTTTGGGCTGGTTTTTCCCTTGTGACTAATTGCATTAATTCAGATCACCTGTGCACAGGGTGGGGAGACTGACTCCTGATTGGGGAGTGGAAGCAGCTTGGGGCATTTCCCTCCCGGCCAATCACGGCCATCAGAAACTCTGGTCTGTTTAGGCCCTGTTGGGTTTTCTTGGCTGCCCCACATCATGCGTAGTGAGGAAACTGTGTTTATTTGGGAATCCCTTAAAATCCACGGCCCTATACACCTTCAGTTTGACATTTTATTTCCCTGGGGCTCGTAGGAGTCATTTGTTACACCCGGAAGAGGCATTTGTTGTTTATGGTCCAAGTTCACTGGGCTTTCCTCTGGATTTTCATATTTTTTGTTTCTATCTTTGTGTAGGTGGGGCCGGCCCATAAGCACTTCACTGCTAGTACCACCACAACTTTTCCACTAAAACAAGTTCTCATGCAGTCAATCTAACATCCAGTTAGGTGTAATATTTAAGAATTGGCCTCTTTCACAAAATCCATACTCAAAACAAACAGGGGGCAGCATATCACTAGATCAATCTTCAACTGCTGATTCCTGGCGCTGCTTTTCACTCGTTTGCTCAGTTAGCAGTGCAGCTAGCGATCCTCTCAGCTGTCTTTATTCTGGAAGTTGGGACCACTGGTGTTGGTGTTTATACTGCTAGCATAGGTGCTTTGGACCCCCGGAATGAGGGGGTTTTCAGCCCCGAGAGCTGGTTGGCATCCATGTTGAGAGTACGTACAGTACGACGTGCACACATTTGAATTTTCTGTAGACCGACAGAAAAAAACTGCATTTCATCTTGGCGACTGTGCTGCAATCAGTGGTTTTTACAAGCCCGTAGCGCCTAAACACTCTGACGAGATTACACTAAATGTAAAACATTTCCCCATGTTCAAATGGCACTCTGAATTTTCAATAGAAAGTAACGGCCCTAATGTGATGTGAGGGTGAAGTGTTGCGTTTTGAGTGAGCCGAGTGGCTCGGCAGTCTCAGTTGAATGACACACACACACACACACACACACACACACACACACTGTGGTAACTAGGTTACAAACACAACTACCTCTGCGTCACGAAGGTTTGAAGGTCTGAGGTCGTTACGGAGGCTGACTCATAGCTGCTGCTGAAGCCTCCTGCTAAACACCAGACACAAATGTCCCCATTGCTGAAAGTATATGTTTGAGGTTATTTCTCCATCTCCTTTTCACCTTATTTATGTTGTGTATATACTCGGATGCCGCTACAATTTTGTTCTTCACTTGTGCAATGACAATAAAAGGATTCTGATTCTGATTTCTGTCATACCTGTCAGACACACACAAACACACACACACACACACACACACACACACACACACACACACACACACACTCAATAAATACGGGTCAGCAGTGAAACTGTGAATGCTTTTCTTAGTGTGTCATCACTTTACCTTGAAGTCAGAACTCATTACAAACCATAAGTCTCTGGAGAATATATCCCAGCGAGCTGAAAAAAAAGTAGATAGAGCAAACAACATGGAAACACTGTAATTTATTTATCATCTGATGAAAAATCAATGTGATAAAAAAGGTTTCCCAGGAGCCGAAGAGATGGATGACGATTATCCGTAACGTATCAAGTGATAATAACAGTTTTTACCAGCTCCATCAATCATGTGACCACAATCCTGACTGGTAACACTTTTAAATGAGAGAGAAATCAACAGGCTGTAATGACACACATTACCATTCCTAGGTTAGTTTCAAGATGAATGGGTATTTCTATTACTACCTACAGAGTTGTTGTAGCTCTAAATGATGAATAGATGTCTATATCTGTATGCCATTCCTTCTGATGTTCCTGTAATTGGCTTACTAATAGAACTCATTACTCAACTCACTAACAGCATCTGCCTATGCTCCCTTGACCACACTTTAAACTCCACAATCCCCTCTTACTTTCCCACTAATCCTGTATCCCAAAGCACAAGTGTTATTTTTGGAAAATCAAGGCTCAAAAGCCTGAAATAGGGTGCACATGAATCCGGATTATTCACTGGAATAATGCTGATTGTCTTCTTAAATAAACCTGGAATCTGGAGGCAAGCAAGTATTTGTGTACTGAATAAATGATCAGCCGTAAGTGTAATTTGTAGGCTTGTAACAAGCTTGTTGTTGATCGTGTTCACACTCAGGCGATTTCTAATTAAATGCGGCTTCACCAAAAATAAAACAGCCATGAAATTGCCATACAGGTTTTTGCAATCTCCTCAAAAACTGAATGGGTTAATATTTGTGTGAAAGTAAAGGGAGTGTAATGCAATGAACCTTTCTATGGACCTGCAAGAGCTGGTGCAATACATTTGCTCATATGATTATGTGCAGGATTGCCTATGTGTTGTTGGACAGTATGGTGCTCACAGATTCTGACAAGCAAACATGAAAGTGATGGACAGAAAAGTCAAAAATGTGAAGCATTACATGGAAATCAATTTGCAACAACACGGAAAATAGACAACTGTTCAACCTTCTCACAAGCACCATGGCTACCAGTAGCAGCCCTGCTACTCTCCAAAGCAAAACACAACTCTGAATCCAAATTTGACCACGAAACCCTAATGTTGGTGTGATGTAATGGCAGAGTAAAACACTTGGCTGTATTAATACGTCGGCAGGTTTTGTTCCTTACTGATCTAGTAGAAAGAACATCAGTTTTGAACTGTCTCAAGCCGCGCTAGTAAAGGGGAACCCAAACTGAGATACAGACTTTGATACAACACAGGTGCACTCTCCTTCAAGTTAGTACCTGTCCTTTCACTCTTTCATCAGATTCTATCAATCTCCCTCGTTGTGTCTCTAGCCTCAGCACAAAGCTATTTTAATAGAAAACACTCTAAAAACCAAGTGCCATGTTGGCTCGCTAGCAACTCGCTAGTGTATAGCGGCATTTAACAGCTAGAGGAACAGATATTCCTCTCAGGAGGAGACTCAAAACAAAGAAACATAGAAAATTGGATTTGACTAATTAACTTAGGTGTTGATACAAAGGCTATTTGCTAACAGGGTCATTTAGCAAAGGTAACCGTTGTAGCCCTTAATGCTTAGGTTAGCTAGCATACTACTCTTTACAGAAACTTCTCAATACCACCTGCAGTTCGCTGGAGAATTGAAAATCTGTGTTGGCCATCTTACCTGTTAGTAAGACTCATTCAACCTCCTGCTTTACCACAACTAGTGGTTGCACAGCCTTAACCTCCATTGTGTTTAAGTCTGCTTCTCCATGAGATCATGTGAGGGGGATCCCTCGTGAGCCCAGCCTCAGACTGCAAAGCCATTACGCCAGAGTGCTGAAGTGGTTTTCAAAAAATGTTATTGAATGTGTTGCTTCAATTTGACCCTGCACTTCATTCGTCAGTGAAATACCTGCCAAGTGTGAAGTAGTTCAGATGAATGGTTCTTGAGATATACAAACATAGTGACACACAGATTCCTTGTCAAATCAAACCATTCATACACTAAGCTTACAATCTTACCTTTTGCATTAGTTCCCAGCAAAATCCACAATTCTTCCAGCTGAAACTATAAAAATGTGCAACCTCGCTGCCACTGGTACTACACAGAGCAGCAGAGAGAATTCTTGCGTTCAGAAGAAAAACAATGCTTTAAACATGTGACCTCCCATTCTGTCCTTTCCCTCCCCTGGTGATAAAGAGTTGCTGAATTTCTCTTGGTCTGCTGTGACCCTCATGATACTGCATCGGTATCCCCAGGGCCGCTGTCTTTCCTTCGCTGCCGCTCGCAGTCAGACATACGCAACGCACACCGGCAGGACAGGTCAAGCAGAAGTAGGCCGAAGTGAAGCTGTACCTGTTTTCAGCCCGCACTGACCTTAACTTTCTACTTCAGTTCACCTTTTATTCTTCAGTCTTTGATAAATTCCATCTTGCACCGTCACTCTGGTGTGAGTCGATGCAGGTAATGGGGTCGTAGGTGCTGAAACCGATTTGCCCCTGAAAAGAATCACAAAAGAGGGGTTCAACTGATTAGTCTTGGAAGTTGTAAAATAAATTGGTTTTGATATGAGAAATCCGGCAAATTCAGCTTTTCAGATTTGAATTAGACACAGGAAAAAATGTTTGCTTAAACTGGACACTGGATCCTGGATGAATGTGTGACGATGGTCTGATCTATGTATAGTACTTGATGCTGATACATGGCCTCTACAGAGCATTCAAACTCAAATATCATACATTTAAAAAAAAAAGGAAAAATAAAACAGCTAGCTTGCTTGATCCCACTTAATTGCACAGTATAAATTATGCATCGTGAATCGTGCTCCATGGTGGGTTACACAGGGTGACAATTGTTCGTCGGAGACGGTGTTAATAATACAAGACATCATTTACTGCCCGCAGTGGGTGTGATAAATAGGTCAACTCCAACTGCAAGAAACATGCTGTCATGGGAACTTATACATAAATGATTAAAGAAGATATTTGCAGGCTGTGGCGCGTCCTGACAATATTGTGTGGCGCACAAACTGCCGGACATTTCTTCCTCACCACAGTTCTGCCACCTCGCTTTGATGGACTGCATTTAACACCCGACCTCTTAATGAACCCGGCGCAATGACAAAACAGGCTGCCCAGCTCTCTTTTGGTTTTGGGCTTCCCTCTTATTTATGGGTCTAATTGCCTCCTCCTCTTCCTCTCTGGGAGATGAAATGTTTGAACTTCTGGGCACTGATCTTGAGCTGGTGAGCTCAGTTGGGCTAGAAAAGGGCAAAAGAAAGAAAGAAAGAAAGAAAGAAAGAAAGAAAGAAAGAAAGAAAGAAAGGAGCAATAACTTGTGACATAATCAGAGTCGCAGACTCAGCTGTCTGTGGACACTCTCTATTAAAAGTTATCAAGCTGATGAACAAATGATCACTAATCAAATGGGCAGTGAAAGATGTCTCAGTGGCAAGGTTTGGCAGTTAACTGAGATAGCTTCCTGAATAATTAATTTCTAATTGAAAAAGGTGAGTGGAATTGAAACAGCCATCCCTCGTGTGCCATCTATTAGTCATAAGTCTGTAATAAAGGAGCCAAATGGAGAGTAAGATCAGGTAATGTGCTGAAAAATCAATCGCAAAGGCTTTAATCATTGACTCATTTTCAGAGTCCAGGCTTCTGATACTCATTTCTATAAAAGCTGCCTATATCTGTTATTTAATTTACAAAGACTGACTCCGCAGCATTATTGCATCCAGGCAATAAGTTCTTTCTTATACCTTACAGCAAAATAGGTTGTTTATCAGTGTCTTCAAAAAGTGCTCCAGAGATGAGCTTGCAGCGATACGGCAGCATCCGTCAGACTGCATCCAACTTTGCACTTGAAAGAGTATTCCTCCTGTGTAGTGTTGCACTCTTATGACATGTCAGACTCGTGGATGGAGTGTTCTTAAAAAAGCATCCAAGTCAAAGCAGCAGAACTTGAAATACAAACGTGTAAAACTCAAATGAGGAAGAAGAAGATAGGGTAAGGCCAAATGCAGAAGATAGTGCACAGGGGGCCATTTTTGTCAGGTAGACAGAAGGAAAGTTCTTATATATTTAAAGGAGACACATTATGCCCATTTTCAGATTCATACTTGTTTTGTTGTTTTGGGTTGCTACTAGAATAGTTTGAATGATTTAATGCTCAAAAAATGCATAACTTTTCTCAAGCTGTGCTGCAACACTGTATTCCCCTGCCATCTGAAAGGCCCTCCCTTCCTGAATACCCAGTCTGTTGTGACTGGACAGCTCAAACATGCCTGAGCCAGCACTGCTCATCGTGCCTCCAGTCCACTCTGTGGTGTCTTCAGCCTCCGGTTAGCTTCACTTTACTTCACACTTCACAGTGATGTCACAAAGTCACGGCATTAAAGGTGGGACTGCTGACGAGGTGTTTCAGGGCACTTCAGGAGCAGTGTTTTCCGTTGGAGAGGAGAGCGCCCCTTGGAATGGACTTTTGTTAGACCTTTAACATGCGCAAGAGTCTATTAAAGGGAAAAAAGGTGAAAACGTGAAAAAAAAAGGGCTCCTTTTAAATTCAGCATGTTTGCAAGAAAAGTAATGTTTCCTCATGACCACAGTGTAATCTTGGGTTTTATCTGTCATCAGATGGACGTAACCCTTTATGCGCTCATTCCTGCAATGGTACTGTTTGTAATTCACAACACATTCAGCTCTGTAGTCTCCCTGAAAGGTCACTTAGGTGGTATAGATTTCCCTGAATAACAATCTCTGACCCCATGCAGGAAATGTTCTCAGTCATTTCAGGAATGGACTGCAAGTGCGGAAGAAGTTCATTTTTATTCAGTCCTACTAAACTCCTAATGCCACTGCAAACACTTCAGGAAATCTCTAATTTATTCAATAAAGGACACTTTGAACAAACAACTGCCCGTTGTGTTTTGCATACCTTAGTTAGAATACAAGACAATATCAGGCTCCCAAATAATTTAGCGCATTCATAAATTGCAAAAATGGATTCGGTGCTCAACGACGTAACAATGAATAATCAATAGACTGATTAATTAATGAATGTTTTCGCTAATTCTGATTATGAGCTGCTTTATTGATTGTGCCATGTAAATACGCACTCAATCACATTGTGAATTGTTTTTTCTATACCTATTTATCTGTTGTAATTAGCCACCAAGCAAGTAATTAATAATGTGGCTGGCGCACTGTGCTCTGCCGGTCTGATAAAAGCAACGATCCGCAGATGTGAAACAACGAACCGATGCAAGAAATGAGCAAAAAGGCAAAAAAAACCTGAAAATCTCCTGTCTCTCTGAAAATGTCAACACGCGCAGGGATATGGAGATGAGGACTGATTGACAGGCTCATCTCAGACTGGCAATCAATGCCTCTGTACTCTCCGAAGACAATGCAGTCGATTTTTCTCCTTGTTTTCTCTCCGTCCCACCGCAAGACAAAATGCTGCAACCATGTCATTTCGACCGGCTCGGAACATCGCTGGCTGATGGCTGTGTTCAGTGTCAGAGCAGGCCGAGAGGAAAAAGAGGGCTCCTTTTGACCTCTTCTGCACAAACAACTGCCTCTTTCACGAAGAAGCCCTTTTCTGGTGCATTAGTGTCAGCCGCACCGCGCACAACTGGACAAGTGTCATTCCCACAGCCCTCACCCTCATCAACCAGCCCGCCGTAGACTTTAACCCCTCTCCACACTCCGGAGCAAAGAGTCAGACACTCGGTCCGTTACACACTTTTTTAGTTGAGCTTTTTATGTGTACTCGCCTGGATGAATGCAATAAAATCTCATTACATTATGAACTCAAATCCAGTGAGTGGTACGGGTGTTCGTACTTTCTGCTCACCCAGTATCCCAAGAACCTCATTTTTACGGGCAGATTTTTACACATCGTTGATTTTAGGAAGTAGGTACTATACTCTTTATGTTGCAAGTCAGCAGGTCGAGAGTGTCTTCACAGAGCTTTATCCATACTGATTCCATCAGCTGGTGTCGCAGGAAGTGACCATTTTAAATTTGTTGACATTAGACGCTCTGAGGCACTTGAGATAAATGCTAATGCCGGCGTGCTCACACGCTCACGATGGCATGCTAATATGTGGCTGTTTAGCAGGTATCATTTCTAACCGGTTCACTATCTTAATTTAGCGTGTCATTAAAATTGTGCTCAGTATAATCAATCCTCTGGGGAATATGAATGTTTCAATAAAATGTCATGGTGCAGTATAGAGTGCTGCAGGATTGAGCCCTAAAACCCAGGAATAAACAAGCATCTTTGCACTTTGGCCCCTCGTCTCGAAGTCAATGGGGTGATTGAATGAGTTTTTGTCTCTGTGCTTGGCGTAAGGCACGTTGGTTAACAAAGATTAAGCTTGAGATTTTCATGTTACATTCCACAACATAAAATACATCAGAAAATACCCTACCACTGTAAAATGTTTACTTGTCTTAAAAGGTGGTTGCTAACAAGTGTAACAAGGTTGCTAACTCTTGTTCCAAACCTGTTCCAACTTCTAGATTTATTGTTAAGGTGCATTATATAAGAATTGGCCACCTGTCAAATTCTTAATTAAAAAAAAATAGGGGGCAGCATATAAGCAGAGTACCTTCTAACTACTGTTAATTATAGATGCCATTAGCTAGTTAGCTCAATTAGCTGTGCAGCTAGCAGTTCATACTGTGAGTTAGTGATTACACAGCTAGCACTGGGGGATGGGCTAGGGCTAGATGGTTAGAACTTCAGTAGATATCAAAATACATAAACTGCTGACAATGTACATTCAATTCTTACATAGTGTCCCTTTAAAGTGTGTAATGTAGAGAGTAGCAGAGAGCTTAGTGGTGGTGACTCTGAAGTTTGCAACTGCGTTTCAGTTCATTTCTTTTTACATTTAGCGCTGTATCTGAAGGCTTTTTGTTGAGGGAACCAGGGCGGTGCTAACTTCAAGGTTAACCTACAAAAACACAAAGTCACCGCTGCAGCACTCTCTTGACTCACTAATGGAGCCATGCGGCAAAAGAAAGTGTCATATTCAACATATTCCGCGACTCTGTAGAATTGTCCAACATTAAAACAATTCTTCCCTGGCAACATGATGTGAGGAATAAATGAGAGTGCGTCAATAACGTGTGCTACTTCCTGCGGCAACCTCTTTATTCAGTTGATGGTTAGATCCACAAGGCCCGAGTTTTTGTTCAAGACTGCGGCTCACATTTTAACACACACACTCTTTCATGTTTATCAGCGAATATCAGAATTTGTGTAAGAAACAGTGTCTTGTAATCCACATATTCACACATGAATAAGGGGGGGATCATCCCGGGAAGCTAGATCTACTTAAAGGTCTTTGCAGATGCCTACCTAAGGCAGGGCTTATATAGTTTGATGAAATCAGAAATGTTGCCTAAAGAACTGTTTAGCTGTGATTATCTGACTGCATCTGTTACCGCTGCAACATCAGCTGTGTTTTTTTTTTCTTTTATTGTTGATGCACCGGAACTCAATGTAGAGATAAATACGTTAATTAGAGGTTTAATTTGTCTGTTTGCTACCTGGAGACTCGTGTGAATCTCCCACAGTAGCTATCTCAGTTTTGTTTTGACTGTTACTAGTTTCATATTTCCCTGCAGCCGCCGAGACGCTAAATTGAATATACTGTGAATCCCGCTGCTCATCTGAGGATAGCTGCCATATTTTCCCACTAAAGACAAAAGTGACAAGAAATACCCAGATTTTCAAATTAAAAGAGTGATTTTCTGGTGTAATGCAGGAAAATCCACCTCTATCCCCCGTCTATCCCCCTGTTGAGGCAGGAAAAGCCTGCTGCAAATGAAAGAATCTTCGCTTGAAACCAGGCACGGAGCCAAGCATAATGTCTGCTGGCACCGGCAGCCCTAAGGATTCCAGCTATTTATTTTTCTTCTTTTTATGTTCGGCACACAGGAGACAAAGAAAGGATTCATTCAAGACCGGCAAAGGAGGTCGACTTTTTCAAACGCGGCAATTAACCTGCGGCAAAAGATTTTTGGTGCGGATTTTGGATTTGTCAGAAAAGGGAAGCTGAACTCCTTCGCTGCCGTTTGGTTTTTCGCTTTGACAGAGAGAAATGGGAGAGAGAGGCGGGGGGGAACCTAATTATAGAGCACATGCAAACAGCTTTAACAACACAGCGACTTAAATGAAGTTAAACAACAAATCGGTACAATGGGGAAGTTTTGCAGGGTAGTAACAGTAAATCAAAGACGGAGAGCAATTCCTTTGAGCTGCGCTGAAGTTATTCCAGGCGCAGCTCTGATGTCATGCCGCTCTATCATTACATACTTCAGCAATAACCAAATTAGCATATCGCCAACGGGCAAGCATCTTTAAACACAATTATTGCTGCTAACATAATAGGAAATATTAAGAGGTACAGTTCAGTGTGGGTTCGTGGAGTAAATTACAGCAACAGGTTTGATTTAAAACAACCTAAGGCGCATCCGAGTCGGCCTCCCACTCCTCTGCGTCATTAGACTGCTAGCTAATTTATTGTATGACAGCCACCCTGCTGCTTGGGTGTGCATAACCGTAATAAGTACGAAGTAAACTAGGACCACCTTTACCACCTCTGATTAATGATGTTGTTTCTGTTTAGCATCTGGTGTGGCCTGCGCACGCACATCGCCCACCCCTGGGAGTCAGGACCCCGAGCGTGAGACAGGTGACAGCAGGTCAGAGGTCACATGTTCAGTACACAGTAAGGGCGTCGTGCTTGGCGAGGCCCCCCAGCCACTCCCCACGCTTCCATTTCCCCATTGAACAACTCTGTCATTAACCTTCAGTCACGGCTATCTGATGGCAAAGCCCACTGGAGCGGCAACTCATTTGCTTAATAATGACCCTATCTAAGAATGAGGGATGGAAATAGGAAGTCAATCAGTGAAGAACAGAGGGAGAGGGAGCGTATCCTTGCCTCATTAACACACGGGATGGTGTGTGTAAAGAGGAGCTGGCAACACCTGCTAACTTATCGTGGTTAGGAATATAGTTTTTAGTTTGTTCTTAAAGGAGACATTATGCTCGTATTTGGGTTTCTACCAGAATAGGTCTACCACATTAGATTTACATGCTCAACGCATCAGTTTTCTCATACTGTCCAGCTGCTGTGTCACTGTATTCCCCCCTTCGTCTGAGATGCTCTGTTTTAGTTGAAAGCGTTCACAAATCATGTAAAATTATCAATGGAATTTAAAGAAAAAAGACTTTCAAAGTCACATCAAAGACATCTGCTTATTGGGTTGCAGAGATATTTACTAATGCTGGAATGCTAACCAGCTAGCTGGGCCTGAAATCCTCCTTCTCCCAGCTGTTCAACAGTGCTGTGCTAGCTGTGTAAACACCAACAGTCCGATTAGCTTCATGGCTAACTGAAAGCTACAGTTACTACTACTACTACTGAGTCAACACAATACAGCGAGCAGCCTTTAGCTACTCTGGTGATATGCTGTCCCTACTACCACTATCACCTGTACCCAGTCTCCTCTGATTGATGGGCTCCCACATGTCTGAGCTGGCACTCTGAACAACAACAGCACAGCTGTGCTAAATCAATTCTTGCAAGCCAAACTAGCCACTTGGCATTAATTATGCAAAAGTCAACACTAACTGCTGCTAACTGTAGTTGCTGTAGACTAGTTAGCTCAGTTAGCCTCACAGCTAGCGGTGTATCCAAACTGGGAGCTTGGGCTGGTGTTACAAGTGAGGATGGGCCAAGGCTAGCTGGTATGCATGCTAACTTCAGTAGCTATCTCTTCAACACAATGTATACTGCAGCTGTCTTTGACATCACATCAAAATAGTTGTTTTTTCACATTCTGTTGATAATTTTAGTCAATTATTGCAACTTTAAATTGCACCTTTAATGTGACAGGGAAAAAAAAAAAACGCTAACAGCATCACAGGGTGGCGTAAACTTTAAGACTTCTTTGAAAGCAGTCGGAGGGGTAAGGCTTTTCAAACAGCATCTTCCCCTTTTTTGATGCCAGGTTCAAGAGTTGGACTGTCACCACACTAATAAGCCAGATTTGCGAGCAGCACCATGCTGTCTGGCTGCAGCAGAAAGCGTATAGCCGAGCTCTGTCAGAGACAGGCGCAGACATTAGTCATCAGCCCGATCTGCCTGTGATGCTTGATGAATTGGCAGGCCGCGGTGGAGATGGCAGGCAGGCAGCCACTGTACAACAATTATCAATCACACACGCTGTCCGACCGCACTCATATATCACGCCGCCATTGTCAAATGGGATGGATGTCGGCGGATTGATAAAAAAAAAAAGAGAAGAAAAATCAACCTGTGCATATTGCCTTATTCATCTTCAGAAGTGAATGTGGTTGCATTTAAAAGACCTTCTTCGTTTCTTTTTTTTGCAACAAATGTCATGTGAAACACTGACAGTGATCCATTCAGTATGACAGCATCAGTTATATTGACCAGATCTCACCAAACAATTTATCAGCCAGACACTACACTCGACTCGCACTTAAAAAGTCTCCCAAAGGCACTCTATCTGAGTCCAGAGAGGTACTCAGTGTCACTTGTCTTCCTGGACCAACTGTTAAGTCTGACAGCCAGTAGATAACTGTGTTATAGTGCTCCGCAAGCAGTGAAAAGGAGGAATACTGTGGGGTAAATTGCTGCTCTCAGACAGAATTTGAGCCTCATTTCAATTAGAAGACTTACATTTGGGCCTGCATGAGAGGTTAATCTATTTGTTCATTAAACATACATAATGAAGCCAGAAGGCGCGACCAGAGGAGGCACAGTGAATGGCTCAAAGTGTAACTGACATCAAACAAGAGCGACAGGGAGGGAAAGCGAGAGAGCGTTAAAGGAGTCATTCGTGTTCAGTCAGCATCCGGTGGAGGGAATGGTGGACCCCGCCACTATCATTGGAAACAAGGATATGAAGATTTCAGACTGTCAATGCATCAGATGCCTACTGCAGAAGAAGGCTGACTGTAAAAAGTGTCAAGAATGGTGTTTGATTTAATGATGATCATGATGATGATGACGTTAATACATATTATTATACATTATGAAATCAGAAGATTTAAAGAAACATGACCATTAAAGTTCGAACTTGAAATTTTAATTTTTACATCATAAACAAGGTAATAATACAAACGTATTAACTGGTTTTTCCATAACTGAATAAACAAGCTGTTCTCAGAGAAAAATAAGGTCACCAGAAGTTAGAAGGGTGGCAGAGTCCACCGCATATAAAAAAAAGTGAAACTATATTGTGCAACTTTAATTACATTTGATGGACAGAGATGGCTGGAAGAACAATTCGTAGTACATTATGGACCTATAAATGGTGTTGACAATATTTTCGAGTGTCTTTACGAGCAACTGGCTTTAACAACCCTTTCCACACAACGCTTACTCTATAGATATCTCTCCCCCGTCCTTACACGACATTGAACGGACTAAATATAGACAGTGCAAGCAACCCGATTATTGCCGGAGAGCTAAGAAACCTTAAGTGATAGATGTGGGCATCAGAAAAAGGGTGTCAGAAGCCCTCATAAAAAAAAAAAAAAAAGTAATGGGACGGCTGCGAACTGGGAATAGCTGACAAATAGTCCTTATCATTTGTCTGCTAGTTTCTCCTTGTTACAGCCGCCTGGGAATAAAAAAAATAAAAAAATAAATAAAGGTATTCAGAGGTTGTACGAAAAAAGTGTACACACAGGCAAAAATAAATGAATCCACTTTGAGGTCTGCTGGAGAATGATGCACCTGGGGCAGGGGGGGTGAAATTAAGCTGAGTGAGTGGCGACAAAATAATTCAGTTGTGCTATTTAATGATAATAATCAGCAGTATTCAGTTGTATCGCAGACACCCTTCTGGGGGAATAACAGAAGCACGGTTGAAAATACTGAAGAGCACAGAAGCTCAGTGCAAAAAACGTTTAAATTAAAGACACACTGGCCCGAAATATTGTGCTTTTTTTTTTTCTACATTGTTCGTTTATCCGAGACTCGCAAATTTGCACATTGGCAGCTTTGACCTTCACCTTCACCTACAGCTCCCATTCATTGCTCACCATTGTTCCTCACGCCGAAGGTTGATAATGAACATCATGCCTCATTTTCATTCTGTCCAATACAGAGAACAATTAGTTGGTGATTTGTATCCATGTGATAGGATTCCATGTGTTTTTATTTCTAACTCAACAGAACTTGATTGCATTTGACTCACCGTTGCTTTTTCATGCAAGTGCTCTGTGGAGGAATACAGGACAGGAGGTCCGCAGTGTCCCCGGAGCCGCTTGGATCTTATGACCTTTAAATAATTAGTGGATTAAATGCATTATACAGAACTGGGGAAGATTTCAAAAGATTTCTGGACATTTAACATTTCTCATCCGTGCGTGCGGGGGGGCTTTTTGTCTTCGCTTTAATATTTTAATATCTCATTCGAGCCTCTGCTGGAGCTGAGCCATGTCTTACATTCCCAGTGACATTTTCAGATCTGCTCCATGGAGGGTAAAAAAAAAAAAAAAATGGGGAGGAAAGAGCCGCTGCTCTAATGGTTGTACCATTTAATAAGGAAAGCCAACCAGCTTACGTCTACAGGTTGAGCACTTGTTCCATGATAAGCTACAGTAGTTTTACAGGGTGTATTTTGAGAGAAGATAAAGAGAGAAAGAAAGAAGAGAGTGCTGCATAGTGCTCACTTCCCTTTAATTCTTCTGATTTCATAATTGAATATTAATTTGGTCATTAAAGCTTTAATTTGTGTGATTTTCATTATATAAAAACCCCATGCTAGACATGTTCCTCCTTCTGTAGTCAGCAATTTCATTTCATCAATAGTCATTTAATGCACTTGCATACAGTAATTACTTCCTGATATATTAGTGTCCATTGGTAGTGGCAGGGTCCGCCAATCCTGCACTGGATTCAGATTCCCCTGCCTGAGCATGATGGATTCCAGGAGTAAAAAATGCATGCAAGTAATCCAGTATAATATTATCTCACTGTCAGCAGCCTCGTAATTTACCGGGAACTGTGTCAGCGCTGTATTAAGCCGCTGCCACTGCAAACCGGTCATTTCCTACTGGTGTCGCCTCACGTTAAAATGGATCTATTAAACAAAACTGCAGTCAGATCAGTGGTAAGAGCAGCAGCACAAGTGAGCTGATGGGTGAGGAGAGGAAGAACACCTGCAACTACTCAACAACACAGACAACTTCGCCACGTGTTGCCTTCTGTGCGTCGCATGTAGCATGAAATTAGATCGTGGTTGCAATTATTCCCGGCTGGTGTCTCGATTAAAACAATGCGAGTGTGTTTGGCTGTGCTGCAAACGGATACACCAGTGGCTCATTCTGACCAAGCCTTCTTAGCGCTTTCACGCGAAGTTTGAACTCATATACATTCACAAAAAAAGCCTAAGTTGCATTTTGGTGAGAGTTTCACTTTAAACAAATGAAACACAGGTGAACACTGGAAACAGAGGAAAAAGACAAAGACAGGAAGTGTAAGGCAAAATGAAAAACAACGAAACAGGAAATAATTAAACCAAAAACCATCGCCATGATGATTTCACTATGTTTGGGACATTTTTGAACAACTCCTGCTTTTTCTTTTTTTTCTTTTTTTTTTTTTTCAAATTCCTGTATGATTTGTAGCAGTATAATACGCCAACACTGGGAGGAAACACATTTGTATGTGTGTGAGAGCGGAGCAGACTAAAGTGACGGTGGTATGCTGAGTTTGACCTGCGGATGAACCGGAAATTTGCATCTTTCTGTTGTCTGACAGTAGAAGAGGCTAGCCTGCCAATGAGACGATAAACACGGTTATCTTGAGGAAACACAGTAATACAGTCTAGCTCGAGGGTGAGAAACAGTCCCACATACTGTATTTGTGTTTGCCAAAATCTAACAAAAGAGTAGCGCTGCAGAAAAAGTGCCGCCGTGGTGGGACTCAAGCATTTCTTTGTGTCCCTCTAAAACAACACAAAAATGATGCGTCTGCCAGGAAACATCTCGTAGATCGAGACTTTTAACCCCACAGATTGTTTGTGGCCTGATGTGAAGCTTACTGAATGAACCTGGCATGGATATGATCGCAAATGAAAAAAACAAAAAAAACAGGGATTAGTCATAATCAGTTGTGTTGTCCAGTTTTCAGATTACCTGTGTATTATTTGTCTTGTTGTTGCTGCGCCGCAGATTACAAAGTTTTTTGTTTCCCAACCCCTCATGCTTTCCACCCTCATTTCCCCGCAGCGTCTTCTGGAGTGGCACGGGGCCATCTTTTGAATGCTACGGTTAAATCAGCCATTTGATTGCCATTGACATAATTGGAAACAATTCTAATAATGCAATTCCCAAACAGCGATTAAGAGCAGGGGAAGCCACGGGCACGGCAGAGGAGAACAGAGCTGCGAGGGAGAGGGGCGGAGAGGAAGTGATGAGGAGTCGGAGAGAGGTGGGGGGGGAGAAAAGAGAAAGCTTTCTTGCAGGGCCAGCCAAGCAGCAATTGCTCTGCACAGTTGAGCAGTGGAGATAAGCCACAAAGCAGATGCCTGCATATCAAGTGCTCGCCTTAGTTGCCACATTTCCAATAGCTGACTCACAGCTCCGATTTGCCCAGAGGACAGGGGAGTGTGTATGTTTGTGAATGTACTGTATTTTTCTCCCTTCAGCATTTCTGTGTGTGTGTGTGTGTGTGTGTGTGACAGGCTGTCAGGGTGTTGAGGTCTGGATGTTTGTGGGATTAGGGGGGTGTTCAAGACAAAGGGAAATGTCTTTGAGAGGGTCATGGTCTGGTTATTACCTTTGCCCAGCCTCTAAGTCAGGAACAGAGTGTGAGGCATCGATCATGTGTGGCTCCGTGACCACAGGAGCCATGGGAGATGTTTGGGGAGGCACGTCAGCGGTGGGACCGCTGACTTTAATGATTAAGAGCTGATTGAAAACTGAAATACAGTGTCTCCTTGCGCTGACATCCGTGGAGGGCCCGATGCTGCCGAGGATAGAGATGATGCTCTCAACCTGGGCTGAGCACACGTGGACTCCATACTGTAGTCATTTGTTTTTTGTTTTTTTTTTTGCATAGGTCAGCAAGTGAAAATGTGCCAGTGCGTCAGATCATCTTCCTGTTTTTCCATCCTCGGGTGCGCCGACAATTCTGCGGGATCATTCTCAGTAATGGCTTTGTTCCTCCGTCTGCAGCACTGATGCTTCCAATCATGTTTTCATCCTTGTTCAATTTTGACTGTTGTCAACAAACCCCGCTGCCTCTGACGCCTCCCTCAGCCACTCTTCACGGGAGACGTGCACTGGAGAAAATTAACAACATGGGAATCTCTCCTGGATTCTGTGTGCGCCATGGCAAGCTTTCTTTTAAAGGAACAGCTCACAGAAAAATGAAAAATTCAATCATCTACCTGCCCTCATGGCAAAATTAAAAGTTGGGTGAAGTTTCGTGGTCCGCAAGACCTTTCTGGAGCTTCATGGCAAAGCAGTGCTCTCCAGAACAACTGAAGCAGATGGGGACTTGTTTTAGAACAACTGATATAAATGCTGATTTGTATAGATGTTATTTACACCATGAATTGAGCTGACATCTTCATGGTTGCTACGAGTGTTAGCCCACCCTCCATAGACATGGCTGATCATTTTTTCAGTGGTTTAGGAGTCCTGATCTACGTCTATAGTTTAGGAGAGTGCCACAAAGTTATTTTGCTGTGAAGCTCCAGAAGCGTTTTGCTAACCACTAAACTTCACCTGACTTTCAATTCCTGTTTTCTTTCTTTTTGAAAAAGTAAGAAATAACATCTGTTTTTTTTTACTGTTATTTGTATTTTCAAACTGGTCTCTATCTGCCTCAGTTGTTTAGGAGAATGCCGCAACGCTGTTTTGCTGCGAAGCTCCAGAGATGTTTCGTTGACTACGAAACTCCAGCTGACTTTCGTTCTGCATAGTAGTGAGTATATAATCTGCAGTTCCTTTAAACATGTCGGATTTTTTTTTCCAGTAATTACAAAATGTATGCCTTGTACACCACCAGAGTAAATGAGCAGATAGATATAAACTGCCTATGTGCGGCTGAGCCGAGGTCAAGATGTCCGAGGAACTGCCAGGGTCCATTTAAGGAAATAAGGAAAACTTGAATTGAGGTTGGCCTGAAAAGCTCCTAACTGCTCCGTATGAATATGCTAATTAAGGCGTGAGTGAGAATAAAAGTTCTGAAGTGGAGACGGAGGACCGAAGCTATAGCTCTAATAAGCAAACATCAGGGCAGCATGGCCAATTAACGGGCACTCTGCAGTGGAAAATGCCAGAGCACATGAGATAACAGATTAGCATTAGCACACAGCATTATTACTGAGTGGGGCCTGTGAGAGTTGAACAGAATGTCAGTGATTTTTTTTTTTACTTTTTACTTTTTTTCTATTGCTGATTAGGCAAACGTAAACACCAAGATGAATGTTGTGTAAAAAACGGTTTATTGATTTGGCCCATCAGGAGACACACTCTCGCGGGGACTATCGAACCACTTCTAGGCATCGTGGATGCAGACGGATTTGTCTTTAAAGGTCAATGAAGATGATGCATGCTCGGCGGAGTCTACATTCAGACATTTAGAAGAGTTACTCCAAACTTTACGGGGCTCTGGGAGGAAGTTAGGACATCACAGAGAGGCACGGAGAGATAATTAGGCTGGCGGCAGCTCGAAACGGCGACCATATGTTATTTTACTCGTTCGTTTACAGGAACGGTGACTGAGCGCTTGTTTGTCTTCCACCCACAATCCTCCCTCAGCTAAATGCTCAGCAAAGCCGGTCTTAGTCACCGGATACAGAAGACAGAGTATGAGCTCAAAATGTTGATGCGGTTTTGATTCATTATAAAGTCCCCCCTCCCCCCTACAGTTTGACACTAAGGCTGTTTTCATTAAACATCTGATGTTACATTAGATACATCACAGACACTCCAATATACAACCTCCACAAGTTTGATGTCTCCATCGACACACACTGAGAATGGACTTCACAGTGAAGTAGGAGACATCTTGTGTCAAGCAATTACACAAGTGAAATGAAACATATTCTCTTATTCATTTATTCTGGAATTTTTAAAAGGAGCAATACATTGTTTTTTTGGAAGACATTTTAACCAGAAGAGAGAAGATCTTTGACTGATTTTCTTTTATGCCTAAACAAACTAAATAAACAAAGTCTCTGTTTTCATGAATAAACTGAAAGAATGAACTGACCTTAAAGGACGACACAGTTTCATACTGCTTTAATTTGGTTATATGTGGCGGACCCTGCCATCTTTCTGGCTTCAAACAGTGTTCTGAGGACCTTATTTGCCTCTGAGAACAGCGTGCAAAGCCAGCAAACGTCAATGTTGCATTTGCTAGCTAGCTAATGTTAACAATGGCATTTCTTTTGTGAATATAGATTAGTACACATTGATTATATGTCTTTGTCTAGAGACATTGAAATGTGCTATAGAGTACCCACACTCTATAAGCTAACTTCTTTATTCATTTATTTAATGAGCAGTACTGACATAAGTACATAGTTTATTGCTTGCTTGAAGGACATTTATCATTTTTTGTTAATTATCAGTCAGCAACTGTAACTCCGCTTGTTATGCCTCCTTTAAAAACATGATAAGGATGAAATAATAGAAAATACTATATAACATAAATGTAATTATACAGCATATATCTTCATATTCATAAGAATACATACATATGAAGTGTATACTTATATGTTACATATTATATTTGTTAACCACGTATTTTGTAAATGCTCCCAAATACTCCAAATACCAACTGCTGATGCAGGCTGTTTATACATGTGATTATATGTCATTCACTATGATTGCAGAGTTGTTATGCCTCAGCAGACATTATCGAATTATTTCAAACTTCTGGGAGGAAACTGTGTGACATTTGTTTGGGACCTTGGCTCGTGTTCAGGGTGACGCACCGCAGGGCCGACACTGAAAGAGAGATCACCTTAAGGGAAGCTCCAGCTTGCATAAGTGAGACAGAGCAGAGAGGAGAAACCTCCTGAATAATGCATGCTGTTGCACGTCCACAGCACTGCACATGTCGTTCGCCTAATAGAGATTGGCCTTTCACAAAATACGTATGGCAGTTAAGTAAGGTAATTACATTACAGATTTTGACCTTAACAATACAAATGCCAGGCGGATTCGCCGAGGCTGTGCCTTACTGCTTCTGATTTTCAATGTCGCTGTCAATAAACCACCGCGCTCCATCACGACTGTAGGAGGACTTCATCATCCATGGATCCTTATTTTTGCAGACAGGAGGTCAGTTTTTCTCGTCTCTCCATTTATTAATATGTACTAGCTTGGCATCCTGTCACCTGAAGAGCAAGGCGACAGTAGTTGTGATGTAGTAGTTGGAAATCCATCCAAGAGATGGAAAACTCTGCCTGATAATAGCTTGTTTTTAGAATCTTAACAAACAGAGGGATTATTAAGGTTTGCATATGACAATCTTTGGGTTTGTAAAATGGCATCTTAACAAGGTTTCCTAACAGGAGACTGAACGAAAGGTATGATTTAGCAACCCACGTGAAGTCCGGCTGGACTAACATCCCACGAGTGACCCTAACGACTCAGAGCTCACACGTGTCCTTGAGGACTCTGTAAGGACACTCCCACACAGCATTTAAAAGCCTGCCAACTCCCCTCCAGTTAGTTAGAAGTGAAGAAGCCTCTTGGACGAGAGGTCAGACGTCTCCAAGAAAACTGAAACAAGTCCAGTTGCCTACGATACAGCACTTAGAATAATCGTGACCTGAACCAGCAAGAACATTCATCAACACAACGGCACGATTTGTTCTTCATTACATGAATAAGATACTCAGGGTCGCTGTGGACGACATTGTAAAGAGAAAGCTACCAAAGGCTCCCTGAAGAACTTGAAAATGTCATGTTAAATTGAATTGATCTTATCATGTCGACTGGTTGCACCATATAAAGTCATATAAACCTAGATATATTTATTAAGTTGAATGTTCTTGTAATTTTTAAGTTGAGTGCACTTATTATTTCTGAGTCATTTTAGGTAGATGTTTTAAAATTCTAAAATGGATTGAGTATAATCAGATAAAAGTTGGTTTAATTTGACACTGCAAATAAAAAAAAAACAAGGTGTCCTTTAAAGCTGATAGCTCTCTACTTCATCAACAGTGCGCTTTCCAAATGATGTGACTTTGTGACATCAGCTATCTTAATGCAATTAACAGCCGTAACTTTGTATAAAACTGATATAAAAAACCCACTTTAAAATATGTTGTACGTATAAATTGTAAAAACAAACAACCATGACTTGGGCTGTGCATTTTAAAATGTATAAAACACTCAATTAAAATCTCTTAAATAAACCAGATTAAAACATGTGACATTCTCGTGTGGTCAGAATTAGTTTTGTCAGTGCACAAAAGGTCTAATCCATGGACTCGGAGGAACAGTATGACATCCTGGGAAATACACTCATTCACTTCCTGGCTGAGAGTTGGATGAGAAGATTGATATCACCCTCGTGTTTATAGAGTTTCCAGTCTTTACACTAAGCTATGCTAAGCGGCTGCTGGCAGTAGCTCCGTGTTTACTACAAAGACGTGTTCTATCAATCTTCTTATCGAAGCCTTGGCAGGAAGGCAGATAAGCGTATTTCCCAATGTTGAAATATTCCTTTAAACAGTGTCGGGTGTGCTGAAATAGAGAAAATGTAGTTGGAACATTTAAAATTGGAAGTTCTGTGTCTTATTTTCCTCAACACTCCCGTTCAAAAATAAGTGCATTTATGTCCAGTAATGAGGGCTGTTGTGGTTTTACGACGCTCATTTGCTCTGTGTGACATTAAGTGTAATATACATAAATGTTACTGATACAGCCACATGACTATAATACGTACAGTATGTCAGTGAAATGTTTCAGCTGGAATGCAGAAATGTCCCCGGGGGGATTTGGAAGAAAAAACATCTGTTTTGCTTGAACAACACACACTAATGCAAAGATGCTTAACTTTCCTTCCGCCTGTGTCCTTTTTCTAATCTAATGCTGAATAATCAAGTTTGAAAGACACATGGGCGCGGCGGCGCAGTGCGTACATCATTCTGCCGTTATCTCTCGCTTTGATTCATTCGCACTTCCACAAACAGACGATTTGCAAACAAGTGAAGTCTGCGCGGGTTTAGCCTTTTTCTTTTTTTTCTTTTTTTTTAGATCTGACAGATTATTAAACGGGTGACTTTGAGGAGAGTCTGAATGAGGCTGGTGTTTTGCAGTCTGTTCATTCAGAGAGAGCCGCGAGGGTTCCACTGAGGATTCTGTGAGAACCCTTAAAGGAGCACTACGTAGTTTTGTGGAAGAGGAGAAAGATCTTTGTTGTTTTTTTTATGCCAAAACAAACTAGATAAACAAAGTCTTTTTGTTTTCATGGCTGAATAAACTGAATAAACGAACTGACCTGAAAGGACAACACAGTTTCATACTGTTTTACTTTGTTTATATGTGGCGGACCCTGCCACATTTCTACCTTAGTTCCCTCTCAGAACATTTTGTCTATTCAGTTATGGAAAAGAAATATTTCTGAGTTTTTATTATGACCTCATTAATATTGTAAATATTTATTCTGAGTTTGAATTTAGTCTCCAGAAAACTACACAGTGCCACTTTTTAAACTGTTTATATTCCAGGTTCAAGTTGAGTTTGTTAGACAGCAGATATGCACACATAAACCACACACTACCAGCAAAAATAGGCATAAAATTGTGTTTCATTATTCAGTGTAACAACATATTTGTGTCCGTACAGCAAATCAAGTGAATAAAGTAGCAAGAAAGCAGTTTCTCAGTTGTGTCTCCATTTTTGTAATAGAGTTTTGACTGGTGCTACAAAGCGCTCAGTCATCCTAATTGAACAGATTTTTACTGCAACTATCAAAGCAAAATGGACATTTTGAGTGCGTGCACAAAGGTCCACCAAGTGCAGTTCATCTTTTGAGTACAACTACTTCACCCCATCACTGTTTAGTGGTTGCCTGAATCACATCGGGGTATTTACATGCACGCGGGCCTGTTATCTTTCTGTCGGACAAATCTATTTGCCGAGGAAATGGAACATGATATGCTAACGAGCTGCGACGGACTGCTGCCAGCGAAAAATTCATTTGTACGTTGCTCCCTGATTAATCAACAGATGAATGACTGGAGCTCTGAAACAAGCACCTTGACATTACTTCCAGAGTTCAGCAAGGGGCAGGAGTTACAGCTTCACTCTTCATCTAGTTTCTTTTGTCTTTTTCTTCTTCCTTTCGACAGAGAAAATATAAAACAATATCTGCTTAAGGGACCTCAGTTCAAAGTCTGAAACAGCTGGACGCCTCCATTATCTGTAAATACCATTTTTCCACTCTTTTAATCTCCCTGTTGATTACCACAAAACAAATCATTGAAATCCTTTCAAATGAGCGGGTGTTACTGTATTTCAGTCTAAAATTACACGCGGCATCAAAAGGTGTGATGCTGCGTTGTTTGATTCCTGGGGGGGAACATTTTTTATGGCTTTTTAGGCGGGCTGTGTGAGTGACAGCAGCAGGGAATCAGAGAGGATTAACTTGGTCTTTAATGTTTCCACCCTGCATGCAAAACAGTCGAGCTTGTCAGTTAAGATTGGATCCGCAAAAATGCTACAGGGGAGGTCACGGGAGAGGGATCAGTGGATTTTGAGCAGAGGGACGGGCGCATGCATGCATGCATTGTGATGGCGATGTCGTCGTTCAGTAGAATATTACATGCGGATAAAAACATTGCTGCAGTGAGTATCGTTGGCTTAAATACCAATACCTTAATTAGAAAACAAATCCTTCTGTTCTCTACAGTGATTATGATTTAATGCGAGATTAATCCACGACACAAAATGATGCATGGAGACAAAATGTATTCAGTGTTTGTTCTTGTGAGCGCCGACTTAAACCCGGCTTAGGAGCTGTTTATGGAAGCTGAGGAGAGACTTAAGGGAGGAAACAGCCCATCAGTCACTGACAAAGTCTGACTTTAAAGGTGCACTATGTAGTTTTGGCGAAGAGATTTCAATCAGGAGAGAAGCATCTTCATGGACTGATTTTTTTTTTTTTTTTCACCTAATCAAACTAAATAAACAAACTGAACAACTTCATAGAGTTTTCCTTTGTATATAAGTGGCGGACCCTGCCAACTTTCTAGCTTCAAACTGTGATCTGGGGACCTTATTTTCCTCTGAGAACAGCTTGTTTATTCAGTTATGGAAATAAAGAATATATCTGACTTTGCATCATTACCTCATTAATACTGAAAATATTAGCGTTCAAATTTCTTCCCCAAAACTACACAGTGCCCCTTTAAATAAATATAATGTATCTGAGAGGATACATATGTATTCATACATTATTTTTAGTACAAAAGCAACTTCACGGCTGGAAATTCAGCTCCATTGAACCAAGTAAAGGCTTATCTCTCTGGTGCGGCTTAGCCCATTTTCTTGTGAGTGAAAGGGTTCAACATGAGTGAATGAAAGTATTTCTGGCATTGTTAAAATGTTACATTCCCGAAGCTTTGATCTAACACGTTACAAAAAGGGTGAGAGCACAAGCCGAATTAATGTGTAAGTCATGCATGCCCCGTGATGTCGAGAATTAATGAACGCAGGATGTATTGTGAACTCCCGTTGTTCACGTTTGAGCAATTACAGAGACACTATGAGTTATGTGATAATTAAACCCCTAATGGATCATCAATTAATGAACTCACAGTCACTTCAAACATTTATTTGTCTGCCACCATATTAGCTGGAATCCAGTTACATGGAAAAGGTCATTTCAGACCGATGCATTTCCTTTCAGCTTCTCTGAAAGCACAACAGTCGTAGTTTGTGTTCGTATTCACTTTGAGTTAAATTTGCATTAAAGCAACAAGAACTTTTCCCGTGTCTATCTCAAAATCAAATTATACTATGTTAATAGAGGATAAGCATGAGCATCCTATTATAAATGATATCTTATAAAGGATCAACTGCATTAGCCACTATACTGCGCTGTAGCAGTCCAACTGTTTGTGTCTTGGTATTTTTCTGTGTTTGGGCCTGTTTTCCCCTTGTGACTAATTGCAGGGGATTCAGATCACCTGTGCACAGGTTGGGGCGACTGACTCCTGATTGAGGAGTGGAAGCAGCTTGGGGCATTTTCCTCCCAGCCAATCATGGTGCAGTGACACCCCTGACTTAAAGGAGGTAGCTCTCAACCTCATCCTGAACAATCCCTGTCCCATTGCAAACCTCATCCCCTTTAGGTTGCCAGCTGGAAACTCTGGACTGTTTAGGCCCTTTTTTGGTTTCTTGGCTGCCCACAACTCTGAGCGAGGAAACTGTTTATATGGGAAACCCTTAAAACATAGGCCCCTGTACACCTTCAGTTTGCCTTCTCATTTCCCATGGGGCTTGTAGGAGGCACTTGTTAGTTACAGCCATAGCTAGCCATTTGTTTATTGGGCTTTTCATATTGTGTATATTCTCATATAAGCTTGCTGGCCTGTAAGCGATCTGCTGCCAGTACCGCCACAGTGCATACATGGTCTAATGATTAAATAATAATAAAAAAATATATATTAAAATTTGTAGTCTACCCTTTTTTCTCCTTGCTTATCAGTGTTCCAAGACATGTGAGCTGCACGCTCTGTATTAACCATGTCGAGTTAACATTATTAAATAATCGGACGATCGATATCAATCACATTTTATCACTGTGGAACCGGCAGGGGGAGAGTGGACAGGGGTTATCTTCGCCTTTTTTTTTTTTTTGGGAAGGAGAAGAAAAATAAGACTAATCCTGTTTATGTTTCAAACAGTTCAATTTCACTGTCAGCCATCTGAAATTCAAAGAAAGGCCCCGGAGGTGCTGGGAAACCGTTTCAGGCCTGCAGCAGGCAGCCATAGAGCTTACTCAGGCAGTAAAGGTAATCAGTCAGTCAAGCAGCAGCACGCCTCTTTTGATTCAGACACACTTGGGCAGATTTCAGGCGGCCGTAGCCAATTGTATGCTCAGCTTGCCACACGCCCCGATGTCAGGACTCTGCCGAGCATGTGCAGCATTAAACTCCTGTCGAGTTTAAAGTCTCTCCCCCTCCGTCTCTGCCTTTTTGAATAACTTGACTGTCTTGCACATCTGCAGACTGCATTCTCCCGAGGAAGCCGACACATTCTGCCTCTGTAGTCATTTTGCTGACAGTAATTCTCACACTTTTACCAACCTGCTGCTGTCAGAGAAAGGTGTTGGCAAAACATTGAGTTTATTGCCTGGTGAAAAAACAAACACACACACACACTAGAGTAAAAAGATGTGCTGTCACGTGGGGCGTTCACACACTCAGTTATGCAGCAGCAAGTGTTCTTGGAGATCGTTTATTATTTTAAGCAAGTCGTAGTCCTCGGGCTGTGTTCTGCTAATCTGTGTCGAAGTATCACACATAATAGCTTTTGTGTCACTTATTTTGTTTCACTTGGCAGCAACTTTGTTATTTCAGGTTGATGGAGTAGCCTTTTCCAGAATCCATGAAAAAGAGACTTGTTTTGTTAGACTGAGGAGCTGAAGAAAAATTCTTTCCTCTGCTTTATTTAACAAAGTTAACAAAGCTGTTGGTCTCCACCCCACCCCTGTCATCTCTGTTCAATAAGTATAAGTTAAAGTAGATATTCAGTTTAGTGGTATGTATGTTGTCGGTCCACCTTTTGCAGCTATTACAGCTTCAACTCTTCTGGGAAGACTGTCCACAAGGTTGAGGAGAGTGTTTATAGGAATTTTTGACCATTCTTCCAAAAGCGCATTGGTGAGGTCACACACTGATGTTGGTCGAGAAGGCCTGGCTCTCAGTCTCCGCTCTAATTCATCCCAAAGGTGTTCTATCGGGTTCAGGTCAGGACTCTGTGCAGGCCAGTCAAGTTCATCCACACCAGACTCTGTCATCCACGTCTTTATGGACCTTGCTTTGTGCACTGGTGCACAGTCATGTTGGAAGAGGAAGGGGCCCGCTCCAAACTGTTCCCACAAGGTTGGGAGCATGGAATTGTCCAAAATGTTTTGGTATCCTGAAGCATTCAATGTTCCTTTCACTGGAACTAAGGGGCCAAGCCCAGCTCCTGAAAAACAACCCCATACCATAATTCCTCCTCCACCAAATTTCACAGTTGGCACAATGCAATCTGAAATGTATCGTTCTCCTGGCAACCTCCAAACCCAGACTCGTCCATCAGATTGCCAGATGGAAAAGCGTGATTCATCACTCCAGAGAACGCGTCTCCACTGCTCTAGAGGCCAGTGACGGCGTGCTTTACACCATTGCATCCGACGCCTTGCATTGCACTTGGTGATGTGTGGCTTGGCTGCAGCTGCTCGGCCATGGAAACCCATTCCATGAAGCTCTCTGCGTACTGTACTTGGGCTAATCTGAAGGTCACATGAAGTTTGTAGCTCTCTAGCAATTGACTGTGCAGAAAGTCGGCGACCTCTTTGCACTATGCGCTTCAGCATCCGCTGACCCCTCTCCGTCACTTTACGTGGCCTACCACTTCGTGGCTGAGTTGCTGTTGTTCCCAAACGCTTCCATTTTGTTATAATAGAGCTGACAGTTGACTGTGGAATATTTAGGAGCGAGGAAATTTCACGACTGGATTTGTTGCACAAGTGGCATCCTATGACAGTTCCACGCTGGAATTCAGTATCAGACAAACTTTCACTCATCTAAACTTTTGATCACCACCAAACTGCTGACATGCCAAATGTGTTCTACACATCTAGAACATTCATTTAATTTTTTTTTTAATTTTCAATTTAATTTTTTTTTAGGGTTTTTTTTTTTTTGTGCCACTTTCTGCATTTCAGTCCAACATTTATTCCTATTTTAGCTCGTTTTTGGTCTCCACCTTCTCCTGAATCCCTAATAGCTGGCTCTTTAGTGGACAAATGTCGCTAGTCACTAACTTTGTCTGCCTGTCTTGTTACACCATCCCGTGCAGCATAGAGAAATGAGGTCTGTGGTTAACACAAGTTTATAAGATTTTCCTATTTTGTTCCGAGACATTAAATAGCTTGTACCTGACATTTGAATTATGAATCATTTATGTGGCTCTAAAAAAGGCGGTTGTTAATAAGTGGCTAAATGCTGCACATCATTGAGCCCGACACAAGGACTCGTGTACTCACTAGTCTTTACACTAAAGGAAAGTGGTGGTGACATCGAAGTAAGGAACCTACTCTTCATCTGTGAGGATCATCTTGCTGACCAAAACGTGTAAGCATCGTAAATGTATGTGCTTGTTTTCTGCAGTAATCGACAAACCCCACTGGCGTTCTGACAGCCGAACCAAGCCAATGCTAACTGTAGGGTTAGCCCTCAAATATACAGAACAGGTGAGAGACAGTAACGGAAAAACAAGGTGGAACTGAAACGCAGGCCGTGACATATGAGGGCCCAATTTCAAAATAAGACAGGAAACGAGAGAACATAAAAAAACTGGGATCCTAACAATCAAATGGGTTCATCACTACTGGCAAACTCTTTCACACGACCCATTTCATTCTTTGTTACCATAAAAACACTGAGCTGCTTTACATGTTCAGCAGCTTAAGAGATGAAACTTCATCTTGAACATATATACAGTACATCTAAAGTTATATTTGGTGCAACAGTATAGAGGCAGTTACAGTAAATCATTTCCAAGACATTGTAACAAAAACCCTGAGAGGACTTTGTTTGCCTCACGGCTGTCCGGCTGTTTAACTTTTTGATTAAATGGACTTAGTATTTTTCTGTTCAACATCACTATGGTTAAATATTTATTCGCTGTCTTTTCATGAAATATTGTGGTGTGGTAATAGCCCCCCCCCCCGAGAGACATTGCAGCAGTCATCTAGTGTTTAAATGCAATATTTAAGTTAAAGGTGTATTTCACTCATTCTCAAGGTTTTTTCCTTTTGTCTTTGGGCCATTTTTTTTTTCTCTGTTCCTGCCAGAATTAGATTTATTATGAAGTGCATTCATCATTAGAGGCAAAACAAATGCACTTGGCTGATGGTTCTTTATGACTGAAGGTTAAAGCACTTTATCATATAATCCTACTCTGCGGGCCTTCGCAGAATAGAGAGAGTAATAGCCTCCCCTTCAGCACAGCTCATTCACGATACTCCCCAAACGGTGAAAAAATAGATTTACACTAAATCTTGTTAACAATTTTACTTTGGGGGTAAAAGCTGAGGCACATTGTGTTCTACAATTCAAAGTGAGTTACTTTTATAGATTCAATTAGCAACAATGGGTCAAAATGAAATACCTTTGTAGTCGCAGCAGATGACACAAAAAGCGTGTAAGGTGTTGTGTAAGATGACAAAAGGCTACTTTTGCAATGTCAGAGGCTGTTTGTAGGACAAATGATGAAGCATCAAAGTGGAAAGTGCATCGGTTTTAACCTGAAACATACATTATATTGCCAAAAGTATTCTCTCACCTGCCTTGACTCGCAGATGAAATTGAGTGACATCCCATTCTTAATCCATAGGGTTTATGATGTCAGTCCACCCTTTGCAGTTACAACAGCTTTAACTCTTCTGGGAAGGCTTTCCACAAGGTTTAGGAGTGTTCATGGGAATTTTTGACCATCCTTCCAGAAGCACATTTGTGAGGTCACACACTGATGTTGGACGGGAAGGCCTCTCAGTCTCAGTTCTAATTCATCCCAAAGGTGTTCTATCAGGTTGAGGTCAGGACTCTGTGCAGGACAGTCAAGTTCATCCACACCAAACCCTCTCATCCATGTCTTTATGCACCTTGCTTTGTGCACTGATGCACAGTCATGTTGGAACTGGAAGGGGCCATCCCCAAACTGTTCCCACAAAGTTGGGAGCAGGGAATTGTCCAACATCTCTTGGTGTGCTGAGGCATTCAGAGTTCCTTTCACTGTAAGTAAGGGGCCAAGCCTGGCTCCTGGAAAGAAAACCACCAACCCCCTCCACCAAACTTTACATTTGGCACAATGCAGTCAGACAAATACCGTTCTCCTGGCAACCGCCAAGCCCAGACTCGTCCATCAGATTGCCAGATGGAGAAGTGCTTCATCACTCAAAAGAACGTGTCTCCACTGCTCTAGAGTCCGATGGCGGCGTGCTTTACACCACTGCATCTGACGCTTTGCATTGCACTTGCTAATGTATGGCTTAAATGTAGCTGCTCGGCCATGGAAACCCATTCCATGAAGCTCTCTACACGCTGGTCTGGAGCTAATCTGAAGGCCACATGAAGTTTGGAGGTTTGTAGTGACTGACTCTTCAGAAAGTTGGCGACCTCTGTGCACTACATCCCTCAGCATCCGCTGACCTGCTCTGTCATTTTAAGTGGCCGACCACTTCATGGCTGAGTTGCTGTTGTTCCCAATTGCTTCCACTTTGTTATAATACCACTAACAGCTGACTGTGGAATATTTAGGAGCAAAGAAATTTCAGGACTGGACTTGTTGCACAGGTGGCAACCCATCACAGTACCACGCTGGAATTCACTGAGCTCCTGAGAGTGACTCATTCTTTCACAAATGTTTGAAGAAACAATCTGCATGCCCAGGTTGCTTTTATACACCTGTGGCCATGGAAGTGATTGAAACACCTGATTTCAATTATTTGAGTGGGTGAGTGAATACTTTTGGCAATATAGTGTGTATTCACAGCAAGTTCTCACTGTGGCGAGTTACATTTCTTTTCAAATCCCAAGAGTTTGACGAAATATATTGCATTTGAATCACGGCCAGCAACAAAGCACAAGACTATAGCTCTTGTCTTAATTGCCTAAGATCTCATGAGCTTTATTGGCCATAACTTAGAGACATAACAGGCTGGAAAGTTGCCAGTTTAGTCATACTGTGTCGAAAAAAAACATACTGCAAACACCCTAATTCATCCACTTATCTCCAACAGGGCATTTCCTCTTGTGTCCCATGCTAAAGCTTTACCGTGTGTAAATCAATGCAGACTGCCACATACCAAGCTCTCAACCGTAGCATGACCTTTTTCAGCTATCTGTTTGATATTGTGCATTGAGTTCAGTTAAGCAGCTGTTTAGGACACCTCTGCATAATACTGTAGAGTGTGGTGCAACATTGCAATGTGATTTCTGTCTTTTTTCTGGATGCAGGAGCTCACCAATTGTTCTCCCAAACAATGCCGCCATCAGTCGCATCCCTCGTGGGCACCCTCAGCAACGTGTAACAGCTGCCGTTTGCACTCGTGGAAACACGCAATGTGCATCAGTCGTTCAGCTCTCTTGATCACCACGGGGATCAAATCTGTGTAGCCGCAAGATTTTTGAAAGATTTCCTGAGTTGTTTGGAAATCTGGTTTCTGTGTTACCTGCCTGACGTTTCCGTGTTACCGCCCTCTTTGTAATCCCTAACCTCCTTCCCTGCATGTCTCAGGTTTTTCCAGTCCAAGGTCAGCACATAACGCCGAGCTTGTCGGCTTCCTAAATTCCAATTATGTTTTCGACCTCTGCTCTAAGCGTGTTGTGAGGAGTCCTTGACAGGCCCAAACACAATCAACCCGGGAGTCATTATCGTATATCAAACACATTGCAACAGTAGCAACGGTGCTCGAGGGTGGGGGTGGGGGGGCCTTCAGTGTCACATCATTGTGAATACAAATTCAGTCATATCTACCAAATGACTAGGTGTTTCGCAAATGGGCTGTAATAGAATAATGGGGGAGCAATATGGGAGACGTAACCGTGTTATGTCGTCTCAGATTAAATTTTGCGCGCAAATGACACACGCGTAAATGAATGATCCAATTTCACAGCGACGTGTGAACTGAACACGGCTCTGAGTGCCTCCTGCCCTCGGTGGGCTGCGGCATGTTCATTTTTATATGTTATTGCTAGTAGCCTGCTGTAACATGTCGCTGTAAGGGAATGGGCTCCTGGGTGTTTCCCCTATTATTTACTTATTTCCTCTATGTCTCTATCCAGTCATCTTAAAGCAGTGCTCGCCTGGCATTCCCTGTCCGATCTGTCATTATCGTAAAAGCTAATATTTGTCCAGCTGAGTGTTCTGAACGACCTACAGGACTAGCCGGAAAACTGTATTTTTACCAAACTGCTGTTGAAAGAACTGGAATCACCCTGATGTATTTCTCAAATTGATATTTTAGTCTGAATGACAGAATGCTTTCAGCAAGGTTAAGTGCACACTGGATCGGGCGAGGCATGTAATGAGTGGTGGAGAGGCCAGGACCCTCTGGTAGTGTGCGGGTACCCGGCCTGACGGGGACAGAGGCTGCAGCAGGACACTGTTAACCGGGGACACAAGCAGCTTCTTTTGCTTTAACTTTTCAATTTGAACTCAATACTATGTGCTACGTGAGGCTATGGAATGAAGACATCATCAGCGTTGAGAGACATTTTCCCATGTACCTCACTTTCATTGTGCAATTCTGTGTGCCACTGGCCAGAAAATCTCCTGAAAGCTTCCCGGTGATCCAGTAATGGTAGCGCCATTTCTCTCTGCTTTGACGTCTCCATTAGAGACTAAATTGCTGAATGAACTCTGGCGCTGTTGTTAGTTGCTGTGTTAGAGGTACAATATGTAAGAATGCAAGAACTGACTCTAGTTATCAACTGAATGCGAAGAAACATTATGTCAAGAAGATATCTACAGAAGTTAGCATGCTAACCAGAGAGCCCGTTATGGTCCAGAGTGTACACACCAAAACTCCCTCGATGCTCCAAGATCACTGTAAGGGCCGCTAGTTGCACGAGTAACTGCGCTAACTAGCTAACAACAGCTAAAATTAGCGGCAGTTAGCAGTTACTCTGGTGATATGCTGTCCCCTGTTTGTTCTGAGTATGATTTTGTCAGTGGGCCAAGTATTAAGTTTTGCATCTTTTAAGGACAAAACAGAAAGCGATTTGATTGTCTTTGCCAAATGCCAGGAGAGAGAAAAGGTTGCACCTACCAAAAAAAAGAAAAAGTTAGTAACCGGTTCATAATGAGATGAATGATATCATTTTGTCCGTCAACTCAACTGATTTAGACAATGCATGACAATGAATTTCCTCTGGACAAGAAACTGTAGGAAGAGTGAGTGCTGATGGATGCTTCATGGTCATGGCAGGAATAAGAGGCATTGATGAACCCAAAGAACTGAAAAATGTTCTCCATAGATGTGTGTAAATGTACATTATTGGGTGACAGAACAAATCGTGCATAGTAATGGTAGTAAGGGTATATTGTGATTACAGTAATATGTACCAGAGCTTGACGATGCTGAGACGAGCGTGAGTACCAGCACAGCTGCCGGTCGAGCTGTGGATGCTTTTTCAGTTTGACGCTCAGATTTGTTGTCATCCTGCTACATTGTGTCAACAAACTGCACACCTCATGTCTTCATGGATGGAATAGGCCAAAGAAGTAAATACTGTACGATTAAAAACTTTGCATGTGGAAGTCACACACAAAGGCACAACCGCACCCTCTCGCACAGACTCATTTCACAAACGTGTGTTCTGTTTTTGTTTTCTTGCTTCTGTTTTGTAAAAATGAGAATAAGCCTGCTTCTGTTGTTGAAGCGATTTCTTCGCATCAGTATGACTTGCATCAGCAAGGTAACACAGCTGAGCATGTGGAATATTACTGACAAACTAAAGAGGAATAAACACAATATAATGCACTCGCTGAATGATAAATACACATTTCGGCTTTCTCAAGTACTCTCTGACGAACTGTGCGTATTCCCTCAAGGTCGCGCATTGCTCTCGGGATTGGTTCAGTTTATAGTTAACAGCACGACAGCATAAAGAACCATCGGTTGAGTTTGGTTTGTTGCTGAGGAATCACACACGCAGGCGTTTTTGGGGGTTTTTTTTGCAAACTGGGCCTCAGGGTGGATGATTCAGACTCTCCGCTCTCAGTCATCAAATCTCATACGAAAATGCTGTTGGTCTCACATAAGGACGCATCCTGACACTCATCTTCAGGGCCTCATAAAACAGCTGTACACACTCCCAGTCTTATGACGCACAAGAGGTCCTGAGGGCAGCAGGTCTAAGGGAATACAAATGCGCAGCGTGTTGAGCATGTTGTTGAGTGTTTGTAAAATCTTGCACGAGCGGGCCGGACAGGTACTGTATGTGCGCTGTGATTATCCGAGGCTTGGGAAGCGCCCTCGGCAGCGACAGCACTCCATTGATTTCTGTAATCACTTTGAGGTAATTATGCAGGAATACGCTGAATGAGCTCCTCGGGGGGGCGGAGGGGAGCACAGAATGCTTTCTGTAGTGCGACTGTGTGATCGCAGCTCCCCGGTGACACCCGCCGTGCACTGCAGCAACTCTCTGCCGCTGAAAAAGCTCCGACTCGACACATTAAATATGGGCATTGAGGGATGGATCTTAATGCAATGGAGCAGCATCAAATACAGAAGGGGGGCCTCGCATACATTACAGCACGCTTTAAAGTTTACTTTGTGCCTGTCTAGCTAACCCCTCTTCTTTTAAGTCTGGGGAACGACCTCGGTACAGACAGTACACACTCAGCCCGGGGTTTGGCAGTGGGGCGAGGGGGGGTTGGGGTTGGGGGGGCGGGGGGGCAGCTGTCAGGCTCCAATTACACTGACAAGTTTTATTTCAATGATCCTGGAACTCAGACGGAGAATAAGGAGGGAAAGCAGCACGCAAAATGTTGTCAGGCTTTGGTGGAAGGGGTGGGGTGAAGCTAATGAATACAGCTGGCATCCGTCTAAGAAAGGCAAAGGGACAAAAAAATACAACCAGGCAACTTGTATAAGCTGAATCACAACTTCATTATAAGAGGTTAAAATGTCTAAACCCCACTCCTGAATGCACTTTTTTCTTTTTTTTTTTCTTTTTTTGTACGATCTGCTCTGCTCTGCTCTGCCTCTGACTGCTAGCTGCTGCCTTCATCAGTTGGGTTGGTTAGGTTCAGGCGTGACGCGTGACATTGGTTAGGGTTCGGTAAGGGTGCCAATCAGAGTTGGGCAAGTCTGTGATATTCCATAGTCTGCATTTAAAGTGGCTCTATGTAACGATTTACAAGTGTATTCATTATATGTGAGCGAATTGTTACATGACATGAAAACTGAGACCTTCGTCTCTCTCGGCTGCCTGTTGGAGCCTGCGGATGATTTGCTGAAGTTAGTTGATGCTGTTGGGTCGTGGGTTACTTTCTGAAGGACTGAAGGACCAAAGGATGTTATTTTATGCAAGAGCCTCATCCCAGTGCTAACAGAAAGCAACAGCAGCTAATGCTAATTTTAGAAATGGAGCCTGCTTACATAAACTAAATGACCGGCTTCTAATACAACAAAGTCCTATGGCACCCATCACCCAGCTTTGTTTTTTGCCTTTTGCAAAATCAAACACAAAAGACTATGAAAGTAAGCAGCAAACATTAGTGTGTCCAGCTATAGCCCAAATAGCTTACATACTAGAGCAATAACATGAGTTAATTCCAAGGCCAAGGAGCATTTCACACAAGTTTGTGTTTTCATCATTTTCAAGGAACTTGTGAAGGTATTTTTAGCTGAAATAATCTAACAAACTAGCCAGTACAATTCAGGGAATTTCAGATGAATGAAATAGTAAAATCATTTGTGTAATGTGACAGATTGACAGGCAGCAAGAATGAATAGCTACCCATGTTAATGATATATGTTTAGAGATAAAAGACTGAAGAAGCATATCTTGACTAAAGCTTTTGGCAGAAGGTTAACCTCTTCACCATCTGATGAAAACACTTTTTGCAAAATCAGAAACACAAAACCAAAACACAAGTGGCAAGCATTAGCATATTCAGCTAAAAATAGCTTATTTACTGAAACAATAACCCAAATATTCCTTCCAAAGCCACGGAACAGTTCACACAAGTTTTTATTTTTGTATATTCAAGGAACTAATGGAGGTAACGTTAGCTTAATTGAGCTATCTGTCTGCAAAGTGTCATTTTGTTTGAAAACTCAGCACGCAGATGACTTTTTGATGTTTCTTAGATGATTTGTTTCAGAACGAGAACTCTCTGAAATGGGTCTTACACTTGCACATGATGGCTGCATACATAATATTGAGCCAATGGACAAAAGACTGAAGCATGTCTTAACTAAAAGCTTCAGGCAGAAAGTGAGCGTATTCATCAGTGGATGATCCATGAAGAGGAAATGTGGAATAATACAGCCAAAACTAAAAATTATGAAATATATAAAAACAACTGCAGATAATCATTAAAATCAAATAGCAAGCACATGGATTTGCGTGATAATGACAATCACGATATAATAATCACAATGATAGATGTGTGCTGACAGGGCTTGACAGAGCATTTCAAGCGTACGAGATGAACGGTTTCCGCTCAGTAAGCAGAGGTGATTTTGAGATAAGGACCGAGGCCGTTCCACCCAGGCTGTCACAGGAAGCTGGCAGCATCGCAACCATTGACACATCTGAAATTGGCTTTGGCCTACCTGTGAGTGTACACCAGGATCAGCATCGACCTCTTGCTGCACTGATCAGCCAGAAGAAAGGGCAAAGTAGTAAAAGGACAGAAAGGGGGATCAGTTGTAGTGGATAACAGCATGCTGTCACAGCGGTACACGTATCATGTTTATAATAATTAACAGTAAAGGTGCAATATGTAAGAATTTCTGTTTATAATGTTCAAAAATTAAAGCTGCATTATGGAAGACCTGGCCAGCTGTGGAAGTCTCTTCCTGTGGAAGGAAAAAAAAAAAAAAGAATGCAGCTCTGGCTGTGTTGACACCATTAGCACTGGAGCTTCGGACATGGGCAGGGCAGGGCTAGCTAGTTAGCATGCTAACCTCTGCAGAACTCTCTGCAAGGCAATAGCAGACACAGACCTCATAGGGACATTATCTATGGGACATTAGGTAATAAATCTTGGATACTCAGATGATCAGAGTCAACTAGTACAACCGCTAGCTGCACTGCTAACTGTGCTAACCAGCTAAGTGCAGCTACAGTTAATGGTTACGCAGAGGACACGCTGCCCCCTTTGTGGCCAATTCTTACATATTACATCTTTACTGTTTTGAACAAAATGACATCAGAATCTAACCAATTTTGAAAGCTGCTCTGCTCATTCTTTTCCATATGTAAATACACACATCCTCTTTAAATATATGTATCTGTATACATTTTACAACTTCCTATCTGTATCTTTCATGCGCTCTCAAAAGAAACCCCCTGTAACTCATTTGCATAAGCTGGGAGGCTTTCTTGAATATCCTAGTCATACTTAAGCTCCCTCCGTTTATCATGGTCCCAACACTTTCTTTCCCTTTTGTTCAAAACACTTACATTCATGATTTACACCTACAGTGTTGAAGATGCCAAGGACGAAGCTCACTAGTTGAATTTTCAAACAATAAATCAGATGCCACGATTTGCGCACGCATGCCCTCCTCTGCGACAGGGCTTACAGTACGTGTTTGTACTTCTTAAATCAAAAGGCTTTCTTGTGGCTAATGTGATTTTCCCCTGCACTCGTGTGTCGGCTGTAGCTCTTTACGAGACTCTCTCAGATAGTGGGATCACTGTAAATTCCCGAGGGTGTTTTCTGGACCACTGTTGTTCTTAAGAGGCTCTAAATAACATACAGCCCCCAGAGCTGTGCTTACGCCACATGTACTGATATTATAAGCGATGCGGTGCTCGTAAACGGAGTGGACTTGCCACTTGAAATGATGCTGATGTTACAGTGCATCTGCTCATGAAAGTTTAATGTTGACGCTGCTTTTAGGCATGTTCGACGTCGTGTAGTGGAAGCCCTGATACAAGGTGCGTTTATTTGCAGATTTTCCATCTGGAAGCGTGCGATAGTGTCTCTGAATGTCTCATATTTGGCTGAGCTTTGGTGGACAGGATGTCCTCGGGGAATAATTCACTTCACTGATTTTAGGATCCACGACTAATTATGCTGGGTTTTGGATATGTGTGTTGGTTTTAGTATTCTGTTCCCAACCATTCATTTATTCACAACTTTATTTACATGCTGATGCGGTCCGTCAGCTGCACATGTGCATTTAGGTGCTTTTATTGTTAGAAAAGAGACCACAAAAGATATCTATTGAGGGAGCCTGCAGCTTAACGGGTTAGAGAAAAACACTGGTGCCTCAGAGGAGGTTTGTATAAGCCCAGTAGTTCCCTCATTTCATTACATTGGCCCATCTGCTCGATAAATACTGACAGTATACAGTTGAGATGATTAAGTCTTAAATATTTTCCATTGTCCTTTCATCATTACAGGGTATTGTGTGTATCAAATAAATGATTCCCTTAAGAGGAGGCAGACTAGCCTGTGATTAACTTCCACTAACAAGCATTAAAGGTCCCATATTATAGGAAGTGAGGGTTAGGTGCAGTGAACATAGTGTGAGAGTCCAGATTCAGAAACTCTGTTGAAAAAGAGCTGTCAGGACTATATTAGGTTGTCGTGTCCTAACTGTACATGCCACAGCCACAGTTGTTGGGGACGTGGCTGCGGGGGGAGGGGCTTCAAGAGACATACAGTAAAGGCAGTATTCAGACAGAGGGTGAATAGAGGCGCTGCAGCAATGGATAATACAAGAAAAAAATATTTGGGGAGGATTTAAGGTGCATCATGTAAGAATTGTCCCGTCAACTTTGTATTTGGAACAAATGTGGGCAGCATATTACCGGAGTAGCAACTAAGTGCTGCTAGCCTTACCTAGTAAACCATGTTAGCCTTGCAGCTTGGGGACCGAGATGAGCAGAAGCAAGTTGGTTAGCATGCTAACTTCAGTAGATCTCAGCAACACTGGGGACATTTTCAAAGAAAAAAATTCATATGTGTTGCCCCTTTAAAGCAACATCATTTAACTTTTAAAATAACAAAATAACAGTTTCTATATCATGTTGATGGTACAGTGTCTTGTTATAGGCTGAATGCTGTGTCTGTCACAGCCATGCTGACCCCTATCACTCAACATAATACATGTTTACTTCAACATACAATTCTTCATCTCATAACATTGTTATGATGTTTGTCAGCACCGACATTATGTCTGACAAATTGTCACAGACCTTTGCTATGCATTTACCGCAGTGGTGTTGCACTGCCAGGGCCACCAAATAGCATAAAATGCCAATTTCTTCCATAATGTTAAGGCATGAAATATTTTTCTAGTCGACACCCCAAAAAAGTATGAAACTGAAAATGAGCTTAATATGGGACCTTTACAAACCAAAATGGAGAAAGTATCGCCATTTCCATTTTTAATTTTTGTATTACAGTCAAAACTTAACATGGTGTATTTAATACAAGACCCAGAGTTCACACAATACATGAACACACATTGAGAGACTTTTAGCCGAGTAAAACAGATAGCAGGTGAACAGATGAATCAGAGAGAGACTATACAGTATGTAGTCCATATCAGCAGAAACTTAAGACAGAAGCACCTTGAAAGAGATACTGTGTATGTTCTGCTGAGGTGGCGCGGGTCACGCGGGGTACGGCACGTTGTTGCTGGAACAACTGAAATGGACGTGGGGCACCCACAGAAAGAAATGCACTGTTGGCAAAAGCCCCATGACGTTGATGAATGTTGTCCTCTGAGTGTTAGGTAATACTCTCTGATGAGATGCAGGGTGTGCTGTGGCCCACAAGGTTGCGAGGACCAGCAAAAAAGTGATGACGTGAGGGTGCGCGAGCCAGTAGCAAGGCCACAGGAGGAGCATGGAGGAGTCACAAGAGCAGCGATACAAACGATTTATGCCATCACACTCAGACACTCGACATGAGCAGGCAGTCATATAAAGTGGATATTTTTCCTTGAGGCAGATCCATTTTGGGTGCTTTGTCCTCCACTGAAACTCGCGCTCCACCTATTTGTCACATTTGTTTTTAGATGAGCCACACAATAGAGACACGTTTTCACATACCCGGCGCCATTATAATATATAAAAGCAAAATAATGTCACTGGGCATTTTCACAACTGATTGACGTTTCCGTACTTTCGCATGCAAATGACATACTGTATGTTGGTACGCAACTTCCTCTCTTCACGTGTGGATTAGAATTCCCACATGTAGAAACTAGACTTGGATAAGCTCCTTATACTCGACATTGTGGTCGCATTCCCCAGTGAATTCTTGCAGCAGTGTTGCTGTCTTAATTAATTCTGTGTTCTGCCTTCCTGGAGTCTGTGCAAGCAAAGTTTGACAAATCCATTGTGAAGGGCGTTATGAACTGATTCAAACAAGCGGTGACAAAAATGTTATTCCCCATATCTGCATTTTGACACACGAAATGTCAGCACAGCGATCCAAAACAACGTTAGAAATTAACATTTGACAGACTCTGCAATTATAACATTAAAATGAGATTTATTTGCATGAATCATTATAGCCTCGCTCTTGCTTTAAGTTACCCAGCACACAAAGCAATTCCCCCCCCAAAAAAGACGGGACTGCTCTTTGAGCGTTCATCTCAAGCTCAGGGTCAATATCAGGGTGGTTTTATTGAGCGTGACCGGCCAAATCCCTCAAAACAGGCTTAGAGGGAAAACAACTAAACCGATTATAAAGCAAACTTTCATAGACCTGAAATAAAAAAAGGAAGATTTTCTGCCTATCCATCAAAAGAGTAGGGTTGTGACCAGAACAATCCTCCGGAATGAATTTAATAACAATCAGATTTGGGAACAAGATGAATGATAAAATATGCACTGGATGTACTATGAATAAATAAACACAAGACCAGGTATCTGTTACCAGACATTCTTCTTTCCATGGCTGTTCTCTCCAAGATAGAAAAGGGTGAGAGAGTGCCTTCTTGTGGCCATTCTCCATTTCTTCCTGTGTCTCCTGCTCGCCGGCATACCACTGCAACAAAACACAGATAGTTAAATAGCTTGAGGAATACTCTGTGACACACTGTGGAAGTTACTTTGAGGGCAAACGGGCAAATCTATCTTTTTTTTTTTTTTTTTTTTTCAGGTAAAGCCCATGATTTACTCCAACTAAAGATAAAGCCTCTTACCTCAGCGCAGCTCTGTGAGCTATAGGGGATGTTTTTCAGCATGACAACTTATGCAAACAAGAAAAATGATCCTTACCAATTTCCAGCCATCACTATTAAGCTGTGCTCCCTCCGTGTCATAGTTTCTTCTTCTTTCTTTTTTTTTCCCTTTCATGTGAGCTTAAGAGAAAATTACCCCTCCAGATCCAGACAAGGGAAGACCATTCATCTTACTAACACCAGAGGTGAGTGATTATGAAGTGTGGAGACTCCGGTGGAAATGTTGGGACCTAACAGTATCAATCATCATCATCACGCGTGCAAATGTAGATCTCTCATCGCGCGCCACGCAAAGTAGTCGGGACAAACGCGAAGCTCTCAGCTCGACTACGACTGACTGCGCTCATTAGTCACACGTGTTGGTCATTATTTAATGCGGCACCTCTGGGATTGTTGTGCTCAGAAAATAACATTCATCAATCCCGTGCAGATCTGACACATTCAATCACGGATAGAGTGACTGAGTAGAGGGAGCTGTGTTCGATTGAGATGGCAGCATAATGAAGTGAGGTGCACCATACTTGACCTTTCACATTCTTTCCACTCTGGTTGAGTGTGTGTTATTCACAACTGAATTAATTTACCTCTTACATGTTGCACTGCTGGCTTGCCTTCTTTCACGTGACAAGGTCAGTCTAAAGGCATGCTAACTGCCCTGTGAGGCGGTACTCAGATGCAGGATCAGATCCCTGTGTTGATGCTGTTCCAGGAACATCATGATTATTGTTGCTCTAGGACCATCAGTGCTACCGACAAATTATGCATTTGTAGTGCCATGGCTTTGCGACTTTGGACGAATGTATGTGTGTATTTTAGTTCCCTAAACCTAACCAAGTATATTAGTTCCCTAAACCTAACCAAGTATATTAGTTCCCTAAACCTAACCGAACAGCAACAGAAATTGAAAATAGTATGAATTTAACGTAAGTGATCAACAAAGTTTTCACAATCAATTCCGAAGTGGAGACAAAATTTCATGGCAATCGACTGAACAGTTGTTTAACTAATTCACTCCAAAACCACAAATGTCGACCTCAAGGGTAGATCCTCTGGGCACCATGAATGTCCGCAGGATTTCATGGTAAATTGGTTGATTGTTGTCGAGATAATTTCACCTCGCCTGGTGAGCATAATGTACGGTGGTTCTGTTTAGAAAGAGAATTGCACATGTGCTTCACCTTTTCCTTCACAAAGGTTTGTATTCTGTAAAGCCAGTGAGGTCAGAAATGCTCAGTCGGGGGTCATTGCCATAGTAACAGCAGAGGTGAATCTCATCAATTCGATATGCCCCATAAATCCAGATCCTGGCAGCAACATAAAACAATGAAGACAGATGCAGATGGAATCAGTAAGAGAAAAATACATTCCCAAAGCAAATAAACAATACCATGGCACCCGATGGAGGACGGAAACGACGACTGTACGCAGACAACAGTGATGAAAGCCTGCAGCTTGTGTTGCACAGTAGTTAAGCTCGATCCAAATGTTATGACTCAGCGACATTCAGATGATTTGGCAGGTTTCCGAGGAAAGGCCCAAGTATCACTGTGGCAGGCTGCCCACATGTCTGTCTTAATTTGCTTTTGCGACAGGTGCAAGTATGTGGAAATGTTATCCCAGCCACAGCGTGTTGATGGGTGTCACACACAGGTGGCCCCACAACAGAGATGTGATTAAAACACAATCATACCCTACCAGAGAGCCGACTCTGTTGAGCTTGCGTGTAGTAGTAGAGGCAACTCTAGTGGCCTTGCGGGTTCATCTGGATCGTGAAATGAGGAATCGGAGAAGAACACCAAAAACTGCCGGACAAATTGGAACACATAAACGTAGAACACAGCAATCAGCGGACAACAAACAGCGTGTGTTTGTGTTTTAATGCTTCCCAGCGTAGCATCCAATGTAACATTTCCCGGAGTCGTGAGCAGCCAATGAAGAGCTCAGTGTGGCACTTCACAACAACAAGTCAGACTCGAGCGATGAGAAAAGGTCCACTGGGAGTCTTTCCGATGTCAAAAGTCTAAACAACAAACTACTGCTGACACAGATACCACTAACCACTGGGTTTTCAATAATTCATAGTCTTGTAGAGAGGGTTTACAGAGAGAGCTAAACAATGACTTGGGTGTATTTGACCAGACAATATCACTGACACTTAAGACACAGAGAGATGAAGCGCCACAGCACAGGCTTTGCCATCAAAACACACAGCTGCAGGTGTTTGCTGTTTGTACCCACCATATCTATGAAAAAATCTCAGTGCGCCAGCTCGCGCATAACAAGGGAGGCTTTCTTTTGTGTGTCTCGAAATCCTGCCTCTCTGTGTTTCTCTCCCTCTTTGGTTCCCCTCTCTCCTTCTCTGTCTATCCCTCTTAATGGGGGTTCAGATCAATAGAGTTCGCCTCAGGCACAGACCTTTTGCACTAAAACCAATTGTTCCTGGAACTCTGTACAAGCAGAGCCTGGGCTTGTTTTCTGTGAAGCCTGCCTGATTTTTGCACCCCACTAAAATGCACCGGGTCTGACATTTGCTGGAAAGAAAACATGTTTATTTTGCTTAATGCCACAATCTTGTCAGGGATACAAAATGCTTGCAAGCTCGTTAGATATAACAGGTAGATAAATATAGATAGTTGGGCTTTCGAGGAAATAATTAGCTTTGCCTCGTTGCCCGTGGTTAGATGAGATGGTCGATAACATTCTCATGCCTGTAAAGTAAATCAGAGGCTACAGCTAGCTAGCAGTTAGTTGGCTTTGTCAATAACATTCAGGCTCATGATCCCAAATGAAACCACAATTTGTCATGTTTACACTTTATAGTTTTTTCATAATACATTTCAATTGTTAGATATCTCAGCACAAAGACTGGAAATGGCCCATCTATGTTTGAATTTAAGGAGACATATTATATTATTCTCATTTTCAGGTTCATCATTTTATTGTAGGTTACTATTAAAATAGTTCTACATGCTTAAAAAACACATCAGTGCTCTCGTGCTCAGTGCTGCAGCACCATATACCCCCTCTGTCTGAAACACTCTGCTATAACTCCTGTCTCCTTAAGGCCCCCCCCTCCTGAATACCCTCTGATTGGTCAGCTCATCCATGCCTGAGCCAACACCACAAACAACAACCGAGCAGCTGTGCTAAATCTATTTGTATGCACCAAACTAGCTGCTATGTATTTAGTATGCAAATGTGTGACTGTGTGACCTAGTGTGATGTCACAAAGTCAAGGAATTAAAGGCGGGACAACTGATGAGGTGTTTCAGGAGCAGGTTTTTTTGGGAGAGAGGAGCTTCCGTTGGTGCAAGAAAGCAGATAAGCATATTTCCAAAGAAGGAGAAGATTTCCTTTAAACAGAGCGTGGCACTTAGATAACCAACTCTTTTTGAACCCCTATCGACTGCAGCAGAATGAGAAAGCAGTTTGGACCATACCTGCCTACCAAACATCTGCTCTGAGACCAGACAGCCACAGGATGTTACTGTGAGGGAAATACAAACTAGTGATCCGTGCAAAATTGTGGAAAGCGATTCCACAGTATACTGGATAAAGTGCTGAGTCATGCCTCCCCGCTCTCACTCCTTGGCACAGACGCTGAATAGCTTGTGTGAGGGGAGAAAAACAGTTGTAAGTAATTTATTTGATGACACGAAGAACATTCACCATTGTGTTATCCATATTTCAGAATTATGTAAAGGAGGCTAAAGGACATGGAGACCCCTGGGAGCAGACATTGTTCAAGGCTGAACGCGTTAAAGGCATTCAAATAAATGGAACCTGAGCAATTTAGCTCATCTAACATTCCAGTTCCTTGTCCTGAGAAAATGAGGATAACAACAGTATGAAAATACGACATTTACACTCATAGAGGTTGTAAATAGAATCATGACTGGCTTCATACCAGGTGTGATTTGTAACAGCCTCCTAGTGCCAAACTGTGCATACGTTATTCTGCACAGTGATGGCCAGAAAACAAGCAGAACACATTTTTGGTTGTAAAAGTAGAGACATGCTATCGGTAGAATGCGCTCAAAGTAACTAAAAAGTGAATTATCTGTATGAAATGTGTGTGATAGCTGGGGCTGCTGCAAGCTGCTGCTACACCAGCAGTTTGTCAAATGTTTCAGCGCTACCTGCAGGCGTAATTAAATTAAAAGCTACATATTTGTTCTGCATCATCATCTGTACAATTTTGCTGAATTAGGTTGCCATGGAATATGACATATGATATAATATGATATGACAGTTAATAGGGATGTCAATTAAGGGGAAATGCCTAGTTTGCTGTAACCATTGATAGTCGAAAGTGTTAGCATGTAGTTATATTGGTAGACTTTGATTGTTTGCTCTTGGAATGTTGACAGACAATGTAGTGTCCATCTACCATCATGGCTTGAAGACCCCACTAACTACTTCTTCGGTGCTCGGTGTTTTACTACTGGCCAAAAGGTAGGGCTACTGGTCCTGTACTTAATGTCATGCACGTGCTATGTGTGCAATGTGGCTGTATGTACAACGTTCATAAATATGTTTTTTAAACAAATAAAACAAGTGTTATGCAGGCCACACCTCCAAAATGTACCCAACTATAGACGAACAGTGATATGAGTGATAGCAGATCAAAATTGGATCGAGAGGAAACATGTACCAATAGTGGCAAAACATGAGTTTACCAAAAAAAATCCAAACATGGTAATAATAATTATTTGTGAAATGATTTGATTCGGCCTCATGTAAGAGTGTAGCCAGATGAGCTGCAGATTTGTGCTGTGTATTATTGGTAGCTGAATCCATAGAATGCATCATATAATTTGTTAGTAGGTCAAGCTGTCAGATTATGTCGCGATGTAAAGTGAACAATATTGCCCTGTGGCAATGTGTTAAAGTGATACTGCAGTGAAGTGTACTGCAGTGAAGTGGGAATATTACATTTATTGAACTGTACATGTACCAATGAAGATTCTGGCGATGATGCACCGTTTAAAGAGGCGAGGCATAAACCAGGGATCATACTGGACATCATGAGCCTATTACAACGCTGTCAACCCTCAAAGCTTCCCCCGCTATCCAGCTCTCCTTCCCCCCGCAGGGTTCAAAAGACTTGAAGAAGTAGAGAAGGTGAGCAGGGCAGAGTAGCAGATAGATGTTTTCTGATCTTTACAAGCATAATTAACCTCTTTGGCCTACAGAAGTCACCCAGGGGGGTAATAAAGGTGGAATATTCGAGGTTAGGAACTGAGAAGGCTTTGCTCTCTATGATTATCTCCCAGTCTTTTGGGAGATGTAAATGGAGTTCTAGTATGTTTCAGTACGGAAGGTCACTGTGAATGGAGAAAAAAAAAAGCATGCATGTTGATTGCGGTCACCCGAACATGCATGTAATCGAGCTCCCTCCACGCGAATATCATTAGAGGGGCTGCTTTTCCCTCCAATGAGAAGACTAAATACAGGACTGTGTCGCTGGCTTCCGAGGCTGAATAGTTTGCGGACCCAGCTGGTCACTCACAAGGGAGAGAATTAAAGGCTAAAAATGGAAGCAATTTTCTTCCAAGATTAGCCCGCGTGGAAACTAAGAGAGATGAGTTTAATGAAGCCGTGCGTCTCCAAATTTACCCATTCAGTGCTTTGGCTGCAGATTCTCCGTTAATGATTTATTTGGTCTTAACGTTCTGATTAACACACAGGCGTCTGCTTGCTGTGCAGGAGAAATAAGAACACAACATGAGGATGGGAGCGAGCATGTTTCTGTGCAATGCAGAAATGGTCCATGGGAAGACAATAACAGTGAGAGGAGAAAACATGCCTGGGAGTGGAAGGGTGGAGAAAATGTACAGCACTGAGCTGTTTGAGGCATCTGCCATTGTTTACGAAAGAGAGCCATCTGCTGGAGGACTCCCTATATTATGCTATGTTCAGAAAACTATATTTGCATACTTTCATCTGTGTGTTATTATAATTCACTTTGGGAGCATGAAGTTGGTAGGTACTGCAGCAGCAGGGACAGAGCTGACATGGTCCTTGCCCCCGAAGTCCACTTTCTTTGTTTAGCCATGACTCGAAGGTTTAAATAACTGGCTTTATGTTCTTGCGGGATCCATTACCCTGGCCTCCAATACCCTCGGCTGCTGTTTTTTTTTTTTTTTTTCTAATAAAATGAAAAATGAAGGATTGGCAGTTTGCAACGGCTGATGTGACAGCAAACAGCGGTGTGAAGGTCACCGTGATGGAAATGTGCTGTAACACACTTGTAACCCCGAAAGTCATACATGGTAAACATCATTCAGTCCAAGTAATGGCCTATTTCACGTCATCTATCGGTGCACAAAGTGCCCGAGTCAGTAATCCAATGTACCGCTGTATGGCTGTCATCCACATGGCCACTCAACACGCACATATGGCCGATCAGCAGCTCGGACATGGATGGAGTTTGAGAGGACAAGGCCTGTGAAAGGTTCAAAATGTGACAACACGTGGAGTCCTTGTGATTCTCTCTTTCCAGCACAGTTTTTTTTTTTTTGTCTCAATTCAATTGTGATGTTTGTACCCAAAAAAACAAAAGAAAAACAATTCATCACACATACTGTTGCCCCCCGGCTCATTTCCCCAAATGATTTTGGATAGTGCCAATGCAGTCGCTGATGTGTTTGGAAAAATAAGCATCTTTTCAAGGTGATGATGACCCTCAACAGAGAAAAGCAAGGGAAGCCTATAAAATCCTATTACCCAGAGGCCTGGCTTATTTCATTGCCATCAGAACTGCTGGCCCATCAGCAACGCGGCAACTGTTTCCAGCAATCGCTCCCACACTAATTCTATCGCTGTCGCCGGACTTGCCCGGGGGTGCAGACATTAAACTCAATTTTCATCTAAAAGTGATCGCATAATGGTGGACGATGCAATTGAGGTAATGCGGGTGTCCTGGTAGAGATGCCACGAGAAAGGGACACAAAAGTTGATTGTGTTAATCACGGGGAAGCAACAAAACTTGCATTCCATTTACACGCATGAAGCACGCTCTTATTATGTAAAGTGCGATTAAATTAAACTGTTATTTAAAGGTATAATTTGTAAGAGGTGGCCATAATTCCAAGGTTGCCCCAGAACTATAGAGGGCAACATAACCGCCATAGCTGTCTTTGGCTTTAGCGACTTGCTGCTTTTAGCGAGTAGTGCGAACAGAACATGTGTTTTTCTGTTTAGACAGAAATAAAAACAATAAATGTCTCCTTTTTTGGCAGTCTGACTTTATTTTGGTTACTCAATAGACAGTAGCAAACTCACTTCCGAAACTACAGGGGTTATCGAACAAAACGCCCTCTTGGCAGGATGTGGGCTAGCTGTTTAACATGCACACAACACAATACACAGACATCTTGGACATCACGTCAGTACTGTTGATGATTCATGTTCTGGTCACAATGTTAGTAGTATTTTTTTTATGTTTTAAACCAAAGTTCTATCCATATTTTACAAAATGCTCCACTAGAGGTGCACTTTGTAGTTTTGGAGAAGTAATTTTCAACAGGAAATAAAGCTCCTCATTAATCGATTTTCATGCCTTTAGAAACTGTCTTCATTTTCATAACCGAATAAACTGAATAAACAAAATGACCCTAAAGGACAACAAGTCCATACTGTTCTAGACACATGGCAAACAACCAGTGTTCTGGGGACCTTCTTTTCCTCTGAGAACAGCTTGTTTGTTCAGTTATGGAAATAAAAAAATAATTTCCGTATTTGAATTTCTTTTCCAGAACTACATTGTGCCCTCTCAAAGGGGAGATGCATAAACAATCTTAGTGCCTGCCTGCTCAGCACACACTTGCAAAAGCAAACCTAAGTACACGAAAGGAATACTGCGAATACATGAAAGACATAACTGTGATAAGAATGATTAGTGAAGTTGCTATGGATGGATGGATGCACATCTCGACAACAACCTACTCCCACGATTGCCCGTCCTCCAACATGTGCGCAAGGTTTCTATATGCAAAGTGACACCCGGTGTAAATGCACCGTCACATTCTGTCCCCTGGTAAAAATATCCTCCCACAGTGAATGTATTAAATATAATACCCTGGCAGAGAAACAGACTGCAGTCACCTGGATCACCTTTACGTTTTATTTAAATATAGAACAGTAAATATATCACATATTCAGTGTGCACTCTACTCGGGATAGAGAGGGTCTGTTCAACTGACAGCAAGTTAAAGATTCACATCTGCATGAGACTTCAAATCCAACAGAGCCTCTCTCAGATGTATTAACTACTGTTCATAGCTGCATGTTACTGGTGTAATCTGTAAGAACGGGCCACCTTTCATTCACACTCAATCCAATAGGGACTGACCACTAACTGCTGCAAAACTAACTAGCTAGTTAGCTCAGTTAGCCATGCAGCTAGTGGACCAGACTGGGAGAACTGGGGAATGTTGGTTTTTGCACTGCTAGCACAGGAGCTTTGGACCAGCTAGCTTCAGTAGGCTAGTAAACTCTGCAACACAGTACATAGACATCATAACAATAAGATGATCATTTTAGTAAGTTTTTTTTAACTTTCATATTGCACCTTAATAATAAGCTGCATACATACAGTATATATACAGTCCAAACATTTCTGTATATATGAAATAGTCTCTTAATAAACTTCTGTTGGGTGAAAAAATATTATGAACAGTAGAAAGTGTGAAATAATTCTGGTGGCACATTATACTCTCCCATCAACAAGGTGTTGTAAACATAAGAAAATATCAGAAAACAGTTTATAGGTGTAATACGCTTTATGATGGTATTTCTACCATAATGATTACATAAAACTTGTTCCAGACATTCCGCAGGCTCAGTAATCTCTACTGAAATGCTTGTTGACTTTACCAACAGTCACTAAGACGACTAAGCTTATGACAAAAAACGTATTTTCTTCCTCCATCCATGCGAGCTCCATCTTCACCCGACCATCCGAGTCCTGATAGGAGATCTGGAAGTGCTCACCATCATAGTCATAGGAGACGGGCGTCTTCTCCGGCTTCATGGAGACGGGAGAGCTGACACACCAGAAGGGTTTCTTGAATTCATCCAGCAGCGTCAGACTCATGATACAGCAATTCTAGTAAAAAAAAAGCGAGGTTATGAACATGTCAAGTCCTTTAAATGGAAGCTGTTAAGGATTCAGTGGGGTTTAATTTACTATGCATAAGACAGCAAGACATGATACAGTTAGAGATTCTGCTCAGCCTGAAGATGCATTTCTTTCTCCCTACAACACACAGTGAAACTGTAGCCAACAACACATGTTGTACCTGCACGGCACCCAGCAGGGCCTCACACCTCCAGGGCAGGGTGATGCTGCCCGACACTGGTGTGTGCTGCGAACAGTCTGTTCTGCTAATGGCAGTCAGCTGGATATGGCCGTCACTGATCTCTGCTGCTCAAAGACAACAACACACGACAAGTTAGGTGTATTATATTCAGCATTCTGGTTTTAGGTCACCTGATTTGTAAAAGCTAAAAGTGTTGACGTAAAAAAAAAAAAAAAAAAAAAAAGTGAAGCAATTTACAAAACATGGGATTCTGGAGATTTTAAATCAATCATATAAGATGATACAAACATTCTGATGTTCCCTGGATTTAAATCTATGAGCCATATAATGATGGTTTGAAGGTAGTATTTGTCCCGTGCTCATACAATATGTGCAGTAAAATGTAAGGTGAAACACATCTGAGACTGTGAAAAGATTACTACAAAAACCTGGAATGATATAAAAGAATCATTTTAAGATAAATAAAATACTGGCCTGGGACGTAAGTGGGCGGTGCAATTTGTCAGTATAAAAATGTAAAATGTATCATGTCACTGTTGTGGGTAAAACCATTTTCTTGTCATTTTGTCATTTATTGTAGAGCAAAACCTAGTTTAGTTTATTTTATGCAGCACAAAAAAACTAAAACAATGGAGTGTGGCACGATAATTGAGCTGTCTCACACCCTGAGTAAAGAAGCTGCTCTGTACTCTGGTGGATATATATGGACACCTCTGGAACTATTCCAGCAGTTCTGGTCACACTGTCTCTTCGTTCTGAATTATTATTATTAGCCTGGCTCCTCCAGGCTGCAGCTAACCATACACATGGACAATCATTTGTTTGCGAAAATTTTGATATTGATTTGGGGACCATGACATGGCTAACTAGCTAGCCTTGTTGTTAAACATACCATCAAATTACATCTACTGTTTGTCAACCACGCACAGTGTTATAGACAGTGAATCTTGCTAGCATAACATTAGCTTTCTAACTAATAGCTGAGCAGACTCCCGTTGTATCTAAGATTTGTCCTATTTGCTGGGGTAGTGCACGACGTCTCCCTTGCTTAAGAAACTTATGGGATTGTAATGACTGTTCCACATATAAGTAAAGCTCTCAGGTGTTGCCAGGGAAACAGAGTTACTGCTTTTGAAAAACTTTATATTTTGATCCCAAAAAGCATGAAAGTATACTTGGTCTCTGTTTTATTCTGCTTGACAAGTGACCATGGTGTAAGCAGGATAATGCCCTTAACTGTCCGCCTCCATGTCATCCATTCATTACTGATAACAGACACCGCTTGGGGCCTGAATGTGGAGTATATGCTAAGTGCAATATGCAAATGTGCAGGGTTGTGCTAAAGTTCCATAGGGGACAATGTCCTACACAGCCAAGGGTATAGATGTCAGAGAGTTCACTGTCCTAATGGCCTGAGAAAAAATCTGTGTTTGATCAGTTCCTACATTATAACTATAGATATGTGCAAGAGTTTTAAAAAGTAAAAGGAATGAGAGAAAAAATAGAAACAACTAGGCAAACTGAGTCTTGCACTTTACATGAACCCTGTATTCCTCTTTCCATGCACATGAATCACACCTGATCTGATTAGAATATGAATATAAATAAAGTACCTCTCCGGCAAAAGAGCTGGGAGAAGCATCCCGACATGAGCTCGCTCACAGTGTCGTGGAGAACAATGTATAGTTGGTAATCATGGAGACCATGTGCAGGGTCAATGTCATCAAAAGGGGGCGTGACTGCAGGCTCCACGTATGGGCTGCAGAGAGAAAAGAGCAAAAAAGTTAATGAAACTCTGCAGAGAGTGAAGGGAACATTAAGACATGTTTTTTTTTTCATAAAAAATGCATCTCAGAGTTTGTTTGTTTTTTTTTACTTTTTTGGACTGTAGTCATAATGTTCTGTAACACTGTGAAACCAGGAGAGGGAGCTAAGACCCCACTATGCTGGAGTCGGAGCCGCAGGCCTTCAGGGTGAAGACTGTACAACAACCCCAGCTCTAAATACCACAGAAACTATCACAGATTTGTTATATTTTCAGATGTATGGAAAAGGAGACTCAACCACGGTGGGGTTGGGCCTTGTGGTTACCGACCCCCCCCCCCCCCCCACCTTTTTTTTAATCATACCCTTTCAAAGAAATGTCTACTTGTGATTGTTTACCACATCGAGTGTGGACGAAGGTTGGGAGTAGCTTAACAAAAAAGCAATTCTCCCCCTCTGAGACTATTCTGTTTGCAGGACTTAGAGACCTTAAAGTGTAACAGTATAGACTTTCACCAAATCAGAAAAGAATACACTTTGCCTTTATCTATCTTGCCCCCCTCATTTATTTGCTGGGGCCCCTGTGATGGAACCTGAACCATGGGCTGGGAACCACAGATCTAGCTCACTGGTTTTTAATCATTCAATTTAATTAAAACTAAACTATTCACAACAGAAGCAAGTTTCATTAATTAATTTGATATTCTAAGGTTAAAGTGCTAATGAGTTCATGTCTGCTAATAAATCCAGCCGCTCAGAATTAACACCTGCACTGTGCCCTGATGGCAAATGAGTTAAAAATAAATAATTAACCAGTGAAATTGTTCCTGACACATGACAGAGAGAGTGCTCTCTCTCTCTCTCTCTCTCTCTCTCTCTCTCTCTCTCTCTCTCTCTCTTTATATACATATATATCTATGTAAACAGGGTACAGTCACATTATCAGCTGTGGTGGTAAAATGCAGGTTTCAGTGACGCAGGCGCCTCAAATCCCACCCTGCTGTGCATCACAGATGGGTCACATCAGCAGCATCAGATGAATCCTGTAGTGATTTGAGCTCTAACCAGCTGATGCTGATACACTGCACGCCATGTGAGCATGTGCATACAAAGGTGCCTGTTCAAATGCAGCCTACCAAACAGAAGATCCCTCGATGCTTCTTTCCACCAACCTGTGGAAGTGGAGGGTGAGCATGATGAAGGCAACGGAGGCCTGGTCCTGAGGAACAGAGCCATAGCTTAAATCTCTCCTGCCAAATCGGTCATTTTAAGCAAAAACAAAAGTATCTCATAAATAATGAATTACCCTCCAGACACCGATGATGAAGCCGGGCTGTATGAGCTTCAGTTTAACCAGCCTGTCTTGGCCGATGACCTGCGCGTTTTTAGTCAGAGCCTGCACGTCTAACTTCTCCATGAGGGACCTCGAGCCAGGTCTGACAGAGCAAGCAGAGAAAACGGCGGGTTTCACTGAGAGAGAAGAGGAAATACAGAGGAGAGTGTGTGTGTGTGCGCGCGTGTGTGTGTGTGTGTGTGTGAAGATGGACGCCAGGCTGTCTCACATCTTTAGGCCTGGGCAGTTGAGGGCTATCCTCCTGACACCGTGGAGTTGAAGGGTGGAAATCTGCTGGTAGTCGGGCAGGCAGCCTCCTCCACTCCAGCACAGTGTCACAGAAGTCTCGGAGAAGCGGGACCAGCTCGGCTCATGTTTGCCCTCACACCCCGACTTATCGGAGACCGTCAGCTCCCAGGTGACGCCCAAGTTTCTGGAATGAGATGACGCGACACAAGACAGGGTTGTAGTGATAAGATGTGACAGGGTTTTGCAGCGGGAGCATGTACAGTTGTTTATATAGTGGGAGAGAGGGGTCGAGAGCAAAGAGATCTGAAAGGAATAGGTTGCCTACTTTATAAAGAGGGAAACAAGTCACTTAATATTCCCTAATAGCCACACGATGCCCCAGTGAATTGCAGTTTCTGAACACAAATCAAATGTTTGAAGGATATATTCAAAGATAATGCAAAGCAAATAATTGGGTAAAGCTGAATCTTGCTCTTTAAATCAGGCAAACTATGAGTTTAACGGCTATTACGCTTTCTTCTGACAGCAGCAGGGTGCAGCGCGACTCTGGTCGGGCTGTTCCTCTTAATGAAATGATATGCAACAAATGAAATGCAACCGCAGCTGTTGTGATAAATGTCTTGATCCAATTCTGTCTAAACTGTGATTCAGGGCTGCCCCTACTGTGATGCAGGCGGTGTCTCGCTGAGGCACCATCCAATATCAATTAAGCGGAGGAACAAAGCTAAAAACTGGAGCAGCCCAGGAGGCCCCGGATGACCCAGGGGATTTCACTCTGCGTTGTCTGTATGTGTGATGTCTTGTGAAATGATTATTACCAAGGTAAATCGCATGCTCCTCAGTGTCTCTAACAGACAAACCCCCACAGGGAATCGTCTGAGCTGGTGGGAGGAGGGAGGAAGGGGAAGATGTGCGTGCGTGCGCATGCATGCGTGTGTGTGTGTGTGTAAAGCTGTGGAAGAGGAGTTGGGGGGATAAGTAATTTATTTCAACAATTCAGACAGCCTCTGCAAGGAACACAATTATTTCTACTTCCCCTCTGTACCACAGCGACTGCCACAGAACTCAAAATTGAGTGCTGCACAGCCTCTAATCAGAGGTTATAAAAACACAGCAGAAACCGCAGTGGAAGCAATGAGGGAGCTCTCCCCTGCGTGCTGGCTTCCCCCCTGAGCAGACACGGCATTCAGACAGAGACCTCCTTCCTCACCTTTAATAAGAAACTGTCATTAAGTGCGATATGAAAAACAAACCACGCTTTTTGTTTTTGATTGCCAGCGGCTTGAGCTGTCCTCTGGTCTCTCTACCCTTGAACTTTCTTGACAGCGAGAGGTGGAAGTTTTGCTGTTTGCTAACCACGAACACAGGGTTGCGCGGGTTCCCATGACACCTCTCAGAGCTGCTTCCAAGTGTAAAGCAGATAAACACAACAGGTGGCAAACGGCAAGATCTTGGCTTTACACGAAAGTATGACAAACACACTGCGCGTTAGGTGGTTCAAAAAGCAGTGAAGCCGTAAAATATAAAACTATTTGACACGGGGACGTCCAGAGAAAAAAAACAAAATGTTGTACCCACCTCAGTAGGTAAGAGGTTCAAATGCTTGTAAGCACTCGATTAGCTTGACTCAAAAGCGACACTTCTCAGGCTACTCAAGTGTTTGCTAAGTGAAACTAAGTGCTTGGTACATTAAATAAAATCACACACCTCAGGTACTCCATCTAAGCGGTTTTCAAAAAGCTGTTTCTGTTTTTTTAGCCGTGCTCAGTCTCTTACCTGAGGACCTGTGCCGTTTGGGCGGGCAGCCCAGTGTGAGAGCTGATCCGTCCAAGCTGTCCTTTCCAATTCAACGTGCCACATTCGGCTACAGTCCTGAAGTACCGCCACTTCCAGTAGCCTGCAGCGTGATCCAGCACCTCCTTTGTGACCATCGCTCGTCTGTGCTTTTTATTCTTGTTGAGTTGTACTCTGCAAATCCTCTTCCACAGAGAACTGTATCCAATGACGGTGGAAGATACGTACATAAAAGTGAGAGATTACTGTGAGCGAAAATGATTGCAAAAGGCTTAGAAGACAAATGACGATATTAAAAGTGTTACTGCTAACATTTAGCCACCAGATGTAGTACTCCATCTCCCCCAGACGATTGTGTTCACATCAAAGCACCGCTGAATTATCTGCTAGCTAACATTAATGTTGCTAAATGTGAGCTATCTAAAACAAGACGGCCAACGTGAGGCAGCACAGTTGCTGGGCACATATTGAACAACTCGGCCATTTATACGTTTTTTTTAAAAAAAAATTCACAAACTGGCAAAAAACAATACTCTTGATGCTGAAGAAGCATGGACACCACTCCTGGGTTGAACTTCTAACTAAATTTCTAGTTCAGGTTTCATGGAAATTATGCTTTGAGTACTGAATATATGATTATAAATGTTTCATAATCCCTGTAAGCAGTAATGTTTCTACAGTGTATTCAATATAGTGATATATACACTTTAAAAGTTCAGATTCTCCATATATTTTCCACACATTGTCATTCACTGGGGAGTCATTTATGGTTAAGTAAAGAGAGGTTGCCAGATTGTCTCAGATACGACTAAGAATTGCTAAAAGCCATATTTAATTAAAAAGTGAATCAATCTTACACTGCAGGTATATTTTTCAATACAAATCAACTTATTAACGTCAAAATTGTTATTTCTTCACATTCTGCTCTGATATTTTAATTTGTTTTTAATGTGTTCACCAAAATTCCCACATATTGGACCGTCAATGTGTTAACAACAAACAATTTTGATAATCAGTTAATTAAATTAGTCATTCTTTGGAGAAAAAAATGCCAAAAATGTATAGCTTCTCTTTTTATAATAATTCTATATACATTTTTAGTCTGGCATGACAGTTAACGGAAGATTCGGGGGTTTTGGACTTTGGCCCAAAAAAATCCATCAATTCTAATTGGTCTATAATTTTTCACGATTTGATACCAGAAGATTAATCAATTGAGCAACAGAGTGTTTGGCAGATCAATTGAATTGTTAGTTGCAGCCCTACACTGCACTGGTATATTTTTCACTTGCTTAGAGATAAAAAAAAAAAAACAAAAAAAACAAATAGAGACAGCGCTAAGTCTCTGCAGCGCAGTGCTCAGATACTTCCTGACTTGTAAACTACCTTTGCTTCCACTTGGATTGTCTTCCTCACATACTCGTGGATTTAATGTACTATGTGAGCTGCATCAACAAGGCCTGGATGGTACTTACTTCTCATTGGCGAGCCGGTAGAGAAGCTTATTGACATGGCTGATGGTGAAAAGAGCAGAGGCATCCAGGTATGACAGAATCTTAATCAGGATCTCAGATGGCAGTCTACGGAAAGAGGTAATTAAACATCACGACAAGGAAGTGACACCAGTGTTTTCCTGACACCTGTTGTTTAGCATACAGTTCTTTAGAGGCATCAGTGTATGAAAGAAATATGCTCTCGACAGACTACTTTGCAGTCTTATCTTATCATATCTGGGAACACAATGAAGTGACCTGTGTTGATGTTCTCATTTAGCAGACTTGGTACAAAACAAACACAACATTAACTTCAGGGCTCACTGTTTTGTGGGAAAAAAAAAAAACTTCACGTTTTCCTCTTATTAGTCTAAATCACAAACAGAAGTGTGTTACATCCTCCTTAATTGACACCCAATGGTGTCAAAACAAAGAAGCCTCTCAGGCTACAGGAATTGGGGAATTAAAGTGTGAGTGGCATCCAATGTGTGAACAAGAAATCTTCATCCGTGTAAAATCTCGAGTCATCAATGTGAGGTCTTTTATCTTTCTTGGGTAACTATGTTTGGATACATCAAATACAATCTGAAACCAGTAATGTTGCCTTTCATTATTACACCTATTTGCATCTATTTGCATGGTTTAATGTTCTAAAAAAAAACTGGCACAAAAAAAACAAAAAATCAGCACTTCTTCTTGGTTAGAGATACTCTCCATATTTGACATTTTGAAATATTGATCATGTTTGTTTGCCTGCACCAGTCCTGGTTAATGATACCAATTCAGTCTAATTAAATCACTTCAGTAGGTGATATATTCATGACACGTTCACGGTACCTTTCTGGTCAATCACTAAAAATTCCTCTGCATACCAACAACTAGATGAAATGTCTTCTGAAATGCATGACTAAATGAATAAATCATCTTTGGTGCAGTTTTAACATGGGGAGTGTTGCATTTTTCAGCTTTAAAATACTCAAACAGTCAACCTCTCAGTGACACTTGGACCTGTCAGCATGCAGCGGCTCTGTTTTAAGTCATTTATGGCATCTTTTAGGAGTTAGGAAAAAGTGCTGTGGCACAAAAGTCACAAGTTGAACTTACAGTATGACAGTTAGTTGGCACATAAAGATGGAAGAAGTTTTTTCTAAAGCCAGTACACCATAAAACAATTCATGATTTCAAGATTTATAAGATGAGTAAAAGTACCATTATTTTCTTGAAAATAGAGTTAAAATGAGATTAGTCACTAATCATTAGTGGATCAACAGTAAGTTCATCATTAACATTAACTGAGACTGTATTTAGGCACAGTACTGTTTCAAACTATGTTAACATTAGCATGCTTTAATGACCAATGCCTAACCCAGTGTTTATCATATTCAACATCTTGTGTGTTAGCATGTCACTTAGCGCTAAACACAAAGTAAAGACTGACCTATGGCCCTACCGACCAATCAGTAAACTAAGCTACATAAATCTATGTTGTTTTTGCAACAAAAATGGAGGACAATAGCAAGCGCAGTCGTCCTGAGTGGACAGTAACAACACCAAAACATCTGAGAGATAGTTTGTGGAAGTATTTATGCTTCTAAAGTGTGGAACGTATTGCATGTCATCTCAAATTCATTCAATCTAGATGGCTGGAAAAGGTGACAGCACTACAATCTGTCCAGTAGTTGTTGAGACATTTCATGCAAAGCAAAGGATGTCATCCTCATGGTGGTGCAAGAGGAAGAGTCAGCGGGATCACCAAAGTCAGTGGGATTCATCCTCTGAGGGCCACGATTGTCTGTGCAAAGTTTCATAGCAATCCGCCCGATATGTCATTTTCTCAAAAGTCGGAGATGACAGCTTGCTGGTCGTGCTAGAGGTAAAGTCAGAGGAGCACAATTGGGGACCATAAAAGGAACCATTACGAAAAGACTGTCAGTTCCATCCCTCAAGCCTTTCAGCTAAAAATGCCAAACTTTCTCTGGTTTCATTGTTTCATAAGTGAGGATTTGCTGATTTGCTCTTTAGTATGTCATCTCAAATTTGGTGTTGAAGGCTCAACTGTTAATCAAATAATTGAAAACATAATAATGGGAAGAGTTGTTAGTTGCGGCCCTAATCCAAATTACTTTCCAACAATAGCGTGCCATGGCTTTTGCATTGCTTTAAATTAATCATATACATAAAAAAAGAGAAAAAAAATGAACTTTTTGTGTTCTATGGTAAAACAATCATGTCAACATTATGCTTTATTTTATTTCTCTGCTTTAATTGCATTTGACACACTAGGAATACGCGACACAGACACACCAGTTAGATACAGTCTGCAGGGAGAAAGGCAATCCCATGCAGACTTGTTACTGTGACCTGGCGTTTCATTGCTGTATTTACTGTCTTCATTCGATGGGGGAACGAATCCGATTGCTTAATTTGAACATATAGCGAAGTGTCTTCCACCTGTATTGATTTTATGCCGAGCTTTTATTGCGTTTTGCTGCAAACACGGTCCATAAATCCTTTTACTTACAGCGGGCAATAAAGCCTTGACTTGCCACAGCTTCTGAACACTGCCAGGCTGAAGTGTCGAATGCCAACCCAGGTGGAAATATGAGCATGTTCCTGATAGATTACCTCTCCGTGAAGTTCTGAGAGGACGCTGGAGATGATTTGTCAGCTCTTTTGGACGTCCTCACCGCCCGCACTTTGGAAGTAACCGCTTTCGGAGCAGCCATTTGTTTCACTGGTCTTGACCCCTTTGAGACGAGACAGGGACTCATTTATTTGTTACGAAGTTGAGGCCATGTAGCAGCCATGTTTTTTTAGAAGCGGTTTTTTGGGTAACGTTAGCACATTAACGACACTGTGTAAACTAAATAAGTTTGGTAAATAAAGAGCTTGTTCTACCTTTTAGCAGCCGTCTTCATGTCAAGCAGTAAATGTAATGTGACGCTTCTTTCAGCGTCCAGTCGCCATGGTGACTTGCGCCCAACTTCCTCTTCCTTTTTCGGCATAGCTGCCTTCAAAATAAAAGCGGAGACACTCAAATAGAGGGCCGAAGTCACACTCTTTCCGGTTTCTCCAAAGGACCTCGCTCTAGAAAAAACTACTTTGAGTGTGAAGGTAGCGTAACAAAAATTCACATATGATGTCTGTAAATTTAAAATGTAATTTTCCAAGTCAGTAAAGTCGAAGTTTCAAATAAAACTGTATATATATGTCATTATACACACTACACAGCCAACAGGAGAGTTAATAATGTCGTTTCCTCATGTTTTTTGGTTTAATTCAAATACTGTTGGGTCTCGTTAGCGTTATTGTGTTTCAATAACTATGTCAAATTGGTGCAGTCTTTTTTTATTTAAGTCAAATTTTGAATGTTTGATTTGGAATGTATTTTCACACTGTGGTATTTCACTACTCAGAATTAGTTAGGGATATTATATATTATTATAAATATTTCCAGTTGCAAAATAATGCAACATTTTTCCATTAGATTTTTATTGCACATCCATGCAAATGCATGTATGCACCCCCATCCCAATATGGGATAGTTATAACTAATTTGGCGCTGTGTAAAAGTAAAAGACCTATGTAGCCTCCTTCCACTACTGGATTTCTGCAGGGTTGCTGCGGTTTCAAAAGGTCCTCAAGTGATTTTGTATCACAGCTCCATAAAGCTTGGAGACTTAGAAAAATCAAAACCAAAGCAGCTGAAGCTGAAATATGCTTAATTTCAGCCTCTAGCAGCCTATATGTGAATCTCCGAAAGCACTGGATCATAAATTCTCCATGCCGCCTTGTTTCAAAAGTCCTCTCCAGCAGTTTGTAACACAGGCTTCCTGTTGTTACTTTGTAGGCTCAAAGCTCAAAGTGACATAACTCCGATGACATTATCACCATTATGTCAGAGTGAGGTGATAAGTCATGCAGGCCACAGTGCACACATAGACACATGCATTCAACAGTAATTAACAGACCTCAAAGAGATAATGTAGAGCCTCATGCTGTGGCAACAAACAACGTAAGAGGCCTCACGCTGCGGCACCAAATAATGTAGCAAGAATGGATTAAAGGATATTAGAATATGTAACATAATTAGTGAGCCTAGAAGATGCTCCAAAATTATATAGCACATTGATGTGTATAAAAAGATTAAATGGAGTGTTTGCATTAAACTTTGGATTCAGAAATAATCGATATTTGTATTAGCTAGAAGAATTAAAGCTGCATCAAACTGTCCTGAGGGCACCACCAATAAATGAAAATACCACCAAATGATCGTAATGCTTAATTAACAGGCTTTTTAAAAATGAAAGATTTATTAAACTGCTAACTTAATGACAAACACAGCAAACACATAAGAATTAATTCATGAATGAATGTGCACTACTAAATTGTGCATGGTGTCGAGTCTCCTGTTGGTCTTCCTGGAGGTCTGGGCCATCCTTGGACCTTCTTGGTCAGGTTCCATCCCACAGCTTCACTCAGTTTCTTGCACAAAGGCAGATGACATCTTACCACACCCCACTTGGCTGGGTGTTCAGGATTCATAGTCTCTTCAGTTCTAACCTTTGCTGTGTTATAACACTGATGTTGAGCAGTATTTTTCCAGAGAGTTCTCGTTTTAAAGTTGGCTGGAGCGGGAATTCAGCACATAATGTGCAGACCTGGATTCAGCTGATGTCCAGGCTCAGTGTGGCCCCACTGGCCAGAGGTGAAACAAAAAGAGTGATCTTTTGGCTTTGTCTTGTTTAAAAAGACTTTTTTCGCACAAAGGCCCATCATTACTCTGACTTTGTTTTTGTTTTGAACATAGAACGCCAGCTTAACTCTGTCCCAGTGTGTGATTTTGGACAGCATGCAAGCGTTTGTCAGAAGCAAAAGATTCAGGATTGCCTGGCGAGTTACACGACAGCCTCGGCATCTAGCACGCTGCTTTTCATACATACTGGGCAACGACTTTGCTTTCTAAGGAAGGATGCTGCAGATCGTATACAACGTTTTGCAAACAACAGGTGCTAGCTGCTGTTTAAATCCTCCAGTGGAAAGTCACAAACATTACACCATTTAACCGTCACATATACAGTGTCAAAAGGCTTACCTGTGATGAATGTGATTGTATTGCAACATTTGTTATATTTGTTATGAGGACAGTTTATATGTATGTAAATGTACAAACCAAGTTAAATAGTTATCTAAAATCAACATGTTTGGACAGTCGTGTCAGGTAAAGTCACATTTTACCTTAAATCTTCTTTCATTACAGGTTATGATCAATTCACCGGTTGTATAAATGCTTATTAAAGTTTCCTGTTCCATTGACTAAATCCCATCTTCATTTTATCTGGATTAGTGGATATGTGAAACTGTAGCTCAGTTCCTTCTGTTCCTGCGTCGAAAGACAGAAAAAAACACAGCATATTACATCAGAACCTCACGTTTTTCTCTCAGTTAATGGCGAAGTATATCATAACAGATAATACACATTCAATTCCGTGTGGTTGAGCCTATACCTTTGTTCTCTGTGCTGCAAAAACCAGCCACATCCTGGGAAGGTGGGAGTTATCAGATTAGAGGAGGCTCATCCGGTGGTGGACTGGACATTTGTCACTAACCCTTTATTTAGTGTCCTCGGTGAGTTCTTGCAGAGCTGCTCCTTGACAACATCCAGACTGGGGAGAGAGTTCATTAGTTCAACCCAAAAAAAAAAAAAAAAGGATCTCAATGCTACATAAGGCGCAAATGCAACATTTGTATCATATTTCATCTTCAGGCCTCTTTGGTGGTTGCATCCTGAATTTAAAAACTTGACCGGGGACTGCAAATCAGTTCCAGTTAGACACATATACACATTACATCTGCTGCATTTATAAAAATGTTGACCTGAATTGATCCTATTAAGGCTGGGGTTGGCAAGGTAGTAGAAACCCCACATGTACGTGCACTGCCTGACTACGCAGATACAGACTTCCCTGTGGCTCTCGCTGGCCAGCAGAAGATGTGTTAGCTGCTAGTTCGCAATGTTGAAAAAGACTTCAAAGTTTTTTTTAGTTAATATGTACATGAATTAACAACTCTGTTAAATGCCACAGTCATGTGTACCCGAGCAAAATAGCAGTCAAGAACGTATCTCAGTCTGAAAAGGTATGACAGTTAGCCTAGCTAAACTGCTGTAGGTGCCTTCTTTGTACTTACTGGGTTAGCTAGGCTGAGGGGCTGTGTGCTTTGTGCTAATGCTAGCCGTTAAAAAAAGAGTGTTGCAGCTGCTGCAGCTCTCTCCTTTAGGCCGGAGGCTGTGTGCTTTGTGGAACTCAGTTAGCAGCTGTGCAACAGTGTATCACTTCCGCTGAAGCTTAGTTAGTTCTTTGGCTTAGAGGTCGTGTGCTTTGTGTTACTGAGTTAGCTTGCTGCTGAACAACAGGCTCAAGGGCTGTGTATTGTGAGCACAGCCATCACTGTCCTTTCTTGTTATTACTCGGCGCTGTCAAGTTAGCATGTTAGTATTTGGAAATTTTGGCTGCAACTTCTCTGCCATTCTTGTGTAATTCTCTCGCTAATATCTATAGCAGTATATCAGACTTAAGTGCACAGGCAGAGCACGAGCAGGAAGGCAGGTACTTGCATACGTATAATTTGACATATTGATTTGATTTATTGACTGCTGTCAGGACGGTGACAGATTTTCTACGAATATAACACAAAAAAGTGTTTGCCATAATTTACCAGCCCAAGAATAAAATAAACAGATTAAGGGAACAAAAGTGTCAAACATTTAAATAAATTGTAGGTACCACACATACAGTGTATCCCTGATACCCCTGACACAACACAGCACTGTGACATGTGGTTTCCAAAATACCCATTTGATTACTCTGAGTGGAGGGAAGAATAAACACTTCAGTTTCACAAGAGGTTGAAATAAATTGATTCCTTGAGGTAACCTGCTTTCTGTACACACACACACACACACACACACACACACACAAACAAAACAAAAAAACACAACAAAAAATAAAAACAATAGCAGTTACTGTAAGCTCTAGCAGGCACAGTGCAGCCTGCCGTAACCTTTCTCTGGGTTAGCAATATAACTCCTCATCAGGGTGTTAGCTCAGCGCTAGCAGGGGAGGAACAGGCAAGATTGATGTTATTCGCCTCCTCACACATGCTAAGATAGAGGTCACATCTAACCGATGTAAGACAGGAGAAGCATAACACAATCTAGCCTCCCTCTCAGTCAGGGGTTTATGCGGTGGGGAGAGAGATCTCTTCAAAATGAACTTGTTTGAGAGTCTGACCTCATTTCAGAGATGAAGATGAAGACTCATTTATAGCTGCACACAAACAGATGGACGGGCAGGCAGATGGGCACACACACATATCTATTTTAAAGAGGGTATCTTGGACCTTGTGGAGCATATGGTGGCGGGAGCACACAGGGTGGGACTCATACTACATATTTGTAACAGAAGTATTATGCAACTGTATGAGGTACTGGGACTCACTTCTTTGCAACAGCATGATTGCTAATCAATGTCTCCTGCGTTGAGCAATATCACAAAGGAAATCCTGCTAATATAAAGACCCAAGCTCAACCAGGGTGACTGTGAGTCGCCTTCCTTGCAGAAGCAGATGGCTCGCTTTAAGATCCATCACACAATCGACCTCCCCATTCCTGGAAGCCAGTAGGCTCTGCTAGCTGTCAGGGAAAATAACCGTAACAGTGCTGTCAGCTGATCAGCTTGCCCGATGGACATGAAGTACCTTTGAGGGCAGTGGCAGCCCCTGGTACCATACTGCCATGTAGGCCACATCCCTTCCCTTTGCTTGTTCGCCTGTACTTGACATTTGATGTTATCTGCAGCCGTGTGTCCTTCTGCAGGCCCGGGGTCAGTTGTGGCTCTTGGATACCTGATGTCACTCTTCCGCATGGTTTGTCATTCAGCTCCAATGGTGCAATGTTTGTCAAATAGGGAGCTGAGAAAGCGGGAGATTAAGTCTAAAATGATGTCTTCTCATGTACTTCAAGTCTTAGATCATTAAACATGGATGTCTCATTTATGGAGCCAGCTGGTAGACACATTCTGTATTCATCTCAAGGCCTTTAATGCTTATTCATAGGAAAATTCAGTACCTTTAAGTGAAAGATTCAGTTCTGTCCTGTCCTCCTATTAAATATGCTTTTCATGCATTCAAAATATAGATTAGTTGTTAACACTTTACAATAAGGAACAGCTGTAGCTACTAAGGAGCTAAAAGGAATAAACAGGAGGGACTTGATGATTAATTAATCATTAATAGTAATGCCTGTCATTACATTAATTACCAATTGTCTTTATCAATTAGTATTTGTGCATTTTCAGGTAAACTGAAGTATTTACCTAGTGGAATCATTAAATACTAATTAATTACTTAATCATCAGTTACTCTTAGGGTATCTTGTGGAGTAAAACATCATACTGAGTAGTTACCTAGTACAATCATTAAATAATAATTACTTAATCATTAGTTACTCTTTATGTGCACTCAGATAAAGTCAGCTGCTACCTTAACATCAGGAACAACTCATTAAGAAAGGGGTCAGTATCTGGATTCACAGATATTTAGCTAATCATTACCTAATGATTAATTAATATAGTATCTCCCTGTTCTAGAGCAGCTCATCATTATCGACTACATACCCTGCCATTCACAGTTATTTACAGGACTCATTAACAGTTATCTGTCAAGATGTTCCTGATTCATTCTTTACTCACTCCTGAGTAACAACCTACATTTTTGGGCACCCTATTGTATAGTCTTGCAGATTCGTTGTGCTGAATTATACTGAATGGATAGCAGACTTCTCCTCCCTCTATTTTCTTAAGCTGATAAGGCTGAGGACAGTTCATACTTTCCCTGTTAATGCAGCCCGCCATGCATAATGTAACCAGTAGCATGTCTTTAAGTAGGAAAATGACAGCTCATTAAAGGTCTCATCTGAGGGTTCACCTCTTGTGAAGCCCACTCTCAGACTCCTCAGAGGTGTGGAGCACAGATAGGGACCCTCTACACGGCCCTTCAAAGGATGATGACATGTCAGGAATTGAAAGAAAGGCTAAGGGTGTCACAGAGAGCTGTAGGTCATCCTCTGTGAAGCGGGCATTTTCTGAAGTGTCACCTGCTCTCAGCTCCCTCACGGGGCGTTTGGTAAAGTGCGACGTGCACGTGAAATACTTTGCTGATATGCCGGTACATATTCATTACTAAAACATGGCAAGAAAAAGCTAGACGCCACACCATTTCATCCGCTCCTGTGCTTTGATTCTTCTCTGCGCCTCTGCCGAGCCCGTGCAGCGCATTCTGCTGCCACTGGATGGCGCACAAGTATCTTTGTTGGACTCCTAAAAAAAAATTGCTCGTTTAAGTCTCAAATTAGTGACATATACTGTACATGCATGCTGAATGCACCGTGTGACAGCGAGGTTATCCTCTGCATCCTCCTTCATTTCGGATTTATCAGGGAGAGCAATGAGAAAGCCACGGCACATGACTGACAAGACACTGAAGGGGCAAGTGATCTCTGCCGAGTCCTGAGGGGCCCCCCGAGCTCACGGCATTGCAGCTGATTAATATGTAAACAAAACCCATTAGTCCACGCGTGGTGCTCCTGGTTGTGGGATACTTCTGAAGAGTCTCGTTGCAGTGGCTACACACAAAGAATGGGCGTGAGTTGTCCCTGGAAAGAGAGCCCAGAGACTCTTGCTTCTTCAGCGCCAGCGATCTGAGCGCTCAGTTCACAGTCGTGCGAGAGGCAGAGCGAGCACAGCAGCGGGATGGAGAGCGCAGGTAGGTTGTGATTTGCCCCTCTTTTTTTTCTTTTTTTTTTATCTCAAAGCCATGCCTGCAAAGTGCTTATTTTACCGCATTTATTGTGTAGAACGAATGGAAATAAGAACTGTGATATTTTTTTTTCCCATGGACATTCTAATTTGTTGATAAATGCTGCGGCGCACTGTTACAGGAGACACTCCGCAGTTGAACAAATAGTTGGTTTGATCGATAACCGATCAACATCGACGTGATGTTTTTTTTGTTGTTGTTTTTTTTCACATTTTGTGATCTAATAACATCGCCTGCCTATTATTTTACGCACAATGGTCATTTTACGCACAATAGCCATTTTACGCACAGATGCTACGCTCAAGTTGACAGACTGAACAATGCAAGATTCCTTTCCTGCCGCTGTCTGACATGTAAACTTTCATTTTCTCTCCCAAATCACCAGGATTTACAACCGCAGTTGTCTGAAAAAACCCTCCCAACATCGACTAAGACGCACAGGAGGGAGGGGAGTCACAGCCGGAGAGGGTCTGAGTGCGTCTGTGTGTCAGAGGGTGTTTGAGAGAGTGAGAGAGCATCGCGGATAGAGGAAGAAGAGAGAGAGAGAGAGAGCGCGAAGGGGGGAGAAGAGAGAAGGGAGCAAGTCTGGACCAGGTGATCGAGTACTAACAAACCTCCAAGGGGCTGCCGGGTTGTATCAGTGAGCACGGGATCAGCGATCCGACCATGGTGCCCGCGCGCTGCCCGGGACCCTGTGCCATGCTGGCTCTGACACTCCTCTTGGGATGCGGCGTGGCTTCCTGCCTCGGCCAGAACGACACGGAGCCCATCGTGCTCGAAGGGAAGTGTCTGGTGGTGTGCGACTCGAACCCTTCCTCGGACGGAGGGGTAACCTCCTCACTTGGCATATCAGTCCGCTCCGCTGGGGCAAAGGTGGCTTTTTCCGCCGTGCGTGGGACCAACCACGAGCCGTCAGAGATGAGCAACACGTCCATGACCATCTACTTTGACCAGGTCAGATGTCTACTCAATTCAGCACCCAAACACGATCCAGAACATGTTAGTCAGATGAGAGCCAGCGTCCCAGCTCCATCCTCTCTGTTCTCTCACACCAC